>NC_034181.2:73306656-73906656 GCF_002021735.2 Oncorhynchus kisutch | reverse complement strand
GAGGCGACAATTCGCAGAACATAGGTGCTCTACAAATATTTTCTTTTCTTTTGGATGCAGGATGCAGAGAGGGAATTCTGATTAATTAATACATCCTGATCTCCAAAGTTGACGTCTATAGTCTCAATCAACCTCACACAACGAAGTTACAGCGGTGCAGTACAGCACCGGTTACATGACTACATCCGGTCCTCTCTCCACCTCTATTCGTTTTTCCCAGTATGCCACATCAGAAAGTACTCTGAAAGATGCTATGAATGAAGCTCTCCCTATAGTACCTGTGTTATGCTATGGTTAGGCTTTCATACCAACTAGCTTTCATAGTCTCTCTTCAGAATTAGACGTTCATCCATGTTTCTCAAACGTCAAATTTTGTTGTTGCTTACGTCAAGTTTAATGTTAAGTTTAGGCATTAAGAGGACATCTTAAGGTTAGGCACTAACTCCTAATGGTTAAGGGTTATGGTTTGGGAAAGGGTTAAGACAAACTTACCCCAAGTTTGTATTTTTGTTTTACCCATCTACACACAATACCCCATTATTGTGCTGTGGCGGAGATCTTTGTGGGCTATACTCGGCCTTGTCTCAAGGTGGTAAGTTGGTGGTTGAAGATATCCCCCTAGTGGTATCGGGGCTCTGCTTTGGCAAAGTGGGTGGGGTTATAGCCTGCTTGTTTGGCCCTGTCCGGGGGTATCGTCGGACGGGGCCACAGTGTCTCCTGACCCCTCCTGTCTCAGCCTCCAGTATTTATGCTGCAGTAGTTTGTGTCGGGGGGCTAGGGTCAGTCTGTTATATCTGGAGTATTTGTCCTGTCTTATCCGGTGTCCTGTGTGAATTTAAGTATGCTCTCTCTAATTCTTTCTTTCTTTTTCTCTCTCGGAGGACCTGAGCCCTAGGACCATGCCTCAGGACTACCTGGCCTGATGACTCCTTGCTGTCCCCAGTCCACCTTGCCGTGCTGCTGCTCCAGTTTCAACTGTTATGCCTGCGGCTATGGAACCCTGACCTGTTCACCGGACGTGCTACCTATCCCAAACCTGCTGTTTTCAACTCTCTAGACACAGCAGGAGCGGTAGAGATACTCTGAATGATCGGCTATGAAAAGCCAGCTGACATTTACTCCTGAGGTGCTGACTTGTTGCACCCTCGACAACCACTGTGATTATTATTATTTGACCCTGGTGGTCATTTATGAACATTTGAACATCTTGGCCATGTTCTGTTATAATCTCCACCCAGCACAGCCAAAAGAGGACTGGCCACCCCTCATAGCCTGGTTCCTCTCTAGGTTTCTTCCTAGGTTCTGGCCTTTCTAGGGAGTTTTTCCTAGCCACCGCATTGCTTGCTGTTTCTGTAAAGCACTTTGAGATATCAGCTGATGTAAGAAGGGCTTTATAAATAAATTTGATTTGATATAACAAAGTGAATGTATTTTTTATGCTAATTTTTGCAAAAATATCTCAGAATATCTTACTTAAGTATTCATACCACTAAGTCAATAATTTGTAGAAGCACCTTTGACAGGGATTACAGCTGTAAGTCTTTCTGGCTAAGTCTCTAAGAGCTTTCCACACCTGGATTGGGCAACATTTGCACATTTTTCTTTTCAGAATTCGTCAAGCTCTGTCAAATTGGTTGTTGATCATTGCTAGACAGCCATTTTCAGGTCTTGCCATAGATTTTCAATTAGATTTTAGTCAAAACTGTAACTTGGTCACACAGGAGCATTCACTGTCTTCTTGGTAAGCAATTCCAGTGTAGATTTGGCCTTGTGTTTTAGGTTGTTGTCCTGCTGTGTCTGGAGAAAAGCACAATGAACCAGGTTTCCTCTAAGATTTTGCTTGTACTTAAGCTCCATTCTGTTTCTTTTTTATCCTTTTTTATCCTTTTATGTCCTTCACGATTACGAGCAGACCCATAAAATGATGCAGCCACCACAATGCTTGAAAATATGGAGAGTGGTACTCAGTAATGTGTTCTATTGGATTTGCCCGAAACATAACACTTTAAATTCAGGACCAAAAGTTAATTGCTTTGCCACATTTTTTGCAGTATTACTTTAGTGTCTTGTTGCAAACAGGATGATTTTGAATATTTGTATTATTTACTGGCTTCCTTTTTTTCACTCTGTCAATCAGGTTGTTGGACAATGTTGTTGATCCATCCTCAGTTTTCTGCTATCACAGCCATTAAACTCTGTAACTGTTTTAAAATCACCATTGGCTTCATGGTGAAATCTCTGAGTGGTTTCCTTCCTCTCCGGCAACTTAGTTAGGAAGGACACCTGTATCTTTGTAGTGAATGTGTGTATTGATACACCACCCAAAGTGTATTTAATAACTTTACATGCTCAAACGATTATTTAATGTCTACTTTTTATTTTTATACCAATTGGTGCTTGCAATGTATTATGTGACTGCTGTCGTGTCTTTGGCACTGCCATAACAAAGGGTTTGAATACTTATTGACTAAGGACAATTCAGATATTCATTTTTTATTAATATGTCAAATAAAATGTAAAAACATAATTCCACTTGGACATTATTGGGTATTGTGTGTAGGCCAGAGACAAAAAATATAAAATTATTCAATTTTAAATTCAGACTGTAATACAACTAAATATGGAATAAGTCAAGGGTTGTGAATACTTTCAGAAGGTACTCTATGATGAGCTTGGTTAGTTGCAGGGTACAGAGGGCCTGCTTGTAAACATTTAAAAATGAGATTAGCAGAATAGTTATCACCAGTGCATTGAATGGATCAGGGAAATGGTGTAAATAGGAATTAAATGTATGAACATGGTTTTAAGTGCACATTAAGCCATTTAGTTGCACTTAACAGTAGATTCATGCCACCTTCATCTTCAATTTTGGTTGGCTGAGTTAACTACCTGATTAAACCTCTCTGCCATATACATGTATAAGGCACTAACTGTACACTATAGTAATACTGTAGCTACACCACAACTCAATTACACAATTAAGTTGTGATACTGAACACAAGTTTTATTATATCTGTAAAACAAATCATAGGCATCAAACATGTATTTGCTTAGCCATTGTATGGAATGACAATATGGCTCTGGAAATAACAGTCAGGTCAGTGTAAACTTTAAACTCACATGTTTATGCCAACTCCACACATCCACACTCTTGATAACGGTTTTCACAAGATAGCTTCATGGCAGGAGTAAGTCTTTGAATTGTATCTGCTTTTGTCTAGAAACTGAGTTATTTTTGTTTTGTTTTAACCCAAATTTTGTGGTAGTCGATAGTTTGTTAATAGTTTGAGCATCTAGTGTCTGTAGGGAACAATCAAAAAAGTGGTGCCAATTTCTTTCCCATCCATGTCCAAGTTATGCACATTTAGAGAAACACAATGTCACGAACAACACTTTTAGTCTGCTAAATATTGCAACAGAGAAATAGTTCCCCAATAAGACAGGGTTCCCCAACTGGCAGCCCGCAAGTGATTTTATTTGGTTTTCTGAGCATAAAAACATTTACAATGTTGTATTTTATTTTATTATTTTTATTGTTGGACATAAAATACTTTAAAAACACCAGCAAATCAGCTCCAAGTGAAAAGTAAATTCCTTGACATAATAAGAGAGAAGGATTTTTGAGCCTTGAGACAATTGAGACATGGATTGTGTATGTGTTCCATTCAGAGGGTGAATTGGCAAGACAAAATATTTAAGTACCTTTAAAGAGGGTTTGCTAGTTGGTGGGTTTTTCAGGCTCAACAGTTTCCTGTGTGTATCAAGAATGGTCTACCACCTAAAGGACATCCGGACAATTTGACACGACTGTGAGAAGCATTGGAGTCAACATGGGCCAGCATTCCTGTGGAACACTTGACACTAGTCCATGCCACGACGAATTGAGGCTGTTCTGGGGGCAAAAGGGGGGTTCAACTCAATATTAGGACGGTGTTTCTAATGTTTTGTACATTCAGTGTATGTGATCATATACAAATGTAAGCAAGGTTTGAAATTATGTTTTAGTCAAATATTCTTGCGGTCAATTTGCAGTTTACAAATGATTTGCTAATTATGTTCCGGATCCCTGACCATCCGCTCAAGAAACATTGTCCCACGGCTGAATCTAGTTCATGATCCCTGCTCTAAGGCAATATCTTCTCCTTTCATAACTAATCTGTCATGAAATATTTAACTGATTCAGATAAATCTAAACATTGCTGAGTTTGAGGGTTTCTGCCTGGGCTGCTGATAAGGGGTGGATTAAATACTTTTTGTACTAGCGGGCGTTCTGTTGTGTTCACTCTGCACCACCAGCCTACTTGTCCCCATTCTATTAGTTACCCTCCCAATAGGCAGAGCGGAATGGCCCTCGTCCAATCATCCATCAACTTGTCCTCTAGGTGTGGGCAGCTGGGTGCAGGAAAACACTATGGGCAGGGATCCTATCTATTTATTGCCTCCAGGAGTGAGGTAAAGTAGAGCTTTAAGGGGAACTGCACCCACTGATTTGGCATCGTTTTTTGGCTTGCCATGACAAAACCCAAATATGAGTTGCCTAGGGAGTGTGGTTTGATGTGGATGTTTCTTGGGTGTGTCCTTGCCACCACCAAGACACACCGATCTGTCAGAACCTTGCCCACACCTGTTTCCCCCACTCAATCACAACAAACAACCCTTCTGCAGGTAATATGAGAATTCATGTAGATTTTCTAATAACATTCAAATGTAGTAACAGGTCCATGTAGAATATACCACCCTTTACATAATACCGTTCAAGCAGAGTTTCGCAAATATAACAATGTGCACCTTTAATGCCGAGTGCCAGGTCATTAAGAGACACTTTTAAAAAATGTATTTTTATTTCACATTTATTTAACCAGGTAGGCTAGTTGAGAACAAGTTCTAATTTACAACTGCGACCTGCCCAAGATAAAGCAAAGCAGTGCGACACAAACAGAGTTACACATGGCATAAACAAGCATACAGTCAATAACACAATAGAAAAAAAGAAAGTCTATATACAGTGTGTGCAAATGGCGAATAGGCCACAGTAGCGAAGTAAATACAATTTCGTAGATCAGCACTGGAGTGATAGATGTGCAGATGATGATGTGCAAGTAGAAATACAGGTGTGCAAAAGAGCAGAAAAGTAAATAAAAACAATATGGGGATGAGGTAGGTAGATTGGATGGGATATTTACAGATGGGCTATGTACAGCTGCAGCGATCGGTTAGCTGCTCAGATAGCTGATGTTTAAAGTTAGTGAGGGAAATATAAGTCTCCAGATTCAGAGATTTTTGCAATTCGTTCCAGTCATTGGCAGCAGAGAACTGGAAGGAAAGGAGGCCAAAGGAAGTGTTGGCTTTGGGGATGACCAGTGAGATATACCTGCTGGAGCGCGTGCTATGGGTGGGTGTTGTTAACGTGACCAGTGAGCTGAGATAAGGTGGAGCTTTACCTAGCAAAGACTTATAGAAGACCTGGAGCCAGTCGGTTTGGCGACGGATATGTAGTGAGGGCCAGCCAACGAGAGCATACAGGTCACAGTGGTGGGTAGTATATGTGGCTTATGTGGCTTTGGTGACAAAACGGATGGCACTGTGATAGACTACATCCACTTTGCTGAGTAGAGTGTTGGAGGCTATTTTGTAAATGACATCGCTGAAGTTGATGATCGGTAGGATAGTCAGTTTTACGAGGGTATGTTTGGCGACGTGAGTGAAGGAAGCTTTGTTGCAAAATACAAAGCCGATTCTAGATTTAATTTTGGATTGGAGATGTTTAATATGAGTCTGGAAGGAGAGTTTACAGTCTAGCCAGACACCTAGGTATTTTTAGTTGTCCACATATTCTAAGTCAGAATCGTCCAGAGTGGTGATGCTAGTTGGGCAGGCGTGTGCAGGCAGCGAACAGTGTGAAATAATGGATTTAGTTTTAATAGCGTTTAAGAGCAGTTGGAGGCCACGGAAGGAGTGTTATATGGCATTGAAGCTCGTTTGGAGGTTTGTTAACACAGTGTCCAAAGAAGGGCCAGATGTATACAGAATCGTGTCGTCTGCGTAGAGGTGGATCAGGAAATCACCCGCAGCAAGAGCGACATCATTGATGTATACAGAGAAAAGAGTTTGCCCGAGAATTGAACCCTGTGGTACCCCCATAGAGACTGCCAGAGGTCCGGACAACAAGCCCTCCAATTTGACACACTGAACTCTGAGATGTAGTTGGTGAACCAGGCGAGGCAGTCATTTGAGAAACCAAAGCTGTTGAGTCTACCGATAAGAATACAGTGATTGACAGAGTCGAAATCCCTGGCCAGGTCGATGAAGACGGCTGCACAGTACAATCTTTTATCGATGGCGGTTATATCGTTTAGTACCTTGAGCGTGGCTGAGGTGCACCCGTGACCAACTCGGAAACCGGATTGCAAAGCGGAGAAGGTATGGTGGGATTCGAAATGATCAGGGATCTGTTTATTAACTTGGCCTTCGAAGACGTTAGAAAGGCAAGGCAGGATGGATATACATCTATAACAGTTTGGGTCTAGAGTGTCACCCCCTTTGAAGAGGGGGATGACCGCGGCAGCTTTCCAATCTTTAGGGATCTCAGACGATAAGAAAAAGAGGCTGAACAGACTGGTAATAGGGGTTGCAACAATGGCAGCGGATAATTTTAGAAAGAGAGGGTCCAGATTGTCTTGCCCAGCTGATATGTACGGGTCCAGGTTTTGCAGCTCTATCAGAACATCCGCCATCTGTATTTGGGTGAAGGAGAAGCTGGGGAGGCTTGGGCAAGTAGCTGCGGAGCTGTTGGCCGGGGTTGGGGTAGCCAGGAGGAAAACATGGCCAGCCATAGAGAAATGCTTATTGAAATTCTCGATTATCGTGGATTTATCAGTAGTGACAGTGTTACCTAGCCTCAGTGCAGTGGGCAGCTGGGAGGAGGTGCTCTTGTTCGCCATGGACTTTAGTGTCCCAAAACTTTTTGGAGTTAGAGCTACAGGATGCAAATTTCTGTTTGAAAAAGCTAGCCTTTGCTTTTCTTACTGACTGTGTGTGTATTGGTTCTTGACTTCCCTGAAAAGTTGCTATTGCAGTTCACCACAGGATGTTTTTGTACTGGTCGAGGGCAGTCAGGTCTGGAGTGAACCCAGGGCTATATCTGTTCTTAGTTCTACATCCGTATTAAGCCTGTCTGTCAGTCTGCACATCATCTTGCAAGTCTCCATGTGCTGGCTCCATACATATTTTTGTGAACACACATAGTCGCTGTTCTATTACCAAAAGTAGTTAGGATAGGTCTCATCAGATTTAATGTCCACTGCGTAACCTAGCCTGGTGCAACCAAGCTGATCGCTGTGTTCACCTTTCTATTTCACTTCAGATATCAAATGTAAAGTGAAATAGAATGGTGAACGTCCATCTAAGAAGTAGAAAATAAGCAACAAATAATGTCAGTTTACATAAATGATGTTTAAAAATTGGTGTATCAAATATATCAAAGTAATGAAGTGGGTTTCCTTCTGTATTTATACAAATTATGAGCCTGTGAAAGCTGTTGCTGCTGACAGGTGAAGGTTGCTGGCCAGATACTTGCCAACATGTGGTTGACATTTCCATTCATACTGTAGGAATGCTCACAGCAAGGGCATGCCTACATGATGCTGATGAGGGCCCCCTTGCTGGTCTTCTCTATGCTGCATGTTCGGCTGTCACTGGACATCTCTCGAATAACTGCAGCAGGCAATCTTATGAGGTGATGTTGACTGGGAGGGCCTGTGACAGGGGGATATAATAGACAGACAAGTGGTAAATTGCATTTTGTTCTAAAGAAAGGACACAGCTTTTTGCTCATGCATTTCACAACCAAAATGACTCTACTAGTTGCAGTTCCTTGGCTGGAGCATTAGACTACTATTTTATCAAGTAGTACGCTACTTTTTAATTCAACTTTTCACATAGCACACATTACCGGTCACTTTTGATGAAGCCATCTGTGATGGCGCGTCCCTGGCAACAGAGTTACTTGTGGGTCGGTCTGGCCCAACCGGGCGTCGGTCTGGCCCAACCTGGCGTCGGTCTGGCCCACGTCGGTCTGGCCCAACCGGGCGTCGGTCTGGCCCACAGGTACACCTCCAATTGACTCAAAGTATGTCAATTAGCCTATCAGAAGCTTCTAAAGCCATGACATAATTTTCTGGAATTTCCAAGCTGTCACAGTCAACTTAGTGTATGTAAACTTCTGACCCACTGGAATAGTGATACAGTGAACTATAAGTGAAATAATCTGTCTGTAAACAATTGTTGGAAAAATTACTTGTGTCATGCACAAAGTAGATGTCCTAACCAACTTGCCAAAACAATAGTTTGTTAACAAGAAATTTATGGAGTGGTTGAAAAAAGATTTTTAATAACTCCAACCTAGCTGTATATAAACTTTCGACTTCAACTGCATCTACGTGTGAGTGTGTGTGTGGCATTAATCTGTGTGTTTTTTTAGTGTGATGTGTGTGTGTGTGTGTGTGTGTGTGTGTGTGTGTGTGTGTGTGTGTGTGTGTGTGTGTGTGTGTGTGTGTGTGTGTGTGTGTGTGTGTGTGTGTGTGTGTGTGTGTGCATAGAGCCAGTGCAAGAATGTCAGTAAAAAAATCTAGAAATGAAAGGGGGGTCAATGCAAATAGTTCAGGTAGCCATTTGATGAACTGTTCAGGAGCCTTGTGGTCCCAGATTGGTGCTCCGGTACCACTTACCTTGCGCTAGCAGAGAGAACAGGGGCGATTTGCACGTGGAGCTTGGCAGAGGGGGCCATAATTTTTTGACGTAATTGTAATCCAAACCCAAATTTAATTTACTTGTTGTGACGCACTGAGGTTCCAAACTCTGTTTTAGACGAGACAGTCTTTATGACAAAACTTATCCTATTTATACTTTGTATTACATTTTGACAATATAATAATTTTCTGAATCATATCGATGCCAAATTGGCCTTTCTCAAAGGGATTTGTTAAGCGTTTCCCAAACTCAGTCCTCGGGAACCCCAAAGGGTGCACGTTTTAGCTTTTGCCCCAACAGTACACAGCTGATTCAAATAATGAACTAATCATCAAACTTTGATTACTTGAATCAGCTGTGTACTGTTGGGGCAAAAGCTAAAACGTGCACCCTTTGGGGTTCCCGAGGACTGAGTTTGGGAAACACTGGATTAGTTGTTTTTTAGGGGCACTCGCTCTATAATAATGATCTGTGGTCTGTGAAGGCCTAGCCACAGAAAACAGAACCTCTCATTGAAAGAGTTGCCTCACTCCTGTCATGTTGTCTTTTTTGTTGCTGCTATCTTAGAAAATGCTGTTTACACCTTCTGATAGTATCATACTTTTATTGATCAAATTGTTTGTGTCTGTTTGCTGTTTCACTTTTACCATCCATTTATTCCTACACCCATGTTGAGAGAGATTGTGGTTTGCATAATTCCATATTGCTTCAATGCATCGTTGAGACTTACTGTCCCGTACTGCACCTGGGAAATGGCTCCAGAATGTGCATTTCAGTTCAGAGGCTGAACATGAAAAGTCAATTACAGAGATGGATGGAGATGTGACTGAGGACCCTGGCTGACTCTTTTTACTCATGTGGTTCTGTTCTGTAGGAGTCCTTTTTCCATTGGGTTTTTGGAGTGACTGAATCTGACTGCTAGGAGTCATCGATGTGGACATAGGAAAATCCATCTTCTTTGTCCCCAAGCTGCCTGAGAGCTATGCAACCTGGATGGGAGATTGTGTCACTGGCAACGCCTTTCAGCTCAGTCACAGGAGAGAGAGGGATAGAGGGAGAGAGCGAAGAGGAGAGAGAGGTTTTATTTATAAATGAGATCATTTTCAGAATGAATGTGTTTGGCTGCCTGTTATTGCATATCTAGCCCTTTGGTTTCTCAAAAGGAGATATTATTTTTAAATTAATTCCATAGACTTCAAACCTTTATCTCTCGAGCTCAGCAGACAGAGTCAGGAGTATTGCAGCCTAGTATTGCTTTAATCAGCAAATTCAGTAGATGCATCCAGCTTATCTAAAAGGCCCTCTTCTCAGACAATAGTGCTTCTGCAGACTGTTTCAGTTTGAAGTCTCTGAAACACAATGGATGGAATATTAGATTACCATATTTCTTTACTGTTGACTTACATGTATGTGTATTTATTCAGCTCCTAGCCTTGCCTCGGACTAATTAGTCCATCTCTCTCTCTCTCTTTCTCTCTCTCAGCTATTAAGCTCTGTCTGTATGTTTCCTTAGATGTCACAGGCGCTAGAACGGTATTGTGCTAAATTGCCTGAGAAAAAAACTTTATTTGTTCTTAAATCGAGTGTTTACCACATTGCCATTAGAACACTGTGGCTGATATTTTGACAGTGTAAAATATGGGGATTTAACAAAAAAACGACTTGCCCCATACTGTACTTTATTCTTAATCATGTGCCATGTGTAGATGTTTTAGACAGTTATGAAACCAGGGGTGGCAGATGGGTAAACACCTGTCACCTCACTCAACCAACCTTTGTCAGAACCTGATAGGTGGATGAAAGTAATTATTTGTTGTATCTATGCTGTGATGCATCTGACTCACTTGGGTGACCTTGGCACCATTGTCACTGTGACTCAGATTATATGTGAATATGATCAGCCTTAGGAGACAATATGGACTCAAGACACTAAGAATCCTTTATTATTGTACTGCACTGTGTGTGTGTGTGTGTGTGTGTGTGTGTGTGTGTGTGTGTGTGTGTGTGTGTGTGTGTGTGTGTGTGTGTGTGTGTGTGTGTGTGTGTGTGTGTGTGTGTGTGTGTGTGTGTGTGTGTGTGTGTGTGTGTGTTATCCTGCTTCTTATGGCCTACTCATTAAAACAGATTGTGTTTGTGTCTTTTGACAAGATCCCTGAGAATACTTCAAGGAGAAATGCGTTGTCGATGAGGTGCAATACACCTGTGATGCAAGTTAGTGTTCTTTTTAAGTCTGTTTTTTGAGTAAAAATGCAGAAGATGTGTCTTATGTTATTTAGGTTGAAAGCCTGGTCAGGATGCAGAGCTTCATACTGGAAACTGAACCAGTGGGCAGAGGTATAAAAAAAACAATGATGGTTTCATTCATTCATAGTGTGATACAAAACATAATCATTTGGTGGCTGCTTATATGTGTCCTATTTCAATTGTGTGAATTGGAAATGTGTTTTTTGCATATCTTTCTCTCCCTGAGACATTTTCTGGGAGTGAGGTCATGGCCAGGGTCTTCCATTATCAACAGTGACCCTGGATCAATTAGGATGAATTGCCTCACTCAAGATGTCGTACCCACAGGAACTATTAAAACATTCCCAAACCAGAAACATTGGATTGATGGCAGCATTCGCACGAAACTGAAAGCGCGAACCACTGCTTTTAACTAGGGCAAAGTGACAGGAAACATGACCGAATACAAACAGTGTAGCTATTCCCTCCGCAAGGCAATCAAATAAGCTAAGCGTCAGTATAGAGACAAAGAGAGTCGCAATTCAACAGCTCAGATACAAGAGGTACAGTGGGGAAAAAAAATATTTAGTCAGCCACCAATTGTGCAAGTTCTCCCACTTAAAAAGATGAGAGAGGCCTGTAATTTTCATCATAGATACACTTCAACTATGACAGACAAAATTAGAAGAAAATAAATCCAGAAAATCACATTGATTTTTAATGAATTTATTTGCAAATTATGGTGGAAAATAAGTATTTGGTCAATAACAAAAGTTGATCTCAATACTTTGTTATATGCCCTTTGTTGGCAATGACAGAGGTCAAATGTTTTCTGTAAGTCTTCACAAGGTTTTCACACACTGTTGCTGGTATTTTGGCCCATTCCTCCATGCAGATCTCCTCTAGAGCAGTGATGTTTTGGGGCTGTTGCTGGGCAACACGGACTTTCAACTCCCTCCAAAGATTTTCTATGGGGTTGAGATCTGGAGACTGGCTAAGCCACTCCAGGACCTTGCAATGCTTCTTATGAAGCCACTCCTTCGTTGCCCGGGCGGTGTGTTTGGGATCATTGTCATGCTGAAAGACCCAGCCACGTTTCATCTGCAATGCCCTTGCTGATGGAAGGAGGTTTTCACTCAAAATCTCACGATACACGGCCCCATTCATTCTTTCCTTTACACAGATCAGTCGTCCTGGTCCCTTTGCAGAAAAACAGCCCCAAAGCATGATGTTTCCACCCCCATGCTTCACAGTAGGTATGGTGTTCTTTGGATGCAACTCAGCATTCTTTGTCTTCCAAACACGACAAGTTGAGTTTTTACCAAAAAGTTATATTTTGGTTTCATCTTGACCATATGACATTCTCCCAATCTTCTTCTGGATCATCCAAATGCTCTCTAGCAAACTTCAGATGGGCCTGGACATGTACTGGCTTAAGCAGGGGGACACATCTGGCACTGCAGGATTTGAGTCCCTGGCGGCATAGTGTGTTACTGATGGTAGGCTTTGTTACTTTGGTCCCAGCTCTCTGCAGGTCATTCACTAGGTCCCCCCGTGTGGTTCTGGGATTTTTGCTGACCGTTCTTGTGATCATTTTGACCCCACGGGGTGAGATCTTGCGTGGAGCCCCAGATCGAGGGAGATTATCAGTGGTCTTGTATGTCTTCCATTTCCTAATAATTGCTCCCACAGTTGATTTCTTCAAACCAAGCTGCTTAGCTATTGCAGATGCAGTCTTCCCAGCCTGGTGCAGGTCTACAATTTTGTTTCTGGTGTCCTTTGACAGCTCTTTGGTCTTGGCCATACTGGAGTTTGGAGTGTGACTGTTTGAGGTTGTGGACAGGTGTCTTTTATACTGATAACAAGTTCAAACAGGTGCCATTAATACAGGTAACGAGTGGAGGACAGAGGAGCCTCTTAAAAAAGAAGTTACAGGTCTGTGAGAGCCAGAAATCTTGCTTGTTTGTAGGTGACCAAATACTTATTTTCCACCATAATTTGCAAATAAATTCATAAAAAATCCTACAATGTGATTTTCTGGAATTTTCCCCCTCATTTTGTCTGTCATAGTTGAAGTGTACCTATTATGAAAATTACAGGACTCTCTCATCTTTTTAAGTGGGAGAACTTGCACAATTGGTGGCTGACTAAATACTTTTTTGCCCCACTGTATATACTGTATTTTATACCCTCTATTGCACCTAGCCTATGCCGCTCGTCCATCGCTCATCCATATACTTATATGTACATATTATCATCCACCCCTTTAGATTTGTGTGTATTAGGTAGTTGTTGGGGAATTGTTAGATTACTTGTAAGATATTACTGCACTGTCAGAACTAGAAGCACAAGCATTTAGCTACACTCGTATTAACATCTGCTAACCATCTGTATGTGACCAATCAAATTTGATTTGATTTGAGAAGCCCCATCTACTGTACTTTGAAGAATGAATCCCATATGTCATGGTGTACTCTATGGGCGTAAAGTCTATACTGTTACACGTGCACGTCTTTGAAGATGGAATTTGAATGTGTTTCATAGACTACTACCATATGAATCCCCTCATAACATTGTACAAATGATTTGATTTTCAAACCATTATTCCTTGTAGGTGAAACATGTCTCTTCTCTTGTTTGGAGGATTGAGGCAAATGCATGCTGATCCTGCGCAGTTCATCATGTGTGAGTGTGACATACTGTCAGACTGAGTGTCAGGATTATGGATGAGAGTGCTGCTGGCAGGGAAGGTGACTGACCAGCCCTGCCCAAGTGTAAACCCATTTCACTGTGTACTGTACCCTTGGACATCTGACGTACAGTAGAGTTGAGTAAGTGGTATTGGAAATTTGAATAGAGAGTAGGCTGGTTGAGAACATATAACTTTGAGGTAGCCTTAGTTTGTTAATATGCTGTTTTGATGTCTTTTAAAATCTACATTTAAATTAGAAATCGTATTTAAAATGCATGCCATTTGAATTTCAATCATGATTATTTTTCCAAAGGTCCTTCACCATAGATGCTGTTTGACATCATGTTTCTAAGTATGTAGACACAGTGCGTCACGACTTCCGCCGAAGTCGGTCCCTCTCCTTGTTTGGGTGGCGTCCGGCGGTCGACGTCACCGGCTTTCTAGCCACCGCCGATCCACTTTTGTTTTCCCATTTGTTCTGTCTTTGTCTTATCACACCTGGCTTCACTCAGCCATTATTATTTAACCCTCTGTTCCCCATGTTGTATTTGTGAGTGATTGTTATTTGTTACGTGGTTAATTGTCAGGCGTTGCACTTTTGTTTTGGACCGTGTTTTTGGCACTTGTACAGTATGTGTTATGTGCAAAAAGCGAACGCTGACCGTCACCACAGCAAGGCCCTGGTGTTTGCACCGGGGGACAGGGTCTGGCTCTCGACCCGAAACCTGCCCCTCAGCCTGCCCTGCCGGAAGCTGGGTCCGCGGATTGTGGGGCCATTTAAAGTCTTGAGGAGACTGAACGAGGTATGCTATAGATGACAGCTTCCCCCAGATTATCGCATTAATCCCTCGTTCCATGTGTCTCTCCTCAGGCCGGTGGTGGCTGGTCCACTCCAGGAGCTGAGGAGCAGGAGGTTCCTCCGCCCCCTCTGGACATCGAGTAGGCCCCGGCGTATGCTGTTCGAGCCATCCTGGACTCGAGGCATCAGGCGAGGGGCGTTCAGTACCTCGTGGAGTGGGAGGGGTACGGTCCAGAGGAGAGATGCTGAGTGCCGGTGGAGGACGTCCTGGACCCTTCGTTGCTGCGGGATTTCCACCATCTCCATCTGGATCGCCCTGCGCCTCGTCCTCCAGGTCGTCCCCGAGGTCGGTGTCGGGGTGCTGCTGGAGCAGCGTCAATGGGGGGGGGTCCCTCTCCTTGTTCAGGCGGTGTTCGGTGATCGACGTCACCGGCTTTCTAGCCACCTCCGATCCCCTTTTCATTTTCCATTTGTTCTGTCTTTGTCTTTATCACACCTGTCTTCGCTCACCAATTATTTGTTTATTACTTAACCATGTTGTATTTGTTGTATTTGTGAGTGATTGTTATTTGTTACATGGATAATTGTCAGGCGTTGCACTTTTGTTTCGGACCATGTTTTTGTCACTTGTATGTGTTATGTGCTGTCATTTGGTAACGGTATTAAAGTGCGCCTGTTTATTATACTCCGCTCTCCTGCACTTGACTTCGCCTCCCATATACACGCATTACACAATAGGCAAAAACTGGTTGAATCAACGTTGTTTCGACGTCATTTCAGCCCAAAAAAATCTGTGATGCCGTTGAATTAACTTGGAAAACGAATTGGATTTGCAAAAAGTCATCAAAGTAAGGGCATTTCATATTTTTTTTCACCCAACAAATGCTTTGTTGAATTCACGTTAGTTGACAACTCAACCAAATGTAAATCAAAACTAGACGTTGAACTGACATCTGTGCCCAGTGGGTACTGTTGTCCCTAAGGTGCAAAGCCAGTAATCAAAAAGAGAGTGAGCGGCCCAACATGTCTAGGCATCAATAACAACATTTAAATGAGATTGAGGTGAGGGAGGATCACTCGCTTCAATTCAAGCTTCCAGGAAGTGCAAACCCATGTCTCTGGAAGCAACTTTTAGCGCTTCTCAAACAAATCATTTGAAGGAGCAAATAGTGAGGAAAAACATCAACAAGCTTGAGATGGGTAATCTTAAGAAACAACATAAATTGGAGAGTAAACACTGAAATATAATCCATTCTGCCAACAAGCTGATGTGAAGTGGATTTTACCCCTGCCCTCCAATATCAATAAAGCCTTGATAATTGTAGGTTCCAATCTCAGGCATCCTCTCTCTCTATCTCACTCACTCACACACACTGCTTTCAGAAAGCATTTGCCAATAGTCAAGGTATAGTGCTGCGAATAAAGAGAATAGCTGTCATTACATAAACAGAAACAACCACAACAAACAGAAAGACAGAACAGCCTGGTGGAATAGTTGGTAGACTGCAGGGAGATTGGATGTGACTGAGACCTCATTTAGAGAGTGGGATCCATGGATCTGTTTGCTTTGTTTGGTGCCCCTCTATCCCAACGTAATTCAACAATGTGTATTCCTCAGGCAGCCCCTTACATCCCATCCCATTGCTCTATCATTAAGGGGCCTTGTTTGAGTTCCTCCACATCCATTACATATATAGTGTGTCCTAAATCACACCCTATTTCCTATATAGAGCACCACCATATGGTCTGGTCAAAAGTAGTGCACTATATAGGGAATAGGATGCCATTTGGGGGCACATGTTAATCACTATGGAAAGGCCCCTTGTGCCTCAGTAATCAAATCAAATCAAATTGTATTGGTCGCATACAAATCTTTTGCAGATGTTATTGTCAATGTAGTGAAATGCTTGTAATTAAAGCTGCTTGACTTCCCCGCAATATGCAAACAAGCCAATCTTGATCGCCATAATGATCATAATTCCCCACTTACCAAAAATTCTCATTGGCTCTGGATCCAATCACAAATTATAGATTACAGACTTGTCGCTAAATAGTGTGTTCTTATCATTGAAATCTGCTTACTGTAAATTGAGCCAGGAATATCTAACAAGACAAAGCCATATTCATCTGGGATGGTTGACATAGTAAACTCTCCATTCAACTCTGCAGTAAACATATCTTGTTTGGAGAATTATACTGTTTGGAAAAAACACTCTGGTTGTATTCTCACATTAAACAATTGAACAAAATGTACAATTTGAAAAGTCCCATTCTGGCTGCACAGCACTTCTTTTGTGCTGGATATGAGAGTGGTCATGATGAGATGATGGGTTATGCTGGGCTCCCTCTGGGTTGTTTAATATGAATTTAATTCAATCAGTGCCCCATACATCAGCTTAATAACACAGATTCTTTCAGCCAGTCGCTCAACCTATTCACTCAACATAGTCTCTCAGATTCATATTTGCTCAATTGTCATGTTTACACCTTTATCATTGCCAGTGAAATATTACACTGGCTACTTTTGTCAGTGTCTGTATTCATTATAGTATCGCAGATGTTTTTCACATGAAACCGTTCGTAACCATATTATGTGCGAGCTTTTCCAGCTACTTGTCATGTGAATGTTAGCAGCAACACACTGCTCTGACACATTCTGTTTCTGCCCTCGGTCCTCAGTCTCAGTCTCCTAATGGGGCTGTTTTGAACAAGATCCTATCTATCTTGTCCTCTTAGGCTCGCCATGACACTGTCTCTCTCTGTACATTGGGAGAGATATAGACTTGTTTTCGTCTTCTATAACTTGTCAGATTGCCTGATAACAGTGATTGACCTTGATCCAGTGAGCATTCTGCTCAACCTTATGCTCATATATGTAACCTCAGCAGCCGTAGCTCCCAGAGCTTCCCATTCCTCAGCCTGTTTCATAGCCATGCTGCAGCATGTCTCACATCCAAGACCCGTTTTTACTCAAAATCTGACTTTCCTCTCTAGTGGTTTGCCACTGGGAACACACTGGTTGAATCAATATGATTTCAAATGTGATTTGTCAACAGGTTGTTACATCAATGTAGTTTCAAAATAATCATCAGAACTATGTGTACATTAAAATTGCGTAGAATATTTCACAGAAATGTAAAAAATCTTTCCATGACATAAACTGACCAGGTGGATCCAGGTGAAAGCTATGATCCCTTATTGATATCCACTTCAATCAGTGTAGATAAAGGGGAGGAGACAGGTTAAAGAAGCCTTGAGATAATTGAGACATGGATTGTGTAAGTGTGTTATTCAGAAGGATGAATGGGCAAGACAACAAATGTAAATGCCTTTGAATGGAGTATGGTAGTAGGTGCCAGGCGCACCAGTTTGTGTCAAGAACTGCAAAGCTGCTGGGTTTATCATGCTCAAGAATGGTCCACCACCCAAAGGATATCCGACACATTGGTGTGGCTTGCTTCCGGGTTAAGTGAGCAGTGTGTCAAGAAGCAGTGCAGCTTGGCAGGGTTGTGTTTTGAGGGACGCATGGTTCTCGACCTTTCCCTCTCCCGAGTCCGTACAGGAGTTGCAGCGATGGGACAAGACTGTAACTACCAATTGGATTTTTAAAAACTCCCTAATTGATGAGAAGCATACCCATAACATGATGCAACCTCCATCATGCTTGAAAATATGAAGTGTGGTACATAGTGATGTTTTGTGTTGGATTTACTCCAAACATAATGCTATGTATTCAGGACGTAAAGTTAATTTCTCTGCCAATTTTTATGCAGTTTCACTTTCGTGCCATATTGCAAACAGGATGCATTTTTCTGTACAGGCTTCATTTAGGTTAGTATTGTGGAGTAACTACAATGTTGGTGATCCATCCTCAGTTTCTTCCTATCACAGCCATTAAACTCTGTAACTGTTTTAATGTTTTAAAGTCACCATTGACCTGAAGGTGAAATCCCTGAGCGGTTTCCTTCCTCTCCGGTGTCGTGTCTTTGGGTATGCCGGATTAAGTGATATGACATGCGCTTATATAAAATAATTTATCCTTAATTAATAATACCTGATTGAGCTAATCATGTAAATGTAATTAACTAGAGAGTCGGGCACCACAAAATAATATTTATAGAGCTGTTATCTTCCGAATAAACTCTTAAAGACCTAGTAATATTTTACATAAATAGCAGTCAATATTAATTGTCATCTTAATTCTGTCACGGATCTCGTCCTCCTCTTTAGAGGAGGAGTAGCGAGAAGGTTCGGAGGACCAAAATGCAGCGTGGTGGAGTCCATAATGTTTAATAAAAACAACAGAACTCTGGAACAAAACAAAATAACGTGCATCAACGAAACAGTCCCGTGTGGCGACAAACACTGACACCGAAGACAAACACCCACGAAACACAGGTGGAAAAAAGGCTACCTAAGTATGATTCTCAACCAGAGACAACTAACGACATCTGCCTCTGATTGAGAACCATACTAGGTCGAACACAGAAACCAACATAGAAAAACAAACATAGACTCAAACATAGACTGCCCACCCCAACTCACACCCTGACCATACTAAACAAAGACAAAACAAAGGAACTAAGGTCAGAAAGTGACAGTACCCCCCCGAAAGGTGTGGACTCCGGCCGCAAACCTAAATCTATAGGGGAGGGTCTGGGTGGGCGTCTGTCCGGGGGGCGGCTCTGGCGCGGGACGTGAACCCCACTTCACCATAGTTTTTGTCCGCCTCCTCAATCGCCCCCGTGGCCTTTTATAAGCGGCGACCCTCGCCGCCGACCTCAGACTGGGGACCCTAGCAATGGGTGTGGACAGGCAAGAGACTCCGGCAGCTCCGGAGTGAAGGGCGATTCTGGCATCGCCGGCGTGACAGGCCGCTCTGGCAGCTCCTGTCTGACTGACGGCTCTGGCAGCTCCTGGCTGACCGACGGCTCTGGCAGCTCCTGGCTGACCAACGGCTCTGGCAGCTCCTGGCTGACCGACGTCTCTGGCAGCTCCTGGCTGACCGACGGCTCTGGTAGCTCCATGCTGACCGACGGCTCTGGCAGCTCCTGGCTGACCGACAGCTCTGGCAGCTCCTGGCTGATTGACGGCTCTGGCAGCTCCTGGCTGACTGACGGCTCTGGCAGGTCCTGGCTGACTGACGGCTCTGGCAGGTCCTGGATGACTGACGGTTCTGACAGCTCCTGGCTGACTGATGGCTCTGACAGCTTCTGGCTGACTGACGGCTCAGGACAGACTGGCGGCTCTGGCAGCTCAGGACAGACTGACGGCTCTGGCAGCTCAGGACAGACTGGCGGCTCTGGCAGCTCAGGACAGACTGGCTACTCTGGCAGCTCAGGACAGACTGGCGACTCTGGCAGCTCAGGACAGACGGGAGACTCTGGCAGCTCAGGACAGACGGGAGACTCTGGCAGCTCAGGACAGACGGGAGACTCCGGCAGCTCAGGACAAACGGGAGACTCTGGCAGCGTGGGGGGGAGGAGGCAACTGTAGGGAGAAGATGGAGAGACAGCCGGGTGCGGGGGGCTGCCACCAGAGGGCTGGTACGTAGAGGTGGCACCGGATAGACCGGACCGTGAAGGCGCACAGGAGGTCTCGAGCACCGAGCCTGCCCAACCTTACCTGGTTGAATGCTCCCCGTAGCCAGGCCAGTGCAGCGAGGTGGAATAGCCCGCACTGGGCTGTGCTGGCGTACCGGGGACACAATGCGTAAGGCTGGTGCCATGTACACCGGCCCGAGGAGACGCACTGGAGACCAGATGCGCTGAGCCGGCTTCATGGCACCTGGCTCGATGCCAACATTAGCCCGGCCGATACGAGGATCTGGGATGTACCGCACCGGGCTATGCACACGCACCGGGGACACCGTGAGCCTCACGGTATAATGCGGTTCCTGCCAGGTCCCTCTATCTCTCCGGTAAGCACGGGAAGTTGGTGCAGGTCTCCTACCTGCCTTCGCCACACTCCCCGTGTGCCTCCCCCAATAAATTTTTGGGGCTGCCTCTCTGGCTTCCAGCCGCGCTGCCGTCCTGCCTCCTCATACCACCGCCTCTCGGCTTTCGCTGCCTCCAGCTCAGCCATGGGGCAGCGATATTCTCCAGCCTGTGCACAGGGTCCCTTGCCGTCCAGAATGTCCTCCCATGTCCAGGAGTCCTGCGATCGCTGCTTCTGCTGCTGCTGCCCGTTACCACGCTGCTTGGTCCATTTGTGGTGGGTGTTTCTGTCACGAATCTCGTCCTCCTCTTCTGAGGAGGAGTAGCGAGAAGGATCGGAGGACCAAAACGCAGAGTGGTAAGTGCCATAATGTTTCATAAAAACAACAGAACTCTGGAACAAAACAAAATAACGTGCATCAACGAAACAGTCCCGTGTGGAGACAAACACTGACACGGAAGACAAACACCCACGAAACGCATGTGGAAAAAAGGCTACCTAAGTATGATTCTCAATCAGAGACAACTAACGACACTTGCCTCTGATTGAGAACCATACTAGGCCGAACACAGAAACCAACATAGGAAAACAAACATAGACCGCCCACCCCAACTCACGCCCTCACCATACTAAACAAAGACAAAACCAAGGAAATAAGGTCAGAAAGTGACAAATTCAGTCTCATCTGAAAGTTGTAAATTCTTGGTTATCTGCAAGAACCCTGGCTAACAAGTTGAATCAGCAATACAACATTGGGTTTAATTATTTATTTACTAAATACCTATCACACAGAATTACACATACACATATTTCAATCATAACTTGATTACAAATGACGTCATAAAGGAAAACGTCCCTGGCGGGCGGAACAGATATGACAGCTGGTTACACAAAAGAAAAGGGGCTGGGTTTGAGTGAAAGACTGAGGAACAAAGGGCAAAGCTGTGCTATCGTACAGTATCTTATGCATTCTAAATTACCGCCCATTTGGAAAAGGAAAATGCAAAAAAATATTTACTCTGAGCTGCGCTTCGGTAGGTTGGTGGTAGATGGAAGGCCGTGTTGCCCAACCAAGGCCTTTGTCCTTTGAAGAATGTCTCTGCTGGTAAATTGAATGCGTTGTAGTAACGTTGTTGGGTGATAGACGGGATACTCTGTCTGTTCCTTCCTAACCCTCGTTTGCAGCGGCTGTTGCTAACTCAACGGCTAGGAGGTATCACTTCTGTAGTGAATAAGTGTTCAAAGTTCATACCATTCACAACCAAAGCTCACGCTGATGTTGACTTCGTTCTGTAGTTATTATCTGAACCATTCTGACATGAAAAGCCAAATCTCACATTTTAGAAGCTAAAATCACATTTCATCCCATCACGAATAATTTCATATTCAAACATTTAAATTGAACAAAAATTCCATGTGAATCTGATAACTCTGATGTGTAGACTTTCCACTGTAGAGTTTATGTCATCTTATCATTGATGACAATGTCTCAGATGACAACCGAACTGACATTATATTCATTAAGTACCACCGCATATGTTCAGTTGGTCAGATTACCAGAATATAGTTCATTTCCCCCAACCTTCTGATATTCCCAGAATCTCTATGTTGACCAAGGGTTTTGCAGGTTAGTAGGTTAGAGAAGATAAAGGGGGGAAGAGGTATTTATGACGGTCATAAACCTATCCCCCAGGCCAACGTCATGACACCCTCTACCTTGTAACAAAACAACTGATTGACACAAATGCATTAAGAAAGATAGAAATTCCACAAATTAACTTTTAACAAGGCACACCTGTTAATTGAAATGTATTCCAGGTGACTACCTCATGAAGCTGGTTGAGATAATGCCAAGAGTGTGCAAAGCTGTGGTGCTCGGTGGTCGTCGTCGCCGGCCTACTAGCTGCCACCGATCCATTTTTCATTTTCGTTTGTGTCTGTCTGTTGTTGTTATCACCTGTGACTGATTAGTTAATTTTGGGGGGTTTATTAACCTCCGCTGCCTGCTAGTCTTTGTGCAGGATTATTTTGCTGTGTGAGCTCTGTTAGGGGTGCGTGTTTGCGCCACAGTGTATTTTCCCTCACAGTCGTTGTACCATTGGTACTGTGTAGGAGTAGAGGTTTCTCCTCCGTGTGTTTCGTGATTTTCCCCGCCTGTGGTTGGTGGGTCGGGACTTATAATAAACGCCTGTGCAAACTGGAATTCCTTGCTCTCCTGCTCCTGACTCCTGCACCTACCTCCTCTTAGGAGGCACCTAACACCTCCCTGACCAAGGCCCTTCTCCCTGGATTGCTCAGTTTGGCTGGGCGGCCAGCTCTAGGAAGAGTCTTGGTGGTTCCAAACTTCTTCCATTTAAGAATGATGGAGGCCAATGTGTTCTTGGGGACCTTCAATGCTACAGACATTTTTTGGTACCCTTCCCCAGATCTGTGCCTCGACAGCTCTACGGAGCTCTACGGACAATTCCTTCGACTTCGTGGCTTGGTTTTTGCTCTGACATGCACTGTCAACTGTGTGACCTTATATAGACAGGTGTGTGCCTTTCCAAATCATGTCCAATCAATTGAATTTACCACAGTTGGACTCCAGTCATGTTGTAGAAACATCTCAATGTATATTGTTCTGATGATTAGGTTGAAAGTATATTGATGTAACAATCTGTTAGTTAGTTTACAACAATTCTGGTTGAAATTACAGTACTGGTTGATGACTTTTTTGAAATACGATGTATTTTCGACGTTGATTCCATGTCACAATACATTGAGAAATTATGTTGAAACAACACTGATTCAACCAGTGTGTGCCCAGTAGGTTGTAGCTTTTTACCGTTTTCTTCAGCACAGCAGGGGTGTTTCGACAGTCTGCTTGGGTCTTTGGTCTTCTCTGACTGGTGATGAAGTATGACGTTGGTACACTGTTGGTCATGCCAGGCTTCTGCTATTTTTACTGGCGATCAAGGACAGTACTTTAGTATGGCTTCAACATGGTGTGAATGCTGAAATGGTGCCCAGGGAATCATTGCTGTTTGGAATAACAGTGCCCTCAGGGAGTTTGAGTCAACATGGTCTCTTTAGACTTGATCAAAATGCTGGACACATGGACATCTGTTTGAGTAGGGGTCAGGGTGAGGTGTTTTCCCATAGTGAGCCTCGCAAACATTAAAGTAGTTCTCTCTAATCCATCATCCCCTAAAATGAGGGTTAAAGTTGTATGGTTTTTATATTGCTCACAGCATGTTTATAATTTATTGGATGCGGAACCTCATCCTCTGATTTTGTGTCATTAATCAGAGTCTTCTTTCTGGGCTCATTAATTCCAAATAAAAAGTCACGCTACATGTTTTTCTGCTGTATTTGCTATGGGTGTGAAGCATGATGAAGTAGATCCTTCAACTAAATTCAATAAACACTTCCCTCACTTACTGCTTGATTTCAGCTGTCACATCACTCAGATATACAGTATGGATAGCTGTATATTTCCTAGCTTTTATAAGCTTTTATAATATGACGTGGGGTGGTAGATAAAAGAAAATACTCACTTACCCAGCTGGTAGCTTTGTTAAATATTTTACTTTATCACTTTACTTTATCACAGTATAGTGTCAGAGACATTACTGATGTTAAAACTAATAGTTCTCCAACCCAGTGGCTGCTTGTTATGTTTTCTTATGAGGTTGTGTGTCCTATGTGAAAATCAATGGTAGTTCTCTACATTTATTAATGTTCTCTATAAACATTATCAAGTCAGGGCCATGTTGCCTGACATTTAAGCTGTTTGCAGAGGAGTAATAAACTGTGTTAAGCTCGTTTGAGCTTTGCCATTTAATGTGTTTAGTACCAGGGGAGTCATAGTACCACATTACTGCTTATGAGAGAGACCTTCCTGTCAGCAGTTCAGGGAAATAAGAAAACATGAGCTTTTGTTTCTCCCAATTAGATGATTGATCATCACAGTGATCCTTCGTCAATGCTCCTCATATAGATCGCTGATAATATATGCAATTTAGATGCTTTTATCCAAAGCGACACAATAATTTGTGCTTATATATATATATCTTTTTTTACATATGGGTGGCACCAGGAATCAAACCCTCTATACAGGCATTGCAAGAGCCATGCTCTACCAACTGAGCTACAGAGGACCTTTGATGTCATTTCCAAAATAAAGCTGGGAGTTCTACTAACTTTGGTAACACTCAATGCAACAGTTGATACTTCACTACTCTTGACACTGTGTTAGATATGTAAGGCGGCAAAGCATAGCAGTAGTTAAATGATATGATTTTGGTTATTATACACACAGTCATTGTCCTCATTTGCAACATAATGTTATGCCTTGGTATGTCTCCACCATCAACTAATCCCTTTGTAGCATGTAGATGCTGTGAATTCAATCAATGTGGGTCTGTTAGATCAGAAACGGCCACAGAGTTAACTGTCATCATGCTGTATCTCTTACCAACATGCTGCACACGTTCACTTTTCAATATGCTGGGTGTGTCATTCAGTATTAACATACAAATTGCTTTGTCTTAATGAACTGCAGGTCCAACATGTAAGACCCATATTTTGTTGTTTAAACACTTGTTCTCTACAATCTGCATCAATGTTATTCTATTGGCGTTTCTCTCTAAACTTGTTGCCATGATTTAGGATGAGTTAATTTTCCTTTTAGACCCAGACAGACAGTAATTGTTTACACAGTGTTCTACTCCTGCAGTAGACTGAGACGTGAAAGTGGGCCTGATAAGTATATCATGTTTTTTCCAGCGTGGACAGAACACAGATAGTGGGAGTACCTGCCGCGAAGCCTCCTTTGAAGGAATCAGCCAGTACGTTTAATTGGCATCAATTATTCATTAGTGTAATTGTACATTGTTCAGCAAGGTCGACAGAGTTTTATTACCGGCATGCAGTGAATGCTCCTGCATACAGATTGGTTGGTGATTAATTTAATTCTGGAACTAATTCGGTTGACACTGAGATCTTGCTCCTTGCTTGTGAGTTATTAATTCATGGCAGCAACATTATTTTCTGTTCTGTTGGCCTTAATTTTTTTAAACATATTTGCAAAATGTCCTCTGTCTGTATATGCACACACACTTTTATCCACAAGATAACCAACACACTCTTGCCATCTTCATTAATGGAACCCAAATAGAAGTGTGGCACTTAACAGTCAACTGTCAATGCTGTTAGCACAGTTGTGATAATATCTGTATGTTTGGATAGAAGCCTCATTTTAATATAAGAGGCCTTTGGTGTTAATGACTACATCCAAGAGGATTTTAAATACTCTAACTTTTACCCTTAAGCTATACATTCTTAAGATAATCTATATAATGCACAGTGAGCTATGTGAGCTTGGAAGCATATTCCTGCACATCTCGAAATCTGTCTTAAAAACTTCAAAGGCATTTCTGTGGTATTTCTAATTGTAGTATCTTGGTTGTGTACCTTGATCAACAACACAACCTTGTGTCTGATATTTCAGACTCCAAGTGAACAACATTGTTCTGCATCCAGTCATTGTAGGAATGGTTGCAACTTGTTTCTGTTTGCTGCACTTTCACTCTCTGAGATTCTGCAGTGTTAACTGTGATTTTTTTTTGTCAAATTGAAGATTGAAACACTTCTGAAATGATAAACATGCTCATTATCTCTGATCAATCAATTAAGGTCTTGATTGTTTTACAGAAATTGAATTAAAAAATGATCCATCAAACTCGAAACTAAGTCAAATCAAAATATTGCTTTCATAAAATTCTAAAGTTGCGCTTTGATAAAAGATTAAATGAACAATAATGAATTCTTGTTAATTGAAACTTCATAGAGAAGTTTAATCTCTTTGGACCCTCTGTGTAATTCTGGAAAGAGTGGGAGGTTCTGTATTCTGATATAATGAAGTATAATAGAGTATGCATCATTCAACTCTCTTTCAGCTTACATGTTACCTTTCTCATAGATTTGACATAATAATGTTTTGTAGAAGGTAGTTTTCCATCAGAACACATCCATCCTGTTATAGATCATATTTTATATTGGCTACCACTATTTAAGAAGTTTTCTTCGAAAAAAGTATTTGTGAAAGACATTCAAGACCTATTTCTGAACTGTTGGGGATCAATTGAAAAGCTTTCATCTCTCAGACTTCCAGATTCCAGACAATCAGGAGGAGCAGCTGCATTTTGGAGACGTTTAGAATTTTTTTTGCTAAATTTGATCAGTAAAGTAGTTTGAATCTGCAGGCGCCTAGCACCCTTTCATGTTTATTTTCATGGCGTGTTAGATACAGTAGGTTGTGTGTGATCAAAGGCCAGGCAAATTATAAGGAAGAGTTAATGGTCAAGCTATGAAACATCTCCATCCTCAATTTTCCTCTTATGCCTCACTGCCATTTCAAATGACTTTCTACATCCCATTTGGTGCATATTATTTTATTCCATATACTGTAGAAAATCTCAGTCCATACGGCTCTTGATTGCACCCCTTGAACTGTAAAAATGGGTTCCGGTCATTTGTGTTGGTGCTCCTTCTATGAATTTAGATGGCCCAAAACTGAAGTTCTGATTTTAAAGTGTCAGCTTTTCTCCCCATTCCCTCGAAAACATGTTATTTTGTAATCAATTCTTTGATATCTATGCATAGTCACTCTACCCCTACCTACATGTACAAATTACCTCGACTAACCTGCACCCCAGTACATTGACTCGTTATTGTTATGTAATTTGATTGTTACTTTTCATTAAATTTTTTACTTTAGTTTATTTAGTAAGTATTTTTTAAACTCTATTTCTTGAACTGCTTCTTCTTCGGGCTAGGGGGCAGTATTCGGAAGTTTGGATTAATGAGGTGCCCAAAGTAAACTGCCTGTTACTTAGGCCCATAAATTATGGTATGCTAATAATTGGTAGCATTGGATAGGAAACACTCTAACGTTTCCAAAACTGTTAAAATAATGTCTGTGAGTATAACAGAACTGATATGGCAGCCGAAAACCCGAGGACAATCCATCCACCCTTGATTACTATGGCTGTCAATGGGAATATAAAAGGAATACCTCCCACACTGCAGTTCCTAGGGCTTCCACTAGATCTTTAGAAAGAGTTTCAGGCTTGTTTTTTGAAAAATTAGCTAGAATTTGTAGTTTTAGTAAGTGGCTCTCATTTTGGCTATAGTGTTTGTTGCACGTTCCGGAGAGTGTGCGTACTTAGTTATTTATCTCCGGTAATGGTCTCCGGGTATTCTCCGTCTTAAATTGTATCATTCATTTACATATTAGGGTACCTGAGGATTGATTAGAAACGTTGTTTGACTTGTTTGGATGAAGTTTATTGGTAACTTTCAGGATTCATTTGTATGCATTTTGAACGAGGGAAACGAGGGTGGATTACTGAGTCTAGCGCGCCAATGAAACTGACCTTTTTGGGATATAAAGAAGGACTTTATCGAACAAAAGGACCATTTGTTATGTAGCTGGGACCGTTGTGATTGCAACCAGATGAAGATCTTCAAAGGTAAGTGATTTATTTTATCTCTATTTCCGACGTTCGTGACGCCTCTGCTTGGATAGAAAATGTATGTCCTCAGATAATCGCATGTTGTGCTTTCGCCGTAAAGCCTTTTTGAAATCTGACAGCGGGGCTGGATTAACAAGAAGTTAAGCTTTTAAATGATGTATGACACTTGTATTTTCATGAATGTTTAATATTACGATTTCTGTCATTTGAATTTCGCGGTCTGCAATTTCACCGAATGTTGTTGAGGTGAGACTCTAGCGTCCCAATGATCTGTAAGAAGCTTAAGAGCTTGTAAGTACACATTTCACGGGAAGGTACACCTGTTGTGTTCGGTGCATTTTACAAATACAATTTCATTTGATTTGGCAGTTTTACCAAAATGTCTCTCTGTTGAACAGGAAATTAACCAAAATTACATTTTAATGTCACCTTTTTTTATAACCACTATAGTTTAAGTCAATAAAAACATAGTGTTAGTTCTAGAGCATCTTTACTCTCAGACCCACCAGTGAGACAGCAGCCATTGCAGCATCAGCCTCCTGAGGTAATTGTGTTTATGCTGTCAGAACCAGTGCTTTTCCCTGGGCTGTTTATGGCCTCCCAGGCAGAGCCCTAAGCCAGTCTTCTCAGCTGTAATAGTCTTCGTGCTTGCCTGGCTGCCCCTGGCATTAGGCTCAGACCTTTACCTCTATAGGAAGATGGTTCATTATGGCTACACTCCTCTCTGCTGCAAACTTTCCATTTCTTTCTCTCCTTGCTTATTACCAAAGATTTACCAAAGAGAGTTCAAGGGCCTTTAACGTCCTGATGAACTGACATTTTCTCAAATGAGCTAAATCACCATTCAGGCACGTCTCCTAGTGGGGAATGATAGAAATCATATTTTTAGGCATGAGAGTTTTGTAACCAGGCCTTTTCGAGGTAATGTATATTTACCAGTATGATGTGTGTTAGTTTGAGGGGTTGATTGAGGACCCCTGATTGTAACACCCCATTAGAATAGTGCTGTCACAGTGCTCTGTAGAATATCCACCCGTAACCATTGGTTACTAATTATTTTCTTATTTGGAACTATTTTTGTAAAGTCTTAATAGTCTACTGTGGCGGTTTCACACTGAGTCATCTGAGGTGGTAACTGCATCTCTAATGTGAAGAGAATCATTAAGACATAAATGGTGGTATAAACCATAACCAAGAATAGAATCAGAAAAACACCTCACTAACAATGTGGTAAGAAGCTGATTTCCCTGTGTGCATGTTTGTGTGTGTGTGTGTGTGTGTGTGTGTGTGTGTGTGTGTGTGTGTGTGTGTGTGTGTGTGTGTGTGTGTGTGTGTGTGTGTGTGTGTGTGTGTGTGTGTGTGTGTGTGTGTGTGTGTGTGTATCAGCAGTGAGGAAAGGATGAGTAATGTGAGTGTTAGCTGAATTCATTATACACCTGTTTATTGAAGTTTCACCTCAACATCGACATAGATTTACTTCCAATGAGGTGAACAGATGGGCTTTCGTATCACTTTTTCTATCACAGCCCCCCACTCTAACACACACACACACACACACACACACACACACACACACACACACACACACACACACGCACACACACACACAGCTTTGAATTTCTTGGTGGTACTGTTGCCTCTGGCTGGGTGCTATACAGTAGACCTAGATAATGTGTGTTTGTGCATGATAAAATATAGTAATCTACACCTGGCATGCTAACGTTAAGCAGTTGATCTAATCTAATGAACATAGAGAAGAGGCCCTTGACTCTTTGTTCATTCTCTTCCTGCAGCCGGCTGACTAAGACTGACATGGAGCTGGAGGTTCTGCGATACACTAACCGGATTTCCAGTGAAGCCCATAAAGAGGTAAAATCCTGCAGGACAGACAGACATACCTGTCATAGGGGGAGAAGGAGCTCCAGAATCTGGCTCATCTCATTTTCAAAGGGAGGTGATCTGTGCATTTTGGAAATGGAATGCCAGGATCTTCTGAGGTGCAGCATTCAGCGTATGAATATGTTCTAAATGCAGAAGAAAGTTTACAGCCTGCTAGCAGTAAACAGACGTGAACCCACTACAGCATCTTGATGCTACTCTATACAGATTACATTGATTCTATGTACTAGGACTGTAAACACAAATTACTGTAAACTACAAAGATGGCCTACATAGTTACAGATCTTAGGCATCAATTCCCACCTTGCAACTACTGGGAACACCAACCACCAGGCACTATAGTGTGGACCTAAAAGGCTTAGCCATCCCATATTTACTTTACTAGGCAAGTCAGTTAAGAACAAATTCTTATTTTCAATGACGGCCTAGGAACAGTGGGTTAACTGCCTGTTCAGGGGCAGAACGACAGATTTGTACCTTGTCAGCTCGGTGGGTTTGAACTTGCAACCTTCTGGTTACTAGTCCAACGTTCTAACCACTAGGCTGCCCTGCCATGCAACATGGCAGGATCAACGGTATTATCTCCCATTCTACACAGGCTCATAGTAATAAAAGCAAACACTACAATGAGGACGATTCATACAGTCCCTCCTAACAGACAAGCTGGGCAAACCCTGGTCCCATTAAGAAAAAAGTGGGGTTCAAAGCTCTACCCTCCATACACTCTCTCCTGTTTTCCATACTTAAAAGTCTTGTCTTAAAAGGTTTTCTCAGAGAAGTGCAGGGCAGTCAAGGAGCAGAAGTGAAATGTGCCTTTGGAAGCTTTAGAGTAATTGACTAATCCAGATTGATGGTCACATACTGTAATGGAAAGAAAATAATTGCTAGTAGTGAATTAAAATATGAAAGGAGTTTCTTCTAGGAAATGCAATATTAATGCACTTGTTGGCTTTTTAGTGGCAAAATAAATTACGAATGTAATGACAAATAGATATTGAGTTGGGTTGTTATCTTGGCTCCAAAATAACAAAAACAAATTGAGCCTGATGACTCCTCTTGATCAATGGAAAACAATTTGATGTTGAAATCTCTAGGTAGTATTTCCCACAATGGATGAAATACTTGAAGAATATTTAATTAATTATCTCAATTATATCAGAATGCAATATCCATAGTATATTCAAAAAATAATAACAAGGGGAAAAAATTCCATATTTAGACAGTTAAAGTATAATGTTCTTCCAGTCTCCATGTCCTAATACGTGCCGGGTATACCCGGGTATACCCCAAAAGTATTCCCATGCACTGTAGGAAATGTTTCCACTGCCCCATCACGTGTAGGGGTGTCCTTGACAGACAAGGCCAATCGCTGCTCCAGGTTTGCCCGACCTTGAGCAGCCTGAGGCACTGAACCTGCCTGTGGTCTCATTTTCTGCAATAAAGCCGTTGATGTACGTATATTAACCGACATTGGTCTTCATAAGTGCCAGTATCACGAAGGACTTATAAAGACAAATACCTCTGCTTTCCTGCCGGCCGCTGTTCTCTCCTTTATTGCTGCATACCCTCTGAGAGGTACAGGACTCTGGAGGCATCAATGAAGGTAAAACTAATGGATACTGAATGCAGAAATTAATTTTAAAATCCAATAGTGTTATGGGTTCAATACAGGGGCATGGCTTACCGAGTGCCGGTGATATTAGGTTCGTATAATTTCAGCAGAACTGGTCATGCAAGAAAACTGCTCTAGAGAATTAGCACTAAATCCAACAGGGGAAATCTGAGTGAAAATAAAAACCTGACAGAGCTTTGTTAAGATGCAGCATGCCGATGGGTAAAGGCCAGGTCTTAGGCATTAATTCATGCAGTCATATTAAGTCATTAACATCATACCTATTGGTCTCTCTCATTGCATCTTACGTCTTACTTACATACATACATGCATCTGACATACATACAGTTGAAGTCGGAAGTTTACATACACCTTAGTCAAATACATTTAATCCTAGTAAAACTTCCCTGTCTTAGGTCAGTTAGGATCCCCACTTTATTTTAAGAATGTGAAATGTCAGAATAATAGTAGATGATAATGATTTATTTCAGCTTTAATTTCTTTCATCACATTCCCAGTGGGTCAGAAGTTTACATACACTCAATTAGTATTTGGTAGCATTGCCTTTAAATTGTATAACTTGGGTCAAATTTTTGGGTAGCCTTTCACAAGCTTCCCACAATAAGTTAGGTGAATTATGTCCATTCCTCCCGATAGAGCTGGTGTAACTGTGTCAGGTTTGTACTGTAGGCCTCCTTTCTCGTACACGCTTTTTCAGTTCTACCCACACATTTTCTATAGGATTGAGGTCAGGGCTTTGTGATGGCCACTCCAATGCCTTGACTTTGTTGTCCTTAAGCCATTTTTCCACAACTTTGGAAGTATGCTTGGGGTCATTGTCCATTTGGAAGACCCTTTTGCGACCAAGCTTTAACTTCCTGACTGATGTCTTGAGATGTTGCTTCAATATATCCACATAATTTTCCTGCCTCATGTTGCCATCTATTTTGTGAAGTGCACCAGTCCCTTTTGTGAAGTGCACCAGTCCCAGCAAAGCACCCCCACAACATGATGCTGCCACCCCCATGCTTCACGGTTGGGATGTGTTCTTCTTGCAAGACTCCCCCTTTTTCCTCCAATAATGGTCATTGTGACCAAACAGTTCTATTTTTGTTTCATCAGACCAGAGGACATTTCCATTGTACCAGAGTACGATCTTTGTCCCCATATGCAGTTGCAAACCATAGTCTGGCTTTTTTTATGGCGGTTTTGGAGCAGTGGCTTCTTCCTTACTGAGCGGCCTTTCAGGTTATGTCGATATAGGACTCGTTGTACTGTGGATATAGATACTTTTGTACCTGTTTCCTCCAGCATCTTCACAAGGTCCTTTTCTGTTGTTCGGGGATTGATTTGCACTTTTCGCACCAAAGTACATTCATCTCTAGGAGACAGAAAGCATCTCCTTCCTGAGAGGTATGACGGCTGTGTGGTCCCATGGTGTTTATACTTGCGTACTATTGTTTGTACAGATAAACATGGTACCTTCGGGCGTTTGGAAATTGCTCCCTAGGATGAACCAGGCTTGTGGAGGTCTACAATTTTATTCTGAGGTCTTGGCTAATTTCTTTAGATTTTCCCATGATGTCTAGCAAAGAGGCCCTGAGTTTGAAGGTAGGCCTTGAAATACATCCACAGGTACACCTCCAATTGACTCAAGTGATGTAAATTAGCCAATCAGAAGCTTCTAAAGCCATGACATAATTTTCTGGAATTTTCCAAGCTGTTTAAAGGCACAGTCAACTTAGTGTATGTAAACTTTTGACAAACTGGAATTGTGATACAGTGAATTATAAGTGAAATAATCTGTCTGTAAACAATTGTTGGAAAAATTACTTTTGTCATGAACAAAGTAGATGTCCTAACCGTCTTGCCAAAACAATAGTTTGTTAACAAGCCATTTGTGGAGTGGTTGAAAAATTAGTTTTAATAACTCCAACCTAAGTGTATGTAAACTTCCGACTTCAACTGTACATATACACACTTTTTTTAGAATATACCTTTATTATTCCCCGCAAACCCTACCTCCCCTCCCCCAATTGGAGTAAACGAATAAACAATAACACTTAGGCTTCTATCTTCAGTTTATACATATTATACACATTTTACAGAGACAATCTATCTTACAATAGTTATATTTAGTTTGTTTTTAGTCCTTCCTCTATTTCTGATGTCCACCCAGTTTGATTTCTATTTGTAACTGTGCTATTTCACAAATGTTCTGAACCTATATACATTTTACAGACCCTGTATGTTTTACATTGGTAATATGCCCCCTCCACGAATTGGTCTCTCTCGTTGCATCATACTTAATTAAATAACCATATTAGAAATGTGTAATATTTCCACTTAATTACTTAGTTAGCCTAAATCTGCCTGTATGTTTAATTGAACATTAAGTTTCACAGAGAACAAAAGCAATTGAGCATTCTGGGTAAACAACTAAATATAACTAACTGGAAGGAGTTAATCAGCTTCCTTGCCCCTATACTGTAATATTAATTATACTGTTATAGTCTTGGAATGCGATGTGAATTATTGTATACTACTCTTCTAGTCATAAATGTTAAAACGATGTGTAACAGAGCAATATGATTTTTTTTAAAGAAGGAAAGGCACAGGTCTTCTTTTACTATTCACATGACATACAGCATTTGGACATTCAGTATGTCTACCATGCAGGTTATTCAGGTGAAACCAAGATACCACTGTTGAAATTGAACAATGTAACAAAATGCACTGATGTCCCATCTATTGGCCAACAGGGAGGATGTTTTACTCTGGAGCCCTATATTCTGTCTCCAGCTGAGGGATGATGTGTGCTCTGTCCCAAGGCCTCCTCAGTCTTATCAATCTGACTAGAGGAGGGCTGTGCAGCCGTTTGATCCTTGGTCCTGCTTGATGAGAAGGCGGTGTGCAGAAAGATGTTAAAGGCTCTGGGCTGGGGAATACTGACACTGTATTAACTTGATGTAGTGTATTATAACATGATTGTTGTCCCACTTCCACTTGGAGCTCTTGCACTAAGTCAATATGGATGATAGCTAGGAGGATTTGGTGACACGTTTGGCTGCAGTTTTCCCATTCCACTGCTCGCTCTGATGATGTAATTTGTCATCATAGAAGAAGCTACTCCAGCTCAATGATAAGAGCGCTGCCACATGTCAACATCATTTTTGTTTTTTAAGTTATAGTTTTCTTTGTATAATCTTTCCTGTCTTTTATCCTTTTGGACACCTGAAGGCAGACAAACTATTTGTGCATAATTAAGCAATAAACTTCCTTTCTTCACTGGCATAACTGTTTAATGAGGCAAATTATTTCTTGGGATGAAAATGTCAAAGTGTGAGTAGGGTGGAAGAAAACACATTTACATGTACTAGTATGCTTCTCTGCTCTGCCTGCTCTGCCTGCTCTGCCAAGGTGACTGGCTTCAGTTGGACTTGACAGGGTCAGCCTTCCTGAGCACTGTCTTCCTCCTGGGACGTCATTACATTTCTGTTCCCAGCACCTGAGCCTCTTTGACGCCTCTGGTCACGTCCCTCCCTGACTCCCTGCTCTATGATGTGATGTCCTCGTTCCTTGGCCCTGACTCAAATTGAAATCAAAGTTTCTCCAGAGGCTGGTCCGTCAGTGTTGTGGAGTCTATGGAGAGATCTGGTTGGCTGTGTCAGACGGCCAAATAAAACTGGCCCTTTCCAGATCATTGCAGCGCTTGCCCTAGATTGTTATAGTACCATATCACAGATAGGTTGTGTTCAGTAGGCACGAAATGGAAGAAAACGTAGTGAAGCAGGGAGGTACTATCTGAAAATGTCCAGTAAGAAACATATTGTAGATCGTAAAGGAACAATTGTCCAAACAGAGGATTGAGTTTACGAATTCACGGTTTATTAACCCAACTCCACACAGGCTACTGTTTGGCCGTAGCCTTGCCAAATAAATGAAGGATACCCCTATAAAACAACTGTGACCTTCTCTTGTGAAGGCCAGACGTAAGAGAGAGAACAATGGCTAAACATGGAATTCTGTGGTTGGCAGATAGCAGGTTGACTGGCATGTCGGACCCCGTGAACACTGGGTACTGGTAAGTACAACAAAGCCAACGAACAGCATAACACATAACACACAGCTGTCTGTGCGGGTCGCTACAATGTGTTATAGTTTTCTTAAGCATGGCCCTGAGTACGTGGACTGCAGATTTGTTCTCTTGTTCTATGCATGTGCATGGCAAGTGTTTCTTTCTGCTACCCGGCTGAGGCATTTAGTGAAACGTGTTCCTATTGAACTGAAACACTGTAACCTTTTAGCTGTGTTACACTGCAGACTATGTCAGAGGGGACAACACAACATTTCCAACTTTCAAATGAAACAAAACAATTGAGCTGATATTGAATTTCGTGTCTACTGAGACTACAAGTACACATCGGTAATTTGTGTTTGTCTTCATTCCTCATGATGTCTTGAGGGCTTGAGTTAGAGTGGCACACATAGTATTGGTCTTGACAGTCTCTACGGTATAGGCCTGTAGCATTTTGTCTAGTCCCTGGCAAATAGAGTATTTCTCCCATTTGGAAGGTAAAATGCCTGAGAACTGACTATACCAGTTGTACAGCAGTACACATTGCACTGCCACATCATACCAAGTGTTATCTTGACCCACAGTTCCTATTATAACTTGCTATTATCTTGGCTAAGATGCTTACTCCATGAGTTACTCCATAACTGTTCAAATCGCCTTCAATTGTGAATAATCCCCCTTGTCCCTGAAGCATAATTTTGCTTTCTGTCAGACTGTGAGTTTGTTTGGACTTGAGTAGATGACACTTATCTTATCACATGGACTCAATAGCATGTCATTTGCAGGCTATTGCACCTCATTTTCCAATCCAGAATGAAACACTCCCACAACCGCCCTCACCTCTCACAGTGTAGGATGGATAAATTACAACAGTGAATACAAAATGTGCACGATTAGCCTTAAACCACAGCAGCAATTACTTTAAAGAGAACAACAAGTAGTTCTCTACAATTTTTCACAAACAGACACAATAAAGTGCTGTTGTCATTTCTCTTCAGATAATGAAGCATGTGAGACATGGACAGAAAGAATATGAAATGGAGAGGTGAGAATATGTTGTCTGTATATGTCACTGTGTGTACAGTACCATGTACTGTGAAATACAATTCTTTAAACACATCTTAGTGTGACAATACACTGTTAAGAAAATTATATTGTTTGACCTTTGCACTGTACTGTACTGTCTGCCCTTAAAGGTGATGGTAAACCAGTATGTTCCTGATCTATCAAGGTGTGTTCCTCTGGCTGAATTACATTCACAGCACTGCTGATTAGACGTCCTACTTCCCTCCCTTCTGCCCATCCCTTCACCAGTTCACTGAAATCTATTTGGCCCCTAAAAACAAACTGAGATAAGCCGTGGTGCTTTGTGTTTCATCTTGATAGAATTCTTCAGACTTTTGAACTGTCAAAGGAAAAGAGATAGAAATGCCAGGTCTGTGTCCGAAATGGCACCCTATTCCGCATATAGTGCTATGTCAAAAGTAGTACACTACATAAGGAACAATGTACCATTTTGGACGCAACCCTGGGCTGAGTTTGAGCTGCTGCAGAACACAAATGGGAGTTTATAGTACATAGTTGTATAGGTGTCCTGTCTGACTGCACTGCTGACCAGACCACTCAGTCTCATCTCACTGCTGTGAGACTGACCTGCTTTTCTTTCGGACATTATTCTTGAAGATTCCAGTCAGTCTGGGGAAAGGAAAGCTTGGGCTGTGTGTGTGTGGGTGGGTGTGTTGGAGTATGTAAAAATATGATTGTTCCTGTGACCAGATCCCTTTCCCTACCACTATGCCCATCTACCTGTCCACTGTTTGGTCTGGCTGAGTACTTTGGCTTGAGGGTCTGTGATGTTTATATGAGACACTGGCTCCGCTGACCGTACTCCTAGCATCCTAGTCCTCTAATCAGTCTCACTCTCAGCCTCCATGACATCATCATATTAGCTTTAGATGGGGGATGCTTCTCTAATGTCTGTGCACTAATCAGTACAGTGAGAGGATCTGACAGAACAGGTGCAGGTAGTGGAGAAGGAGGAGGTATTGTGTCTAAACACATCAAGGCAAGGCTGCTTTGGCTGCAGGGCTGGCAGAGAGGTCACGCAAGGCTCTATCACTGAGGAATGCTCAGTGACAGAGGGAAAGAGCCAGTGACCCAACACACACAGTGTCCACACACCATCACCCACTCTCACATACCTCCTCCCCCACTCCATCTGGCCTCCACCTTCTACACAAAAACCTCTGGAGTTATTGCAGAGTCCATTGCTGCATTCACAGGCTACTGTGAGAGAAGTAGCCTCTAGAATCCTTCACAGGGATAATGATGGCAATATTTCTGCATCATCGACAAACAAACAGCACTCTCTGCAATTTTGAAAACCTTTTTATAGAGGCCTAGATACTGAAATGAATTAATTAACAAGATAATAAAGTATTCATTGTAAGTAATGAATGAATATGTTTTAATATAGTTTTTGCATGGTGGGGAGTGGTGGGAGGTGTATTATCCATTGGGATTCAATCTGTCAGGATTAGTGAGCAATTTTATTAATTGAGTTCTGTTGCAGTGAGTGATCACAGCCAGAGGCTCTTAACAACCAACAACGCTGCAAATGTAATTATTTTGAAAGTAATTATTTATTTCAGTACTGTTGTGAAGGATGGTTTTGAATAACTATTACCCCTAAATTGGATTCCCCCTGTGCAGACAGTGCTGGTGTCTTTTCCTGAAGTTTGAGTTTTATTAGTGACATGTTATCCATCTTCAAATCAAACCCGTCTTCCAGTATCTATGCAGTGGCATTGTAATGGCTGGAATGGAATAAATGGAAGGGTATAAAACACATCAAACATATGGGAACCACATGTTTATCACATGTCCATTTATTCTATCCATTACAATGAGTTTGTACTCCTATAGCTCCTCCCACCAGCCTCCTCTGGTGTATTTATCTCTCCACAGAACAGTGATTTAGGAAGAGGTGAATGGCGTGTAGGGGACACAGTAATAGAGCACAGCTCCTCTGTGGTGTGTGTGGTGGCAGTAGGGTGATGATGCGTGTCAGGGTCTGGCTCAGGGAGGGATGTCATGAGGTTGGTGATCACGGTCAGGACGCAGCCCGGGGGCTTAGGAAGAGATGCATGATGGGTGGTGAAGGGCAGAAGAGCTGGAGCTGAAAGACAATGAAGATAAGAGTTGAGCACTCTCATTGCAGTACAAAATACAGGGGAAAATTCTGGTGCTTTTTGTCAGCTAGCTAAGCATTTGATTTATTTATTACAAAGGATTAGTTAGTGATGTTGTCTGAAACTTTTTAATTGTGAGGTTGATTAACTTTTAAGATTACTTTATCTACTTTTTTCATTTAATTAATTGTGTCATTCACTTTTTGTCAGGTACTCACAGTGCTAGCAGATGGTATGCAAAGCCAATAAGACGACTTGATTTACTCAATGTTGGGACTTAGTGTCCATCAGAATATTTTCAAACTAAGAAAAGTTTCAGTTATATGTTTTGTATCATATAACTATACTAATCTAAATACTGGTATGCAGACAAATATCTGGGTTTTAAGCTTAGAGTTGAAAAAAATAATATTTCAGAGTATTGATTCTTTCAGGGGAAAACAACCCTGTTATTTTTGGCTTTTATGACTAAAATCTACACTTAATAGATTTTGGTCTTGCTTTCACTGAGAAGCTAAACTGCGGCATAAGTACCCCTGTGTGTAACGGCTTTCTTCCTGGGAAGGAGAGGCGGACCAATACGCAGCGTGGTTAGGGTTAAACATCTTTAATAAAGACGAATACCGAGAAAACACAACAAATATACAAAACAATAAATGTGAAACCAGTCCTGTGTGGTGAAACAAACACAGACACAGAAATCATCACCCACAAACCCCAACACAAAACAAGCTACCTAAATATGGTTCCCAATCAGAGACAATGACTAACACCTGCCTCTGATTGAGAACCATATCAGGCCAACCACAGAAACAGACAAACTAGACACACAACATAGAATGCCCACCCAGCTCACGTCCTGACCAACACTAAAACAAGGAAAACACACAAGAACTATGGTCAGAACGTGACACTGTGCTTATTCATACCAGTGATAAATACTTCTAGAATGAAAGAAAAAGGGGAGAAAGTAAAAAGTAGAATAGGTCTCTCTCTCATACTACAGCTGTTAGACCACTTCTGTCTCAAAGAAAGAACATTGTCAGATCTCCAGTTAGGGAGGCAGCCATGAGCCTGGAGGTAGAGAGAGACAGAGGCTAACTCACCATAGAGCTATCCTCTCTCCTTTCTCCATGCCTAAGGGTAGAGAGGCTAACTCACCATAGAGCTATCCTCTCTCCTTTCTCCATGCCTAAGGGTAGAGAGGCTAACTCACCATAGAGCTATCCTCTCTCCTTTCTCCATGCCTAAGGGTAGAGAGGCTAACTCACCATAGAGCTATCCTCTCTCCTTTCTCCATGCCTAAGGGTAGAGAGGCTAACTCACCATAGAGCTATCCTCTCTCCTTTCTCCATGCCTAAGGGTAGAGAGGCTAACCCACCATAGAGCTATCCTCTCTCCTTTTTCCATGCCTACGGGTAGAGAGGCTGACCCACCATAGAGCTATCCTCTCTCCTTTCTCCATGCCTAAGGGTAGAGAGGCTAACCCACCATAGAGCTATCCTCTCTCCTTTCTCCATGCCTAAGGGTAGAGAGGCTAACCCACCATAGAGCTATCCTCTCTCCTTTCTCCATGCCTAAGGGTAGAGAGGCTAACCCACCATAGAGCTATCCTCTCTCCTCTTCCCCTCGGCTGGACAGCCCAGGTGGCCTTGAAGGGATTTTTGCTCTTATTAAATAAAGGCCTTGTGAATTTAGTGAAAGTTGTCCACTGCTGTTTAGATCACCAGGGAGATGGAAGGACAAAGCGTGTGTACGCTAATGAATAACTCACATTGGTCTCTCCTTCCCAGGCAATAGCTTTTGGAAATGCACAAAACAAATCATTATCTATTTGGCATTGCATGCTAATTCATTATTAAGGAGGAAAACAGGATGTTTGGACACAAGACTCTGTAAGAGTACTTTTGAAATAGTCACAAAACCTTGGAAAGCCATTGAAAGGGATTGGAAAGTTATTTTCAGGACATCATCCTCATGTCCTTCACTCTCAATGGACCATTATGCTCTACCATGTCTTTCTGCTAAGCACTCGTATGTGACTCAACTCGTCATAATCTTTTAAGGCGCTCCAAATTGCATTTTATCAAGGTCAAGAGAAAATTAATAAATAATAGGATTCTGATCATCATTTTTCATCCCGCTCTGTTGTAACACAAAACAAATATATACTGTATTTGTTAATTTAGTTTTGATCAATCTCATTGGCTGGAGAAAAAATTGTTTTGGTCCCTAAACTCCCCACAGAAGGATTATCACTCCTGCGTTGTGCAAATATCAGATCAGAACCAAGTTGGAATGAGGCTGTGTGACCATCTCTTGTGAAGACCAGACATAAGGGAGAGAACAATGGCTTGCAATACTTCACCCCCATGCCGCTTCACCCCCGTGCCGCTTCACCCCCGTGCCGCTTCACCCCCGTGCCGCTTCACCCCCGTGCCGCTTCACCCCCGTGCCGCTTCACCCCCGTGCCGCTTCACCCCCATGCCGCTTCACCCCCATGCCGCTTCACCCCCATGCCGCTTCACCCCCATGCCGCAGGTCTAAAAAGGGACTTTTTAGACCTGAATGCCAAAACATTGAAAAGAGAAAGGTGCTCAGTGTTGACCTATTCTGCATTCTTCACCATACCTGAGACATCCATGTCTTCAATACTGGAAAACATTAATGGTTGACATTTATATCATTTAAAACCTACAAACAGGGTTGTCAAACTATTTTAGAATTTCTTGAAATAAATGTTTTTTGGGTAAAAATTGAAATATTTTAACTTGAACCTTTTTCATATTCTCATATGTTATAGCTTAGACCCTGTTCTTCTGACGTTTTTGTGCTTTACCCGCCATCGGTTCAGACACAACATGCTCTTGAACATTACAACAAAATAAAAATCACCTTGGTACGTAATCTGTCCATGCGAACTACAAGGTTTAAATAGCTAGTTAACTTACACATGTAGGATCTTAATTTGATCCAGTTTGCTGCAGCAGGAAAATAATCCTGGTGCAACAGGAAATGTGAATTATTATGTGGATAATAACTCGACATTTTTATAGCCATTGATACATTCAAGTCTGAAATTTCAAAGTGGAAATTACAAACTTCAGAAGCATTTTTAAACATCAAATACACTACAAGATTGACATTTCCTGCATCCTGCACCAAGGTGTTCAAATTAAGATCCTACATCTGTACTTACCTAGCTAAAAAAACTTTGGCTGACATACTAGGATAGTTTATCTACAGGAAATTGAATGACAGGTAATTAATAGCTCAAACTAAGGTGTTTCAGTGACTGACATAAGAAGAAGAAAACTGCACATGTACTACAAATGTAAAAATGTCAAATTGTGCAATCTACTATTATTTTCCCACCCACCCTATAGCCCAGTCGTTTTATTCATTGTGCAGAATAAAAACCGTTCTACCGAAGGTTTGTACACGTGATTTCAGCCTCTTGATAACAAATATTACAATCTTGGAATCCTGCTAAGAGTTTCTCTTGTATAAAGTTTAATTATATTTAAAATGTTTCCTTCTCGTTGTCTCTTTGACAACGCTGAAGAACGCTCTGTAAACATGTAACAAGGTGAGCTTGTTCCCCCAGGAACAAAAGACACATAGTGACAGGAATTCTCTCAGATGAACTAAGGAATACAGCAGTTGTTATGGTTACAAGTTATAAATAGAGTGGCTGGGAGATGGTGCAGGGGGGACTGAGAGAATTTCGGGATGAAAGGCTCTGCTCAGTTCCGTACCAGAATTCATTGCTGAAACTCACCAAACTTGATGGGAAGCATTCAGTCAGCCGTGGTTCTGACATCAGGCAAGTAAAATCACTCTCTTGCATTAATTAGATAGAATACTGTGTGTATAGTGGCCCACCTAGCAGCAGTCCTGAATATTAACTTGAATGGTCTGAAAAGCAATTTGCGTAATCCAACCTTCAAGAATCTCCATGAGCTCTATAGCTATGAGATGCCCATTTTTTTAATGAAGGTTGATCATAAGCACTAAAGATTATCTTGTGAATTTGATTGAAATGTAGCACTTTCTATATCATCTGTGGTCACTGGTCGGTGTGCCCATCTTCATGGTGTTTGGCATTTGTGTCATGCACATTGTTCTCTACCCAGCCAGGCGCTTCCATCACACTGAGTAATTAGAAGCAGCTCGAGGATTTAATGAAGAGGCGCTCGCTTGATGGCAGCAGCGCTTGAGACATTGCCAGTGGCTCTGACTTCAAAGCGCAGGGAGATATGGCTCCAACAGCAAAGGCCGGGAAAAGCTGCAAGAAGATAACAAGTCGTGGCTTTTCTTTTGATTTGTGGCCTGCCACGGCACTTACTGATACAGATGTAGGACCTTTATTTGACCTAGGTATATATATATATATATATATATATATATATATATATATATATATATATATATATATATAAAATACATAACATAATCCTGCAGCAACATGATTTTAAGGTTTAGTCCATAATATAGTTTGATCGGTGGTTAGGCTATTATTAGCTGGCCAAAAGTTGGCTACATAAAAAGTGCAATTCTGTTATTTTTAACTGTGTGTTAGTGTAAGTTTTCAGTGAATGTATGTAAATCACGAAGCAACTACAGTGATCAAATTAAGATCCTGCATCTGGAGGTCCACAGGAAAGTAAAATCATGCCAGCCAGCAAGGGCATTCAAAAGGCTGATCAGTGTGGCATTGCGTTGCGCCCTTGGGTGGTGGGTGTCATCAGAAATGGAGCCTCTGTAATGATGGTGAGGGTGGGTGGTGAGATAAGACGGGCCACATGATTTCCCAGTCAGAAGCCATACTACTCCCCTCACCCCTTCCTCCTCCGTTCTCTTGCTTTGAGTCTGCACTGCAGCCTTCCAGAAACAGGCTTGTTTGTGATCAGTGTGTTTCAAAGTGTTTTAGAAGTGTTTTAAGTAATGTATTTAATTGCTGTAAACCTGAAAACGTGTTTTTACAGGATAAGTTATGCACTCCATATGCACCCATGCATAGAAGTCACATTTTACTTTTTTGTAGGTTACAATGTTCTTCCTTACATGCAGGTATGGACCATCACTAGAGTTGTTGGTTCTTAGAAGTACTTGTCTTGTGGGGTCACATAGAGGGGTCACTAACCCTAACCCTAACCCTAACCCATAGCGATCAGTGTGCCAGGCTTTGCCCAGAGGTTATATGCTCCTTTGAGATAGCAAGCTATAGTGTGTGCCTATGTGATGGTAGTGGAAATGTACCGTAAGCTCACGCCACAGCTAGCTTGAAATGTCGCGGATGAAGCCATCCAATTGGTACCTTTTGGGTGGCTCAGCACGTTGGAACGTTGTCAAGGAGGGCGGTCAAATGTGTTGCAAAGCAGAGGATCACGGGTTCCAGCCTCGTATGGGTCAGTCGGACAGTGGAGGAAGCTTAGCTGTTAGCAGCCCACTGATCACGTTACACCTATACACTGAATGCCTGTCATGCAGAGTCACAGAGATAGCAATGTGCTGGGCTTTACTAAGAAGTTATCCTTTGTGAACTTGTCGTATGGGGCCATATACTGTATTGGATAGCGAGCTGAATGGAGTGTGTTGGGCTTTGATGATTAATGGGAAAGTCTGAGGTTTTCTGTTCTGTTCTGTGCTAGGCTGTAGTACTGAAGGGGTTCCACCCCCACACTCATTCCACATTAACTACATCTATATTCCTCTGGCTTTACCCCTGAGATAAGATTCTCCCTCTCTTCTGTTCACTTTGAGTTGCCCTCAAATTGTATTTAGCTGATATAATTAGTTGTATTACATAAGTTGTATAATAAGATCTCCTATCCGTGCTTGGGCTTTACTTTATGTAGTACTGCAGAATGGAAATAGTTATGTAGAAATATTGAGCTCATAAAACAGAATTTTTTTATAACAAGATTTGGAAGACAATACTTTTTTTTAACTGCATTTTTTAAAACAATACTTGGAAGACAATACTTTTTTTTTAGCTCTGTGGAAATGATCTATGAAACTGATTATAAACCTTGTTTCTTAATCTGTAATTGAAAGCAGTGAGAAATGACAGAGTTTCTTATTCTCCTCTGAAGTATAGCTCAAGGAGTCCTGGAGATGCACTTTCAAGTTTCAAGTGATTCTTTTTCTCAGACCCTTATAACTGGGGACTAAAATGACCATTTTGTGTTTTCCACAAACTTTGAAGTATTTAGTTGTGTGAAATAGATTATACATTCTGAAAATCCTAATCGGCCTCGCAATATCTCCTAATAGGATTAGTTGAGGGATGTGAGGGATTCTCTCTCTCTCTCTCTCTCTGTGTTCTGCCCTGTTGTCACATCATATATTTTCCTTGGGTTTTATTATATCTACGAGAAGTGTAATTATTGTACTGTTACAATTCTGACCTTTTCTAAGCGAGTCACCTGTCAAATGACAAAACCTTCATCCATTCTCATCCTGACATTCAGAAGCACGCCACTGATCCTGTATAGAAAAAGTAGATGACATGGTACTACCAAGTGGGCAAAGCTGATGTCATGTAAAAAAATCTGTTTAATACCGTTGTAATCAGATTATAATTACATCATTTCCACCAGTCTTGTCCACTGGGTAGCTACATGTATTCATGTGGCTTTTCCTAGTGATGTCACGTTGATGTAATTACAATTCTGACTGTAGAAATAAGAGGCCCATAGAAAAGCGACAGTCTCAAACATCAGAGCCTGTGAATGGGTTATGAACGGGTTGTTAGCATCATAGGAGCAGCTAGCTATCGATCAGGGAATAAGGCTCACCTGGTAATGATGCCCTTCAGATGAAATAAACTGCACAGTTAGATCTGAGGCTTTAATATAGTACATTCTAAGAAATACACAGACCTAAGGATAAACGGATCATTATTTTAATATCATAGTGTTATTGGAGCACATTGTAGACACGTTGTAGACACATTGTAGGTATTTACTTCCACATAGCACAGCAGTAACTCCACAACCTGGTCACACACAGCATTTACAGCTGGGATTTACATCTGTGATAGGCCTTTCTCTGCATTGAAGGCCCTATTAAAACCAAACTTGTTTTTATGGCTGATACGTAGGGTTCTTTATTCACATGAATCTGCCTGTCTAACCTCGTTCTCTACATGTTCACCTTATGGTTATTTATGATCCAGCACCACTCTGCAGCCTTCTTGAGTAATCGTTCCAATTTCTTTGCTGTAAACAATACCTCTGATACTCTCAGCTCAACTTTTCAACCAATTGCTCTCAGTCATTAGAGTAAAAGGAGTGGGTGACCATCTTCCTTTCTTTTAATCTTCTATCCTTTACTGGGTTTAATTGCTGTTTGTGTGAACATGAGGATGTCTGGTAAAGGGGCCCTTTAGAGTGAATATTTGTGTGTAATTAGAGGAGCAGGCCTGTGAAATACAGATGAAGGTGCTGGATGTCCTCCGGTTCACTAATTGGAATGATCTCCCTGTGTATTTGCAATGTTCATAAAACAATTGTGGGAGGGAGATAGAGGGGAGGGGGAGAGAAGGAACAAGAAAATGAGAGAGAGAGAGAGAGAGAGAGAGAGAGAGAGAGAAAGAGAGAAAGAGAGAGAGAGAAAGAAACAACTATTCTAGAATAAATATGCACAATTTCCCACCAGTGTCTCCACCAAACGGACTTGTTGTGCATGTGTTGCAGATAAAAATCAGTGCGTGATAGTGCAGTGCACACTAAATGAACTTTTTCGCTTACAAGAGCATATTTCTTTCTGAGATTGCTGGTCTACATTTTTGGGGGGGATTTAAAGCAATCAGTACTGAAACTTTCAGATGTTTGTGAGTTAATTAAACATGTTCAATAGCTTTCATGAGCTTATTTTCTCACTTCTATGAGTTTAAGACAAGGGTCTTGGAATCCAAAAAGAAATCCAATAACTTTATTTTCAAGAATTTCATTTCTTCTTTAACTATTTTCTTAGACAGAAACATAGGAAGAAACTTAAAGCTGCAATATGTTACTTTTTGGGCGACCCGACATACTTCACATAGAAATGTAGTTATATGTCTGACATTCTTATTGAATGCAAGACTAAGAAGCGGTATATCTGTTCTATGTGCGTAAATTCTATGCTTCCAGTGTTTAAGTTTAGTTTTTGTGTCTTTTACTTTCGGTTCTGTACACCAGCTGTACAGAAATTAGCCAAACTATTAGAATTTTAGCAACCAGGACATGGCGGAATGTATTGAGGAATAGCAACTTTTCGTAAGTTTCTTCTTAAGTATACAGTTAAGGAAAAAAGGGCACTTAAAATGAATTTCTTCTCAAGAAGGTTTTGTGAATCTGGGACCTGGAGTCCAGTCTGTCTGTCTGGCCCCCTGTGGGTTGGTCCATGGGGTAGATAGTAGACCAGACCAGTCTGCTGGAGATGCAAAGAGAAAGCCAAACTATTCAACTAGAGTAATCTGTTGGATGTTTCTGCTCCCAGACAAAGACAATGTTCCCCCTGCAGCCAAATACCAAGTGATAGAAGATGAGAGGATCCTGAGTTGGTAGTGCTGTAGCTACTTAGACTAACGACGAAATGTGTGATTTCTATAACTGTCACAAAACATAGGAAATAGCAGCAATCCTCTGTAATCGATTTAGATAAAATGACTCCATGCCAATAGAATTGTGGCTGACACAGTGGCAATGAAAGGCAATACTGTACTGTCTTTATCTGTCTGAAGTATTAAATCTGAAGGTCGGTTGAAGGTGTGGTTGTTTGTAATGATAGATCTGTCTGAAGTATTAAATCTGAAGGTCGGTTGAAGGTGTGGTTGTTTGTAATGATAGATCTGTCTGAAGTATTAAATCTGAAGGTCGGTTGAAGGTGTGGTTGTTTGTAATGATAGATCTGTCTGAAGTATTAAATCTGAAGGTCGGTTGAAGGTGTGGTTGTTTGTAATGATAGATCTGTTTGAAGTATTAAATCTGAAGGTCGGTTGAAGGTGTGGTTGTATGTAATGATAGATCTGTCTGAAGTATTAAATCTGAAGGTTGGGTGAAGGTGTGGTTGTTTGTAATGATAGATCTGTCTGAAGTATTAAATCTGAAGGTCGGTTGAAGGTGTGGTTGTTTGTAATGATAGATCTGTCTGAAGTATTAAATCTGAAGGTCGGTTGAAGGTGTGGTTGTTTGTAATGATAGATCTGTCTGAAGTATTAAATCTGAAGGTCGGTTGAAGGTGTGGTTGTTTGTAATGATAGATCTGTCTGAAGTATTAAATCTGAAGGTCGGTTGAAGGTGTGGTTGTTTGTAATGATAGATCTGTCTGAAGTATTAAATCTGAAGGTCGGTTGAAGGTGTGGGTGTTTGTAATGATAGATCTGTCTGAAGTATTAAATCTGAAGGTCGGTTGAAGGTGTGGTTGTTTGTAATGATAGATCTGTCTTAACACTCAGAATCCCTCCATCACAAGCGACCTCTGCTGAGAAGTAGTTGCATAATAATTGAAATGATTTAGCAGCTAAACTGAATGGATTTAGCACAATCCATTTTTTTTAACTGACAAGGAATAAATCCAGATGAAATATGAGTGCTTGTCCCATAAACCAAATCCCCTCTGTAATAAACAGCTGTCCTGGGTTATGGATGTGGCTGTTGCTTAACCTGACGTTGCAAAGAGGGCTTTGATCAGGATTTCTGCTCTGTCCAGATTGCACTGACTATCCTGATCTTTTTCCAAACCATCTGCCATATTTGCATCACTTTGGACGGTTTTTCTTTTTTTAAATTACATGTGTGAGTCCAAACAGATTATTGTAAAGTGGACAAACATTTGGTCCCCTCATATTGCCTTTAGTCACTTTTCAGGGCATAAATTATGTCCATTCTGGTCACCAGATGAGTAGATTAATTGGCTTAGCCTGTATTATATTCCTGGTACTTGTGATGCATACTAATGACTGTATGTGATTCAGAGTGTAATGGATGAAGGTCAAGGTCTTTTTGTAGCATTCCAATGAGTCACGCGGTCACTAAAGACTTCAGAACAGCTTTGGAATGGATAGTGTTTACATTCTAGAATTGGAAGCATTCTTATACATGCAGTAGAGATTAATCAAACTTGATCAAAACAATGGAAACGCCGCACATGCGTCCCCTTTAGGGGATGGATAAAGAATCTCCTCATTGGGGTCAAAATCTGAGTATAATGCTGGTATGGATGTCAACCCCAATACATGTTCATATCATCGTCTTTTTCTATGCCCCATGGTCTGTGTTCCATTGATCTCTTTAACACATGTAATGTAGTTTACAAAAGCTCAATTAGTAAGGCTGGTCTGAATGCTCACTTTAACTAAATAAAGGAATTCAATGTTCAAGTTGTGTGTCAGTGGACTACACACAATATCCCATCTTGTCAAAGGGTTTAAACATTTTTACAAATGAATAAAAAATGAAAAGCTGAAATGTCTTGAGTCAATCAATATTTAACCCCTTTGTTATGGGAAGCCTAAATGCGTTCAGGAGTAAAAATGTGCTTAACAAGTCACATAATAAGTTGCATGGGCGCACTCTGTGTGCAATAATAGTGCTTAACATGATTTCTGAATGACTACCTCATCTGTGTACCCTACACATGTAATTATCTGTTAGGTCCCCCAGTCGAGCAGTAAATTTCAAACACAGATTCAACCACAAAGATCAGGGAGGTTTTCCAATGCACTGCAAAGAAGGGCACCTATTGGTAGATGGGTATAATAAAAAAAGAACGTGGTGAAGTTAATTACACTTTGGATGGTGTATCAATACACCCAGTCACTACAAAGATAAAGGTGTCCTTCCTAACTCAGTTGCTGGAGAGGGAGGAAACCGCTTAGGGATTTCACCATGAGTCCAATGGTGACTTTAAAACAGTTACAGAGTTTAAAGGCTGTGATAGGAGAAAACTGAGAATGGATCAACAACACTGTAGTTACTCCACAGCAATAAGCTAATTGCAAGAGTGAAAAGAAGGAAGCCTGTACAGAATATAAAATATTCCAAAACATGAATCCTGTTTGCAATAAGGCACTAGTGAAACTGCAAAAAATGTGGAAAATAAATCAACTTTATGTCCTGAATACAAAGCGTTACGTTTGGGGCAAATCCAAGACAAAACATCCCTGAGTACCACTGAATCAATCTTACCCGTGTTCTAAAAAGTTTCAGACAACTCAACCTCCCCACCAGCTATAATAACCTTATAAGGCCCGTAACTGGAACTCTTTTCTCCCAGCAGGAGGGTTTTGATGCCAGCCGCCCCGCATAGGGCTACCTGTCATCACACCATCTGGCTCAAAGGATCTTCCCTCGGAGACGAGGCCATTCCCCAAACTATTTCATAAAATGTCATATTGTATTCCGTCCCTGTGGTCCATTCATTGAATTGAGGATATTAGCTACTTAATTTAAATTGCGTCCCGTTAGGTTACTGAACCTGCTCTAGCAAGGTCAAATGTTTCATTATATTTGCGCCAACGGTATAGTTTGTTACATTCAGCAGGAAAGAATAACACATCATGAATAATACTGAAAGCCTCTGACTGAAATGTTGAGAGAGAAATCTGAATAGGCCTATGTTGATATATCCCTATAAATCCCTGTTGTCTGTGTTGACCATACCCATCAATGAAAAGGTGTTATAATACTCTTAGCCACAAAACTGCATCAGGATCTCCTCCTATAATTTTGTGCAGATGTTCTTAATTTTAGGCTCAAAAGAAGCGAGCTGTCCTTTTACATGCCAATGGCCCCTTTATATTCCGCTATGTTTCTTTTCCCGGCTTTTGTGTTTTGGAGTGTCGGTATCCCTGGTAATATTGTGCTGTCACAATGCATATAATGTATTCATTTGTGCATAGAGATACTATTAAATTAGTATTCCAATTCCTAATTCTATGCATTTGTAGGCCAATTTGGAACCTGTAGAATCACTACATTACCCATCATTCTGTCTGCTTCCATTTCATTATGTGATGTCATGTAAATGCCTCATAATCCATGCATCATAATTATTTTGGTAAAAACCATAGAGATCCTATTAAATGACAAAATCTTAAGTCTATGCTAAAAACATTGATGACTAACGTGTATGTGTTACGCCCCTGAAAACAGGGGAGAAATAATCACGAGAGTGATACGGTGTTGTATTCTCAATTTAACGTTTAGTTGAATCAATTTCACAAAAGTAACACATTACAAAACAACAGAAAAACCATTATACAAATAACACAGCAAAATATCTTATTAACAACGTACATGTTCATTCACAATCGACATAAAATGGCAGCTACTCTCAGTACGATGCTATTCTTCACTTCAACCGAGCAGGGCTAATATTACTCTCTTCAAACTTAACTCTAACTTCCTCAAAACGTTACTAAGACACACCTTAAACACTCTTGACATGTTAGTGAGTTATAACATTTAAATTACTATTTTTATCATCAATAAAGTACCTGAAAACAGGGGAGAAATAATCACGAGAGTGATACTTTTCCCCAGGAATATGGGTGGAGACCAGAGCAATCGATCTCCGGCTCATAGATTAAGAGCATTTCGTAGATCACAGATTAACACTTTTAGGCACTACAAAATCAAGTAATCAATATAACATTTACACATTACTCTCACAATTCGTACCCTTTGACAGATTTGAACTTTAACACAATTATATGAATGTTATCAATCTTTATCAACTGATACTGAATGCATCTTTTTAACCTTAGATGTTTTAAGATCCTCACATACTATGAACTTACTAATACTTTTTAATGTATAACAGGCTATGACTATTTCCTTTAACCTGTCACACTCTCCCCGACACAATAAATGTTGTCCCAACATTACCAACATTGTCTTCAACAGTCCGTATGCACTGGACCTAGAAAATCCTCTTCTGTAAGGTAGTACTTGAGCAGAGGTCAAGGGTCACAGTTCAAAGATAACTAACAAGTTATATTCACAGTCCATATCTGTTGACCAGCTATATAACATAAGCAGTATTTTCTCATACTATTGATCAACAGTCCATCCATTTTAATGATCTATATGCATAGTCTGCAAATTGTCTCTTTTGACAGTCTGTGAAATCAGACAGTAGTCCATGGTCAAACATGTCAACTCTGTAGTCTCATGTTTGCTGAAGCCCATACATGTAAGGTGGCTGAAAGTAACATTGCTGTAGTGATGGCAGCCATGGAACCAGTCCTGGTGCAGAGTAGACAGGGAACAACTGTGGCTGTGGCTGTATACTGTAGCAGGAAGGGATACCAAGCTGATCATAGGTGATACGTCTTGGAGGGTGTCTCTCTCTTTGTGGCAGTGGGTAGGCTGGTTCCTCAGGTTCAGCAGCATCAGTATATGAAGGAAAGGCACTTGGTGGACGATCATCAGGCAAATTTTCAGCAGACAAGTTACTCTCCTCAGCAGGCAGGTCTTTAACTGTTGTTGTCTCCTCCAGCCGCTTTTCAACAAGAAGCTGTGCTGGTAGCGTATCAGGGACTGGCACTGCAACTGTCTGTTTCACTGTTGGGGGCCTGTGTTCCCACTCTCTCGCTGGTTCAGCATTCCTCTCCTCAGGTACTATAGGAGATGTGGGAACCTGTAGCGGCTCATGATGAAGGTCATATTCATCCCCACTATCTTCATCAGAATCTAGAGTCTGTGATGCAGGCTGGTGTCTCCTCGTTTTCTGACTTCTGTCCACTTTGGTCATTTCTGGTTGTGTCTCAAAAGGTAAGTGGTCACAGGACATGAGCAGATTTCTGTGCAGGACCCTGGAGCGTCCCCTACCCTTTTCTGGTCTCAATTCATAAATCGGCAGGTCTGAACCCATTTGTCTCACCACTGTGTGAATTGTATCTTCCCAATAGTTACGGAGTTTTCCTGGTCCTCCTCTTGGTGTCAGGTTTTTAATCAGAACTCGCTCGCCAGGCTGTAGCACTGAACTCCTAACTTTAGTGTCATAGTACTTCTTACTTCTTTCAGCGGCTTTCTGAGCATTTTCATTTGCAATGGCGTATGCTTCTTCCATCCCTCGTTTCCAGTTCTCCACGTATTCTCGCTGGTTACTGGAACCTGCCTCTGTGCACAATCCAAAGAGCATATCAACTGGAAGCCTGGGTGATCTCCCAAACAGAAGATAAAATGGTGAATAGCCAGTCACTTCGCAACGGGTGCAGTTATAGGCATAAACCAGTTTGTTCAGAGACTCCTTCCAATTTGACTTTTGTGTCTCAGTTAGTGTCTTTAACATTTGCAACAATGTTCTGTTCATGCGTTCCGCTTGACCGTTTCCCATCGGGTGATAGGGTGTTGTCCTGGACCCCGCCATGCCACTGAGTTTCTTTAACTGATGGAACAACTGATTTTCAAATTCTCCCCCTTGGTCATGGTGGATGCGGGACGGGAACCCAAACTTCAGGGCAAAGTCATTGAAGATGAGATTTGCAGCAGTTTTACCTGACTTTGATGTGGTGGCGTAGGCTTGAGTGAACCGTGTAAAATGATCAACAATCACGAGGATGTACTCATATCCCCCTTTGCATCTGTCGAGATGAAGGAAGTCAATACATACCAGTTCAAATGGCTGTGTTGTCACAATGTTTGTCAGAGGAGCTCTTGTTGCATGGGCTGGCTTTTTCTGCTTGACACAGCTACAAGTTTTAGTCACATAGTGCTCGATGTCAGATTGCATATATGGCCAGAAGAAGCGGTCACGTACTAGTGATACAGTGCGGTCAGTACCTTGGTGTCCCATGTTATTGTGCAACTCTTCCATCACTTTACCTTTGTACTGCTCTGGTAGAACTAACTGCTTGCGGGCTGTGGTGATTCTGTACAGAATGCCATCACTGTCTATTGTCAATTTGTCCCATTCTCTGAATAGGCATTTTGTCTTTGGACTGAATTTCTTTTGCTCTTTAACTGGCGGTTTGGAACCAGACAGTTTGAAATTGAGCACAGGACGGATGACCGGATCAGATTCTTGTGCTTCTCTTATCCCATCTATTGGGATCGAGCTGGTTGTTGCAGTGGTTGTCTCACCTTCAGCTGATACTGCCATAGATGCAGCTGAAAATGACCAAGGTACAACAGCCTCTTTCTGTACCTCAACTGCTTGTATCGTGGCGGCGATGGTGTCTGGTGGAAGCTCCTCAGAACATTCTCTCATCAGTGACTCTACATCCAGTGGCATCCTTGACAAAGCATCTGCATCACCGTTCTCTCTGCCTGGCCTGTACTTTATTGGAAAGTGGAAATCAGCCAAGTCTGCAACCCACCTGGAAGTGGTTGCGTTCAGTTTTGCAGTAGACAGAATGTAGCAGAGCGGGTTGTTATCGCTGTATACAGTGAAGGTCGGAGCATAGTACAAATAGTCATGGAACTTATCAGTGATTGCCCATTTTAGAGCTAGAAATTCTAGCTTGCTCGAGTGGTAGTGATAGTTCTTCTCAGCTGCTGTTAAGGTTCGAGAGCCATAAGCAATGACCCTAAGCTTCCCCTCTTGCTTTTGATAAAGAACTGCTCCCAAGCCTTGGTGTGACGCATCAGTGTGTACAACAAATGTCTGAGTGAAATCAGGGAAACCTAAAACTGGTGGGTGAAGCAAACACTCAATCAGCTGTTCAAGTGCCTGTTGATGCTGGTCAGTCCACAGGATTGGCTTGTTTGAGGGCACCACATGACTTACTTTCTTTGTTTTTGTTTTCCGTGGGTGGTCAGGTAATTCCTCTGAATCTGCTTTCAGGAGGTCATACAGGCAGCAGGCACTCCTAGAAAAGTCTTTGATGTACTGTCTGTAGTAAGTGAGTAAACCAAGCATTTTTCTGAGCTGGCCCACAGTCTCTGGTCTGATTTCTTTCAATGCTCTTACTGCTTCAAAATCGGCTGGGTCAACTCGGCTGCCCTCTGCAGACACTATTCTGCCCAAATAACGGACCTGGGGTTTAAAGAGATCACACTTACTTGGCTTGAGTTTAATGCCATACTCTCTGAGACGCTGCAAAACTTTTCGCACATCATTCACATGGCTGTCGAATGTTTTACTGAAAACTAGCGTGTCGTCCAGATAAGGAATGCAGATGTTATCCCGGAGCCCTTCCAAACACTCCTCCATACACCGCTGAAAAGCTGCAGGAGCGTTCATGAGGCCGAATGGCATACGTATCCACTCATAGAGTCCCCATGGGGTCACAAATGCTGTCAGTGGTCTGCTCTCTTCAGAGATGACCCCCTGGTGATACGCTTTCCCCTGATCTAAGAGGGAGGACCAGGAATTACCACCTAAACTGTCCATGATGTCTTGGACCCGAGGGATGGGCTGGCGGTCGGGATGTGTCTTTCTGTTCAGGTCTCTGTAATCTATACACAACCGGAGGGTCCCGTCCTTCTTACGAACGCACATGACAGGTGAAGAATATGAAGAGTTTGACTTCCTAACCCAGCCCTGGACTATGAGGTCCTAAATGTAACCCTTCATCTCCTGATACAGTGGCCTGGGCACTGACATGTATGTGCGCTTTACTGGTTCAGAGTCCTTTAGAGAAATAGTCATTTTCAATCGTTCAATGCAGCCAATGTCATTGTCTGATCTGGAGAAGGAGTGACACTCTTCTCTAAGCATTTGCCTAACAACCTCTCTCTGTTCTTCGGTTAGGCGAGTTAAATCTACTGGTGGATCCCACTGTTCAGTAGCAGTACATGGGGTTCGAACGCTGGTGTGATTCACTGTGGCTGGGGTGACAGCTTTTTCAAAGACTTGGGCAGGTAACACAGTCATAATGGTTTGTACTGTACCGATTATTGTGCGTCCTAGCAAGGCAATGTCGTGGTCAGTGGGGTTAGAGACATCAAGCAGGATAACTGGAAAAAAACACCTTTCCTGACTCTGACTAGTGTGTCAAAGAACTCAAGGTCGTCTGGCCACTGCGGGTTCAGGTCTGGCTGGAAAAGCATTGTCATGTCATCTTTGAAAGGCTGGGAAGCTACACGGCACTCAATCTGAATGCTACTGTGTTTTGGTACAGCAACCTTCTCTTTCTTGGTTTTCACTGCGTATTCATCTGTCTGTTCTGCGCTAACAGCCTGTATAAAAGCTCTCACCTTGTTTCTATTGAGGCTTGGAAAAGCTGTTTTTACTGTACTGTATCGTTTAGTCTTTTCGGTCATTGTCAGGATGTGCTCGATAACATTGAAACCTATGATGGGATGTGATAGGTGACAGCCTTTCATTACCAGCACCGGGATGATCAGTTCCTTTGTCTGGTCAGTTTCAGAGGCTAGCCGAAAAGTTGTTTCAATCCATCCCAGGTACGGCATTTCAGTCCCATTTGCTGCAGTCAACCTTAGATCATCAGGTGAGTCCAGAATTTCTGAAACATCTCTCAGCCTTGCGTTTGGGAGAGATTCCTCTTTCCATCGTTCATCAATGACCGATACCTGAGAGCCTGTGTCCCATAGAGCTTGGAGGTGGTGGCGATTCAGGTGACACTCAATAAGGCACTGTCTGCCTACTAGCGAGGTGACCTTACGGGGGTGGCAACCTTGAGCTAGGGATGGTAAGGAGTGGGCATTTTCCTCTGTACAGGAAAACCTTTCACTATTAGAGTCAATTTTCAGGTGAGTGCATTTTTCCTTATGTTTAGTCCAATGTTGGTTTTGACATACTTTGGAACAGTACAGTGTCTCTTTACATGATGAACATTGTTTCAGGTTCTCAAATGAATCTTCTCTGGCACAATTTGCACATTCCTGGGACTTTTTGGTAGCTACGGTTAACACTCGTCCCTCAGCGGTAACCCGTTTCCGTTTAAAGGGGCCTCCCTTGATTGTCTGGCTCCCCGGATTTTACATCCAGCTTGAAAATGTTCTCCACTCCCACATCGGAAGCAGTGTGTGCAGCGTGCATCTGTTCTGGCCTGCTGGCAGACAAAACACCTCCTTGGAGCTTGAGCAGAGTGGTTGGTATACCGGTTAGGTGCATATTGATGCTGCGCAGGGTCAGGTGCTTGGGACCGACTGTAGTTGCTGTAATACTGCTGCTGGGAAACAGGTGGCTGGGGGTCCCTATTTGGCCTCCTAACTGGGGGTGGGGCATAGGCACAAGGCGGTGACTGAAACATAGGCTGCTGTAATGTCTCTTTAATCTGAGCAATCTCTGCACTGAGACCTTTTAGAGAAGCTACACCTGTCTTAAGTTCAGCTAACTCTGTTAACAGTCCTGCGGGTATCGTAGTTTTGGCTTCCTTCACAGGACACTTTGCAGATGGCGTATCTTCTAACTGGACTACACTTACAGTTGTAGCAGGCTGTGGGGCATTAAACCGCTTTTTGTTTCGTCTTTCTATCTCATTAGCACAAGCAATGTTAAGCTTCTCTAGCAAAACCTCATCTGATGTTTTGCTCTCTAACAGGAGAGGCTGCATGTCAATCCTGATACTGTCACTCTGGAGACCCGTAAGGACTGTGTGAAAACACATGCTCTGGACTAGAGCAGGGTCATACTTAAGCCCTGATTCTGACTCCTGGGATGCAAACAGTACTTTTTGCCTCAAATCTAAAACACGCATCAGGAAACTTTGAGGGGTCTCCTTGCTATGCTGTGCTTCTGAAGCTAGCTGTTTGTAAAGCTCTGTTGCACTCTTCTCTTGGAAGTGGGAACGCAGGATACATCTAAGTGTGGGAAGAGTTAGCTGGGGTTTACCTTCCAAGTAGCTGCGTAGCTGTGAGCCTGGAGAAATAGCCCTGACTACTGCGTCTACTATTTCTACCTCAGGATATCCTCTGTTAAGTCCATTTTCAATCTGATGGACAAGGCTGGAAAAAATCAGTTTTTCTTTCTGGCCCGGTTCACCTATCTGACCAGAAATTTTAAACTCTTTGCGCCAGTATGAGCTGGGCTGTGCATTGGGTGAGAGCGGCACGCTCCCCTGAAGATTGGCATGTTGTTGGGGCTGACGCAGAGAATCACTGGCTTTGGCTGCAATAATCTGCTCAGTTCCCACCCCTTGTTGTGGAGTTACAGTTCTCAATTCCTCTATTCTGTGATGTGTTCCGGCTGGTTCAATATCATGGTCAATTTGCCCTGTTTTGTTATCTATGCCACGATCATCTCTGTCATTTCGTCTCTAAGTAGCAACAATTCCGACATGCCGCCATCTTCTAACTCTGCAACTTCCTCTCTTTCAAGGAACATCATAATGCGAGTCATTAATGCTATGCGGGATTTGTCTTTAACATCTCTTCTCTGTTCGCCTGATATTTCAAGGAAATCACATATCTCTAGTAATTTGTCTTTAGTCAGGGTGTGCAATTCTCCTACTACCTCTTCCTGTAGTTCTTCCAAGGCGCTTGTCATGTTGACAGAACAGGAGGAACTTTTACTGTGCAGGAGTTGACTCTGAATTAGATGGTCCTTACTGTCTCTGATGGTCGATCAATGGCCTCAGTTGACACGTACTTAACCACTAACTTCCAACTTCCCTCGAACAGCAACACTTTCCTCACTGCAGCCTGCCTGAGTTGTTATGTGGAGATTTAGCTGGCTCGGAATTCAGCGACCAGGGTGTGGAAACTGGACATCTGAGCAGCTATCTCAGCGGAGCCTCCAAAAATGTTACGCCCCTGAAAACAGGGGAGAAATAATCACGAGAGTGATAAGGTGTTGTATTCTCAATTTAACGTTTAGTTGAATCAATTTCACAAAAGTAACACATTACAAAACAACAGAAAAACCATTATACAAATAACACAGCAAAATATCTTATTAACAACGTACATGTTCATTCACAATCGACATAAAATGGCAGCTACTCTCAGTACGATGCTATTCTTCACTTCAACCGAGCAGGGCTAATATTACTCTCTTCAAACTTAACTCTAACTTCCTCAAAACGTTACTAAGACACACCTTAAACACTCTTGACATGTTAGTGAGTTATAACATTTAAATTACTATTTTTATCATCAATAAAGTACCTGAAAACAGGGGAGAAATAATCACGAGAGTGATACCGTGTTGTATTCTCAATTTAACGTTTAGTTGAATGAGAAAAAGACCGCGATTTTCCCCAGGAATATGGGTGGAGACCAGAGCAATCGATCTCCGGCTCATAGATTAAGAGCATTTCGTAGATCACAGATTAACACTTTTAGGCACTACAAAATCAAGTAATCAATATAACATTTACACATTACTCTCACAATTCGTACCCTTTGACAGATTTGCACTTTAACACAATTATATGAATGTTATCAATCTTTATCAACTGATACTGAATGCATCTTTTTAACCTTAGATGTTTTAAGATCCTCACATACTATGAACATACTAATACTTTTTAATGTATAACAGGCTATGACTATTTCCTTTAACCTGTCACATATGGATCTGGAGGGGAAAGGTCTCCCCTCACATATGAACAACTACATATCTCATGGCCTGCTGGCCTGTTTTCCCCTACTTTTAAACTAACCCTCAAATCCTTTCAAATAAAGCAAGGTTCATAATGACTCAAATAAGCACTAGGTCTAAAACATAGGCAACAAATGTGAGCTGGTAGATTAGTCAACCCAGACTGGAGAGGATGAAATTGGATCTCAACAATTGAATTTCCAAGAGGATGCAAGTGCAATGATCCCACAGGAAATATGGAGTTAGCTGGCTGCTACACACTTTAGTGGCCTGGCTTTCTGGGTGGATCCGTAAAAACAGGGGTGTTCAAGTACTATGATCAGTGACTGAACCAGGTAAGATTCCAGGTAATTTTCAAGACATATTTCCCAGAAACTTTCCAGGTAATTTACAAGGAATTTTTCTAATTGGCACAAATTAACTGCCAGATATCATACAATTAGTTCAAATAAAGTGGGAATTGCATTGAATCAAATGATTAATTTACGGCACTGTGAGTAGTCTCTTTACAAAAGGACATCACTGCTGCCAAAACTATTGATCATGTTCAAGCAGCGGTTGTTATAAAGTGTTTATAACATTCTCACATTTATACACCTCATCCATCAAATGTTGAGTAGGGAGATGTTGATGTTTTACAAAAGGAACTGCACTGAATGTTAATTGATCCAGAATGAGCATAGGCAACACAGGCAAATGATGACCCAGGATAAACAAAGTCAGTCGACGATCCTAGGGCTGGTTTCACGGACACAGATTAAGTCTAGTCCTGGACTGAGAATCTGCAATGAACATGCCTTTTAGTCAAAGGCTAAATATTTATCCAGGAAACTGGCCCTCAGTGTGCTACATTATGTACTGTAGCCTACAGTAGCGTTGCAGCTGTAGAGACCGCAGAGCAGGACAGTGCTGGTTTGGGCATTAATCAGCAGCAGTCTGTCTGATGCCAGATAGCTACCAAGACAGCCACTGTGCCCAGCCCCAGACTCTCCTAAGGAAGATGCAAGGTTATTTACGCTAGCTCCGAAGGTCCCCCTGCCTTCGACAAACCATGTTTATCTTGTCTATGTCTCCAGAGCTAGCCCCCAGAGTGGGCATCCTGGCTCGCCTCGGCCTCTCACAGGGATATTAACAAGACGGAAACAAGCAGAACCGGTTCTGGGTGGAAAATCCATCTCCTAGCCTACCATCTGTGGAAGAGGGAGGAATTGGCACATGGTGTTTGTGCCAACAGTAGAGTGCCCTGGGGGCACCCCAGAGGACGGATGGAACGACATGGTTTAACTCAACGATGAAAGTGTTGTTTAAAGCAAGGACAGCATTAAAGAAGAAGTTCAAATAAAGATTTGGACCATATCTGTATTTTGGATGTAAACGGCATGTTATAGAAGAGTCCAGACACTTTTTTACTTGGTTTTGAGAAACGTACCACAACCGATACACCTCCTCATGATCATTCTCCAGTGCCTGACCCATGTGTGTCTCAGTGCCAGGGCTCAGATAAAACATGAACTAAAGCTAGATGAAACACCAAAATACATCCTGTTAGAAATTGCAACGCTCTCAGTATAGTGATGCAGGTCTTTAGATGTTGTAAACATGAAATTGTGTCATTCTGAACTTTATCTGCAATGTTATATTCCATTTTGTGCGACTCGGGCCATACTTTTCCATGTCTATGTACACATAGAAATATCACAGCTGGATAGGGGAAACCGCTCGAGTCGCACAAAATGGAATATAACACTGTTTTATCTAAGCCCTGGCACTGCAAAACGAGTATGGGGAAGTGTATTGCTGGTTGGGGTAAGTAATAAAAAAAGTGTCTTCTATCACATGCCATTTACATCCAAAATAAAGAAGTTCCCTTTATTTGAACCAAATCTGTGAGTTAAGTTTCGTTTTGTGAAGTTCAAGACTTTATTTTCCACCTCAGTCTTTTCCATTGTGTGCATGTGTGTGTGTGAGCGTGTGTGTCTCTGTGAACATGCATGTACTGTATATGTACATTTTGTGACATGTACAATGTGACAGGTGTGCATTATGGTGAACATGACCACAGGATGGCTGACACATGTATGTCTCAGTGGAACTATTCAAACAGCAGTAATAGGATTCAGAGCGATATTAGTCTTCGCCAGAACAGCAATAGCTGGGAGGTTAAATGTAATAATTATTAGCCTCCTCGTCTGCATTAGGCATAACTAATCAGGCAAACATCGCCTCAAATAGATCTCCTGCTGAGTTGCTTTAGTCAGAGCTTTCCTTTCAGTGTAATAAACTCGGAGTTTGCTAGTAAATGTTTTGACAAGTTTGCAAGCAGGTCGGGACTGCATTATGTTGATCAAACCAAGCGTAATGGCTCGAATCAGTGTTTTGGATCAGCCCTTTGATGTAGCTGTAGGGTTTGTAGAGAACTTTAGTCTTATGATAAAACATGAGCATGGGCAATCACTCCAATAACACTAATGACTGTTGAACCCACCCTATTAGCTATGATTGTGTTTGTTTCTTTCACAAACATACTTGGTGAGTCTCATCTATGTCATTCTCTGTTGCCACTGTGAGGGGAGACAGCTATGGAGTTTTTCCCCATCGCCTTGGATACTGTTCATTCTGATGTTAATATAGAGCAGATAGAGCTGCAGAGCTGTTTGATCTGTCTCCTGGTATGATGATTAGAGGAACGCATGAGGACTTCTTAAAACAGCAGGTCTGGAAGAGGACAGAAGTGTTTGAACTGCTGTTTGGAAAACCATTTTGAGCTGACCAGCATTTGTCTGATCTCTGATGAGGTTTTGTTTGAAATGTCTGGACGCCGGCCAACTTTAGTTTGTGGTAAAAGTATTCTAGACCCATTTTATTCTGATAAAAACACTGTTGGTTGATGCTAGTGAAGTTTGAGGCCAAATAAGGACCAGGCTATGTCATTGAAGGAGGCAGGTGTAGGCCTGATATTTATTTTATTTGACCTTTATTTAACCAGGTAGGCCAGTTGAGAACAGGTTCTCCTTTACGACTGCGACCTGGCAAAGATAAAGCAAAGCAGTGAGACACAAACAACACAGAGTTACACATGGAATTAACAAACATACAGTCAATAACACAATAGAAAAGTCTATATACAGTGTGTGCAAAATATTTATATATATTATAGTAGTACAGTCAGAATTTATTAAAGTATAGTAAATATAAAACGGATAACAATTGTGTTCCATTTTGGGGTACAAATCATTCTTCTCAAAACCCCCACTTATTTCTATCCTTTCTTCCACTGCATCTCCTTGAAAGCTTCTGATGCTGTGATCATCTGGAGATGTATTCACCTGAAGGTGTTGCAGCAGCCGCCACCCACTCAGCAGCATCTATATCCTGTTTCTCTCTTGCTGGCAGCTTTTTCTGTTTTAATTAAACTCATCTGTGTGGCTGAATTGTGTAAATAATCTGAGTTATGATAGCAGCGCCGCTCGCCACCCAACTCTCTGCATAATTGACTGCACCACATCTCCAGAGCGACGCCTCCCCTGGTTTGCTTTGGGAGGAGAAACTGAGCTTTCTGCCATTATTATCTCTCTTTTTTCCTTTCTCTCACTTTCTCCTCTCCCTCTCTCCTACTGTAGCTGTAGGCTGCTGGCTTTCTGTGTCATGCCCTGGCCATAGAGAGGCTTTTATTCTCTATTTTGGTTAGGCCAGGGTGTGATTAGGGTGGGCATTCTATGTTCATTTGATATGTTTTGGATTTTTGTGTTGTTTGGCCGGGTGTGGTTCTCAATCAGAGGCAGCTGTCTATCGGTGTCTCTGATTGTGAACCATACTTAGGTAGCTTTTTCCCACCTGTGTGGTGTGGGTAGTTCATTTCTGTTTAGTGTGTTTTGCACCTGACGGAGCTGTTTCGGGTGTTGTTGTTGTTGTTGTTGTTGTTGTTGTTGCTGCTTGTTGTATAGTGTTCAGTTTAAATTTTTAAAAGATGAATACGTACCATGCTGCACCTTGGTCCTCACCTTCATCCACCAACGGCCGTTACAGAACTACCCACCACCAAAGGACCAAGCAGCGTGGGTTAATGGACTCCTGGACATGGGAGGAGATCCAGGACGGGAAGGGACCCTGGAGGCAGGCTGGGGAGTATCGCCATCCACAGGAGGAACTGGAGGCAGCTAAGGCTGAGTGGCAACACTACGAGGAGTTGGCACAGCAGCGCAAGCACGAGAGGCAGCTGGGAGTGTGGCGGAGTCAGGTTGGAGACCTGGGAACACAGGGAGCGGTGACTGAGACACCCCCTATGCTACTTTGAGACCCCTCTTTTCAAAGTCACTGAGATGTCTTCTTCTAGCCATGTTAGCCAAACTACTGGGCATACTTATACATGACCCTAAGTATGATGGGATGTTTGTTCATGCTTAATTAACCACACCTCAAGAATCTGCTTTCAATATACTTTATATCACTAATTTACTGAAGTGTTTCCTTTATTTTGGCAGTTACATTATCTGTAGTTGTTGGCTCAGGTTTAGTTACTGCCGAGACAATAGATGACCTGCTGTGAAAACGTAACTTGAATTTCAGCCAGCTGATTTGTGAAAAATCACACTTTCAGTCTCAAGATAAAAACATAAATATAGATTGAGATTTTCAAGGTGGGAGGTTTATGTTTTCATCTAATTTCTGAGAAGATCTTCTTCTTCTGTTCTGTATGTAAAGGGGTAGAGGATAATGTCCTACCAATGGGTTCATTGCTAAATCTGTAGTTGTGTGTGATCCTCACATCAGTGCTTTTCTGTTGCAGCCTGTAACACTACTGCTACTCTCATGGGGGAATGCGTCACACCTCCTACACCTGTATCTGTGGAACGTAAGGCACTTCCCCCTCACTACAGAATTGAATTTATGGTGAACATAATCTATAATTCATCTTTTACCACTTCAATGGGCCATTGGAAATGGTGATAGCTATTACCACTATTCCTTTTTTTTAGTCGCCTCGGCTTTCTTTACAAAGCGACATCCCAGCTAGTGTGTTTTATGTCTTTCTCCATTTTGTTTACTACAAGTTACAGCATTGCTTTCTTCTAGGACATCCTTCAAGCCACTGTAATGGTCCCAAGCCCTCAGGTTTTCAGTTCAAAGCTCTACAGTTCAACTGTATCATCAGAACATGCAGCTGGCAGTAGAGATAACATTTAGGATTCAGGGGAACTGGCACTGTATGCAGGGATCGGGGTGTCTTGACATTTTGGAGCCCAAGCTTTACTGTACTGTTTGTGCTACTGGCAGATCCAGTTCCTCTCTGCTGGTCCAGGACTGCTACTGCTGGTGGTGAACAACATCAGTATATTTTGGATGAAATGTTTTTAAGTAAATATGATGATTACAGTTTGGCCTGTAAACTGTTGTTATAATGAGCTTCTCTTTATCTTCATTTAAGAAAAAGGTATGAGGGTAATTTTGCAATCTTGCACAAATGTGGTTCTATTTTATTATTTGACCCGCATGCCCACTGTCTTGATAATGATGATAAATGTTTTATATATTCAACAGAGGACACAACTCATCTCTGTACTATGGTCATCTAGGAGCTCCCAATGACAAGTCTATAGTGGATGATACATGGTGAATCAGCAATCACTGTATATGCTGTACCTCAGTTGTTTCCAACCAGGGGTACTAGGACCACAGGGGGTACTTGAAAGACTCATGAGACCATAGGCCTACTGGTCAAATGCACGAGGGGGTACTTCAGTGGTACTTCTGGCCCTTCTTTGGACTCTGTGTTAACAAACCTCCAGACGAGCTTCAATTCGATACAACACTGCTTTTAAATGCTAGTAAAACTAAATGCATGCTCTTCAACCGATTGCTGCCCGCACCCGCCCGCGCTCGAGACCGCCAGTCTAGCATCACCACTCTGGATGGTTCTGACATAGAATATGTGGACAACTATAAATACCTAGGTGTATGGATAGACTGTAAACTCTCCTTCCAGACTCACATTAAGCATCTCCAATCCAAAATTAAATCTAGAATCGGCTTCCGATTTCGCAACACAGCCTCCTTCACTTATGCTGCTAAACATACCCTCGTAAAACGGACAATTTTAACGATCCTTGACTTTGGCGGTGTCATTTACAAAATAGCCTCCAACACTCTACTCAGAAAATTGGATGTAGTCTATCACAGTGCCATCCATTTTGTCACCAAAGCCCCATATACTACCCACCACTGCCATCGCTTCATATTCGGCGCCAAACCCACTGACTCCAGGTCATCTATAAGTGCTTGCTAGGTAAAGCCCTGCCTTATCTCAGCTCACTGGTCACCATAGCAACACCCACAAGTAGCACGCGCTCCATCAGGTATATTTCACTGGTCATCCCCAAAGCCAACTCCTCCTTTAGTTGCCTTTCCTTCCAGTTCTCTGCTGTCAATGACTGGAACGAATTGCAAAAATCACGGAAGCTAGAGACTTATCTCCCTCACTAACTTTAAGCATCAGCTGTCAGAGCAGCTTACCGATCACTGCACCTGTACACAGCCCATCTGTAAATAGCCCACCCAACTACCTCATCCCCTTATTGTTATTTATTTTTTGCTCTTTTGCACCCCAGTATCTCTACTTGCACATCATCATCTGCACATCTATCACTCCAATGTTTAATTGTAATTATTTTGCCACTATGACCTATTTATTGCCTTACAACCTCCCAAATGTTACTACATTTGCCCACAATGTGTATAGATTGTTCTATTGTGTTATTGACTGTACGCTTGTTTATGTGTAACTCTGTGTTGTTTTTGTTGCACTGCTTTGCTTTACCTTGGCCAGGTCGTAGTTGTAAATGAGAACTTGTTCTCAACTGGCCTACCTGGTTAAATGAAGGTGAAATAAAATAAATAAAGAGTAAAATTCAGTTGGTGGTACAGTAAAGGTTGGGATCCACTGCTCTACCCACAATCAAAATATTCTGGGGTTTTCATGTAGTTTAGCTACCTTTGGTATCAAGAAATACTCTCAGAGATCCATTGTTTCCCAGTTTTAGATTGGATACAGTACTGTACAGTCAAAGAGAGGCACACCTCCCCCTGCTGTCCATACTGTAGTGGTGTCTTACTGTAGTTTTCCCCTGTTATTTTAGGAAACATGATGGATGCAGTGCTGTCCCTGATGTGATCTGACCCTGGATTCAGTCATCATATAGCCCAACCCTAGAGTGTGATTGAAGCTGTAAGATGTTTCATTATATATTTATTATGAGCTATTATTACATAAACACTATTAGTTGTATGTGACAAAGTGGCAGCTTTAATACCAGTTGAATGATGGGGCAACATTTAGATTTTTGCCAAAATAGACATACCCAAACATAATTATTTTACACGACATGGCCATAAACAATAACTGGTAATGTTGCATAGTTTTAGAAATGTCTCACCTTTATGGTAAAATAGTTGGCTGAGGTGTACTCACTTTTGAGAACATGAGCTCAAGTACAAATATTATGAAAATATGAAAATGTGATTTTATATTGAACAAAAATATAAACGCAACATGTAAGTGTTGGTCCAAATCAAATCAAATCAAATGAAATTTATTTATATAGCCCTTCGTACATCAGCTGATATCTCAAAGTGCTGTACAGAAACCCAGCCTAAAACCCCAAACAGCAAGCAATGCAGGTGTAGAAGCACGGTGGCTAGGAAAAACTCCCTAGAAAGGCCAAAACCTAGGAAGAAACCTAGAGAGGAACCAGGCTATGTGGGGTGGCCAGTCCTCTTCTGGCTCTGCCGGGTGGAGATTATAACAGAACATGGCCAAGATGTTCAAATGTTCATAAATGACCAGCATGGTCGTATAATAATAAGGCAGAACAGTTGAAACTGGAGCAGCAGCACGGTCAGATGGACTGGGGACAGCAAGGAGTCATCATGTCAGGTAGTCCTGGGGCATGGTCCTAGGGCTCAGGTCCTCCGGGAGAGAGAAGGAGAGAATTAGAGAACGCACACTTAGATCCACACAGGACACCGAATAGGACAGGAGAAGTACTCCAGATATAACAAACTGACCCTAGCCCCCCGACACATAAACTACTGCAGCATAAATACTGGAGGCTGAGACAGGAGGGGTCAGGAGACACTGTGGACCCATCCGAGGACACCCCCGGACAGGGCCAAACAGGAAGGATATAACCCCACCCACTTTGCCAAAGCACAGCCCCCACACCACTAGAGGGATATCTTCAACCACCAACTTACCATCCTGAGACAGGGCCGAGTATAGCCCACAAAGATCTCCGCCATGGCACAACCCAAGGGGGGGCGCCAACCCAGACAGGATGACCACATCAGTGAATCAACCCACTCAGGTGACGCACCCCTTCCAGGGACGGCATGAGAGAGCCCCAGTAAGCCAGTGACTCAGCCCCTGTAATAGGGTTAGAGGCAGAGAATCCCAGTGGAAAGAGGGGAACCGGCCAGACAGAGACAGCAAGGGCGGTTCGTTGCTCCAGAGCCTTTCCGTTCACCTTCCCACTCCTGGGCCAGACTACACTCAATCATATGACCCACTGAAGAGATGAGTCTTCAGTAAAGACTTAAAGGTTGAGACCGAGTTTGCGTCTCTGACATGGGTAGGCAGACCGTTCCATAAAAATGGAGCTCTATAGGAGAAAGCCCTGCCTCCAGCTGTTTGCTTAGAAATTCTAGGGACAATTAGGAGGCCTGCGTCTTGTGACCGTAGCGTACGTGTAGGTATGTACGGCAGGACCAAATCAGAGAGATAGGTTGGAGCAAGCCCGTGTAATGCTTTGTAGGTTAGCAGTAAAACCTTGAAATCAGCCCTTGCTTTGACAGGAAGCCAGTGTAGAGAGGCTAGCACTGGAGTAATATGATCAAATTTTTTGGTTCTAGTCAGGATTCTAGCAGCCGTATTTAGCACCAACTGAAGTTTATTTAGTGCTTTATCCGGGTAGCCGGAAAGTAGAGCATTGCAGTAGTCTAACCTAGAAGTGACAAAAGCATGGATAAATTTTTCTGCATCATTTTTGGACAGAAAGTTTCTGATTTTTGCAATGTTACGTAGATGGAAAAAAGCTGTCCTTGAAATGGTCTTGATATGTTCTTCAAAAGAGAGATCAGGGTCCAGAGTAATGCCGAGGTCCTTCACAGTTTTATTTGAGACGACTGTACAACCATTAAGATTAATTGTCAGATTCAACAGAAGATCTCTTTGTTTCTTGGGACCTAGAACAAGCATCTCTGTTTTGTCCGAGTTTAAAAGTAGAAAGTTTGCAGCCATCCACTTCCTTATGTCTGAAACACATGCTTCTAGCAAGGGCAATTTTGGGGCTTCACCATGTTTCATTGAAATGTACAGCTGTGTGTCATCCGCATAGCAGTGAAAGTTAACATTATGTTTTCGAATAACGTCCCCAAGAGGTAAAATATATAGTGAAAACAATAGTGGTCCTAAAATGGAACCTTGAGGAACACCGAAATTTACAGTTGATTTGTCAGAGGACAAACCAATATTTAATGAGCTGAAATAAAAGATCCCAGAAATGGCAGGTGTGGAATATGAAGAAGCTGATTAAACAGCATGATCATTACACAGATGCATTGGGAGAATAAAAGGCCACTCTACAATTTATAGTTCTGTCACACAACACGCAGGAATGCCCACCAGAGCTATTGCCAGATAATGTAATGTTAATTTCTTTATCATAAGCTACCTCCAACATAGTTTTAGAGAATTTGGTAATATGTCCAACCGGCCTCAAAACCACAGACCACGTATAACCACACCAGCCCAGGACCTCCACATCCGGCTTCTTCACCTGCGGGATCATCTGTGACCAGTCACCCGGACAGCTGATGAAACTGTGGGTTTGCACATCCGAAGGATTTCTGCACAAATTGTCAGAAACCGTCTCAGGGAAGCTCATCTGCGTGCTCGCCGTCCTCACCAGGGTCTTGACCTGACTGCAGTTCGGCATCATAACCTACTGCAGTGGTTAAATGCTCACCTTCGATGGCCACTGGCACGATGGAGAAGTGTGCTCTTCATGGATGAATCTCAGTTTCAACTGTACCGGGCAGATGACAGACAGCATGTATGGCATTGTGAGGGTGAGCGGTTTGCCGATGTCAACATTGTGAACAGTATCCCATCGTGGCGGTGGGGTTATGGCATGGGCAGGCGTAAGCTACGGACATCGAACACAATTGCATTTCATCAATGGCAATTTGAGTGCACAGAAATACCGTGACGAGATCCAGAGGCCAATTGTCGCACCGTCACCTCATGTTTCAGCATGATAATGTATAGCCCCATGTCGCAAGGATCTGTACACAATTCCTGGAAGCTGAAAATGTCCCAGTTCTTCCATGGCCTGCATTCTCACCAGATATGTCACCCATTGAGTATGTTTGGGATGCTCTGGATCAATGTGTACGACAGCGGGTTCCAGTTCCTGCCCATATCCAGCAACTTCGCACAGCAACTGAAGAGTGGGACAACATTCCACAGGCCACAATCAACAGCCTGACCAACTCTATGCGAAGGAGATGTGTCTCGCAGCATGAGGGAAATGTTGGTCCCACCAGATACTGACTGGTTTCTGATCCACGCTCCTACCTTTTTTAGGGTATCTGTGACCAACAGATACATATCTGTATTCCCAGTCATGTGAAATCCATATATTAGAGCCTGATTAATTAATTTAAATTGACTGATTTCCTTATATGAACAGTAGCTCTGTAAAATCTTTGAAATTGTTGGATGTTGTGTTTATATTTTTGTTCAGTGTATATAGTTTTATTTTTTTCCTATTTAACAAAAGTGGGGCAATAGGACTTGAAATTACTGAAATTCTTTCTACATATGGTACCAATCAAAATATTTATTGGGTGAATACTAGATCCAGTCCAGGCTTTTTGGCATTATTTGTCAGTCGGAACTGGTCCAGAACCACTGAAAGACTAAACATCTAAGAGGGTATTAAAAAGACGATGGTGCTTGAAAGGGGAACTCTTGGAAAGCCTCTTTAACATACCCACTGGATTCTTCTTGAACGTTTGTCTTAGAGGTTGAAAGTTGAGCAGGTTTTAAATTTTGATACACAGAAGATGGATCCTTTAGAGTCTTATATCACTGAGTGGCTCTCCCATGAGTTTATTCATAAACATAGCACAGCTTGACTGTTTTTGAACCTGAGGCAGGCTGCTGTGTGCATAGGGATACTGATGGAGATTTAAAGTGGCTGTTTGGAGCGCCCATGGTGACACAACATGAGCACCTTTGAAAGGCAAACCGCCTCCACTCAAAACTTTTATTCATTCTGATGTGCATGCTGGGAACAATTTATTGTCTGTTTGACATGGGTGGAAAAAGCACTCTATGAGGCTTTGCTGAAGTCATCATGGACCATCATGGCTCTCATTAAACCAGGTCATTAAATCAAATCAAATGTATTTATATAGCCCTTCATACATCAGCTGATATCTCAAAGTGCTGTACAGAAACCCAGCCTAAAACCCCAAACAGCAAGCAATGCAGGTGTTGAAGTACGTTGGCTAGGAAAAACTCCCTAGAAAAGGCCAAAACCTAGAAAAAACCTAGAGAGGAACCAGGCTATGAGGGGTGGCCAGTTCTCTTCTGGCTGTGCCGGGTGGAGATTATAACAGAACATGGCCAAGATGTTCAAATGTTCATAAATGACCAGCATGGTCAAATAATAGGTCTGAGACAGGTAGCACATCCGGTGAACAGGTCAGGATTCCATAGCCGCAGGCAGAACAGTTGAAACTGGAGCAGCAGCACGGCCAGGTGGACTGGGGACAGCAAGGAGTCATCATGCCAGGTAGTCCTGAGGCATGGTCCTAGGGCTTAGGTCCTCTGAGATAGAGAGAAAGAGAGAATTAGAGAGAGCATACTTAAATTCACAAAGGACACCGGATAAGACAGGAGAAGTACTCCAGATATAACAAACTGACCCTAGCCCCCGACACCTAAACTACTGCAGCATAAATACTGGAGGCTGAGACAGGAGGGGTCAGGAGACACTGTGTCCCCATCCGATGATACCCCCGGACAGGGCCAAACAGGAAGGATATAACCCCACCCACTTTGCCAAAGCACAGCCCCCACACCACTAGAGGGATACCTTCAACCACCAACTTACCATCCTGAGACAAGGCCGAGTATAGCCCACAAAGATCTCCACCACGGCACAACCCAAGGCGGGGCGCCAGCCCAGACAGGAAGATCACATCAGTGACTCAACCCACTCAAAACACATGCATACTTACAAATATGTCTAAATCAAGTGTCAACTCTCTTCATTCATTTATGCTAGTGAGCAAATCAAATGGGCTATGCCTTTAATAATAGTGAATACTATATCCAGTCCACGTCCCATGGCCTGGGACACCTGCTGGGCATCGACGTGCATGAAGTGGGCAGCTACCCAGATGTCAGTAATTCCTGAACCATCCAGGGTGAGACACTGACTATGGTCCAAACACTTAAAAGACACACCCTCGTCCACTTACCCTCGCCTTATGCCCTTGGGGGAATCCCCGTTGCCATCTTGGAGGGCGGTCCAAATGATTAGCCAAGCAAGGGAAGTTTGCAATGTAAACCCCTCTGCCCTTGTTTTTAGTTGGCTTTGCAAGTGTACAATTATGTTCACTCTGGGGCCTGAAACTCCGCATACAGTGGCTTATGAAAGTATTCATCCCCCTTGGCATTTTTCTTATTTTGTTGCCTTACAACCTGGAATTAAAATGAATTTTGGGGGGTTTTGTATCGTTTAATTTACACAACATATCACTTTGAAGGTGCGAAATATTTTTTATTATGAAACAAACAAGAAATAAGACAAAAAAACAGAAAACTTGAGTGTTCATAACTATTCACCCCCCCAAAGTCAATACTTTGTAGAGACACCTTTTGCAGCAATTACAGCTGCAAGTCTCTTGGTGTATGTCTCTATAAGCTTGGCACATCTAGCCACTGGGACTTTTGCCCATTCTTCAAGGCAAAACTGCTCCAGCTCCTTCAAGTTGGATAGGTTCTGCTGGTGTACAGCAATATTTAAGTCTTACCACAGATTCTCAATTTGATTGAGGTCTGGGCTTTGACTAGGCCATTCCAAGACATTTAAATGTTTCCCCTTAAACCACTCGAGTGTTGCTTTGGCAGTATGCTTAGTGTCATTGTCCTGCTGGAAGGTGAACCTCCGTCCCAGTCTCAAATCTCTGGAAGACTGAAACAGGTTTTCCTCAAGGATTTCCCTGTATTTAGCGGTATCCATCATTGCTTCAATTCTGACCAGTCTCTCAGTCCCTGCTGATGAAAAACATCCCAGAGCATGATGCTGCCACCAGCATGCTTCCCTGAGTGGATGGTATTCTCGGGGTGATGAGAGGTGTTGGGTTTGCGCCAGACATAGCGTTTTCCTTGAGGGCCAAAAAGCTCAATTTGAGTCTCATCTGACCAGAGTACATTCTTTCCTATGTTTGGGGAATCTCCCACATGACTTTTGGCGAACACCAAACGTGTTTGCTTATTTTTTTCTTTAAACAATGGCTTTTTTTCTAGCCACTCGTCCGTAAAGCCCAGCTCTGTGGAGTGTATGGCTTAGTGGTCCTATGGACAGATACTCCAATCTCCGCTGGGGAGCTTTGCAGCTCCTTCAGGGTTATCTTTGGTCTCTTTGTTGCCTCTCTGATTAATGCCCTCCTTGCCTGGTCCCTGAATTTTGGTGGGTAATTGGTTGCACCAGATCTTATTTAGGGGCTTTATAGCAAAGAGAGTGAATACATATGTACGCACCACTTTTCTGTTTATTTTTTATAATTTTTTGAAACAAGTCATTTTTAAAATATTACTTCACCAAGTTGGACTATTTTGTGTATGTCCATTACATGACATTCAAATAAAAATCCATTTAAATTACAGGTTGTAATGCAACAAATTAGGAAAAACGCCACGGGGGATGAATACTTTTGCAAGGCACTGTAATTCAATTCGTAACTATTGTACATCTGCTAAGAAAAGTTAGAAATTGTGCTGCTAATGCCCTTGATGGCACAACCACATCTCGTAAAAAGTAAATATGTTTTTGTTTGGTTATCTTTTGGAAATTGTAGAAATAAAACATTTTCCTTCTTCAGAAGTTCCAGCTAGGCAGGCTAACGTTAGTAAGCAAATTAATTTGTTAGCTATCATACAGTAGGCGTTTATTAATAATCATATATTTAATATAAGTAGACATGCACTCATAACTGACTGTAGCGCATATAAAGCTACCGGTGGCTGAAAACACAATCATCAGGGGATGAATGAGTGACAAATTTCCAGCCAAGGGTGGTTCATTTAAAAATCATTCCTTCCTCCCTCGCCCCTTGCCCTGCAAGTGTATACTCGTCAGATGTCATGACACGTCATCAGAAGTGTCCACTTAATTTGAGGGCTGAGGGGATAGGGTGTGTCTTTTAAGTGTTTGGACTGCAGGTACAGGTTAATTAGAGTATCAATTAAAGGCGCAGTCTGTCATTTCTCTGCACTCTGTAGCATCCAGGCAGAGTACAAGCACCAGCAACTCATTGATATGTTAATTATATTTCTAAGTTATAGCATTAATTCTAATGGTGTATGTCTGGTGTTGGTCAGGATGTGGAGCAGGGTCCTTGTCAGGAGAATAATCTATGCATTTACACTGGCTAGGAAGTACATGCTGTACGGAGTACAGTACTGAATTTAGCGGTGGAAAGTACAACTTTACTGCATGTACTTATCTACATAGTACACATTAACATGGGTTATTGCATTATAATTACACTGTAATAAGGTCTCTGAAATGGGTTACATGAATCTGTGCAGTTGAAACAAATTCACCCCACTGCCCTCCTAATCCAAGTGGGGCATGTCCCTCATGGTCAATACTGTTAGGGCTAGGATGCATTTTCAATTTATGACAGTCAGGCAGCCCAATTCGGATCTTTTTGCCACTAATGGGTATTTTGTCCAATCAGATCAGATCTTTTGGCAAAGATCAGAATTGGGCTGCCTGTGTAAATGCAGCCTGAGTCACACAGTATCTGCAAATGCTTTCTTGAACCTTGAACTAAGTGTTGAAATAATTGCTGCTTCTGATAAAAAGAAAGGCCATAATAAGTTGCATAACTTGTGTGGGATAACAGACTTCTGTAGAAGTCATCAGTGAGAAAATATGTCAAGAATATTCACTGAAGAGTGACAATGAAATTGAGAATGAAATAACACCTCAAAAGTTGGTTCATAATAAAAACTAAAGTCTGAACACTAGGTATATATCCAACACAAACATTTAAATATTGTGTGACGTTTACTGATTTGTAACTGAAACAACTCCCTGGGGGTTTTCTGAAAGACAGTTATAAAGACCTTGCCATGCAATACAACCCTAACATATATTTCAAGTTAGTGGATCAAATAAATGGCCATACTATTTCAAGCATCATTCGGTTCGCCGCTTGATATTTCATACTGCCGACATACATTTTGTTCAGCACTCACTTCAGCCATAATCAGCTGATCGGCTTCACAAGCGAAAGCCACTGTCACATGACACCTCCAGTCTTGAGCAACATGGCTGCACGACAGGAGTGAGTATATTCTGTTTTGTATTATTTCTGTGATTTCTCTTTCTGTTAAGCGTACTTGGCCACTGATTCTGAATTAAACAAATTATCATGCACGAATTGTTAGCTTGCTAGCCATCTGCATAAACCTGATCAATTAAGGTAACTCTCGTTAACGGAGCTAGCTGTCAAGCACAAGAAAATAGCGGCGTAGTTTTTGCAGGCTGGCAGTCAGACATCAATGAGCAACGTTGCCATTAACTAACTATGCCTGTCTGACTTTACATTTATTCGTATAATAGGGAAAAACAGGTGGTTACAGCTCCAGTTTGTGGATAATATTAGCTAGTATCTCTACAGACGGGTTGTTTCCGGAATACCTGGCAGGGACCTCACGATACGATGTCATCACGATTGGTAATAGCACCTTTGATCACTTTTGCAGTCAAAAAACAAGCTGAGATCTACCACTCAGATTATTTTTAAAACATGTAAGCCTATTCAACATTAATAAAACAGTTCTGTAGGAATGAAGTTTGTGCAGTAGGCCAGAAACGTTATCGCATCATATTGGCTACAGTATATGTGCTTGGCCTGGCAATATTGTTCTTATGAGACCATATTATATTTAAAAACTCGAGCTTTGATAACAAAATAGATCAGTTGTACCACTTGCGAGGCATAGCTGAGCATAAATTGAAGAACTTTGCTTTTTTATTTTACTGGACTGATGGTATACCAGCTGAGGGTCCACCTCTCCCTGTTCTCTCCTTTCCTCGGGTGAGACTGGCCAGAGAGAGGACACCATCCTACCACTGATGGCAACTTGAGTCGCACCGCATTGTTTTTGCCTCATGCACAAATTCATGTTCCTACTGTATGACTAGAGAAAGTGAAATATTTCTCAACATTAAAATAGACATGACGAGCTGCTAATAATAAAAACGCAGGCCTATCGATACACTTAGCTACTAATTCATTGCAGCTGTGGCACGAGAGGAAGTAGGGAGAAGCGCGTTTTGTAAAAGTGTTGACAGTGCTGCAATTTTTTTTTTAACTAACTCACTCATAAAAACAGCAGGGCTTTTCTGTATTCTGACAGTTTATCCCTGGTCATGGTTTTAAAAGTTATGAAATCTCACGGTAGGCTAGTATCAAACTTTGCTGTGGGGTTGTGGAAGCGTTACGCGGCATGGTGATAACATTTTGAGCTATCTAATTGGCCAGCGCACTTGATTTAACGACAGCTCTTCTGGTCCGCTGGGTAGGTGGAGTTTGAAATGGTTCAGAACAGTTTGCCTACCTGGCATGCAGGGCTTCTGAATTAAGTGCACCTTCCGCCAAAACCGCAAATTCAAATAAATAAAGGACCGCAAGCCTTTATCGTTGGCTTTTCTACAGATATGTTATGTTTGGTGATCAACTAGGAATGCCTAGAATATCGACTGGTTGGTGACCACTGCTCTACTGTATCGATTTCCCCCATCCTTACAATATGTCAATGCTCCAATTGTTATCAATTAATATAGAGGTGATATGATGCATTATACTCTGTCCTCCTATCATAGCTCGTGTTTCTTGTTTAAATGTACTACATCTCTAAAACAGGAAGTGCACATTGAAACCCACTCACATGATCACAGAAGTGTTTAGGCATCTTATTGTCGAGTTGACAAAATATGAGGCAGGTTGGTGATCAACAACTCCTAAGTTTAGTGACCTTTGATCATGTACATCGGTCTTTGTTGTTACTAAATCACACAAGGTAGGGAGCACTCTCCAGAGCTCAAGTGTTATCTTTACCACACACTGGGGATCATTGAAACCATATCCATTTAGGGCAATACTGTTCTACAGTTTGTGCAAAATCATATTTTTTGTTGAGTGTGAAACTCTTTGAGTCCTAAAAATTGTCAACGTCTGTCCTCACCACTTCTGCTAAAGTTTCACTAAAAATGTAACTTTCATAACTGTGCAGTATAATGATAAACAATGATTTGTTTTTTACATTGTATATTTACTAAAGGGTTTATAAGTATTTTTATTGATTTATTGTTTTAGATACAATCAGCCGAACTGAAACAAAGGCAGGCAATTGGGTTAGCTAACTGAAAATAGAAAAGTACTAGACAGTAATGTACAACATATTAACCCATTTCCCAATGCTGACTTTCTATAGACCTGTGTATTGGCTGGGTAAAGACACCCTGAGAGTGTCAGCAGCCCTGTTTGCTGAGAACCGGCGGCGGCTGTGCCAAGGCATGAAGGCCACGGATGGGGTGGCCCCCAAGTCTGTAGTCGTGCTGCAGGGAGGGGAGCAGAAGCAGAGATACTGCACCGATACAGACATGCTCTTCAGACAGGTACATGTAAGGATCGGTGTCCCGCTAGCGGGACAACTTCCGGTGAAAATGGAGGGCGCGCAAAATTCAAATAATCATAAATATTATGCATTTTAAACATTTATGTACATATAAGTGTCTTATATTGGCTGAAAGCTTAAATTCTTGTTAATCTAACTGCATTGTCCGATTTACAGTAGCTATTACAGCGAAAACATGCCGTGCAATTGTTTGTGGACGGCGCCCCACAAAATGTTTTTCCACCGGCACAGGTTTCATAAATTCACATATAATGATTAAATATTCACATACGTTTTGAAAATCTTCCTCTGATTTGCAATCCAAAGGGTCCCAGCTATAACATGTAGTGTCGTTTTGTTAGATAAAGTCCTTCTTTATATGCCAAAAAGTCTGTTGAGTTGGCGCCAGCGATTTGAGTAATCCACTCGTTCAATTTGCAGAGAAATTCATCCGAAAATCTACCCCTAAACTTTGTTTCAACAAGTCAAAATACGTTTATACTTACTCCTCAGATACCCTAAAATGTAATCAAACTATAATATTTATTTTGGAAAGAAGTATGTTCAATAGGAAAGCGATTTTAGCGGGTGCGTAATGGCTTCATGACGCAGGCAAACATGAATTTCCAAGACTGTGTCCCTCTCCTAAAACTGTTATTTCTTATTCGTTTTTAAAGTTACACGCCTGAAACCTTGAACATAGACTGCTGTCACTCTGTGGAAGCCATGGGAATTGCATCCAGGGAGCTCATTTTCAATATGACCTTTCTCTTGTATTTCTAAGAGGATGGTCTCTCCCAAAAAACAAAATTCTGGTTTGTTTTTCTTTGGATTTTCTCCTACCATATCTGTTATATTCTCCTACATTATTTTAACATTTTTACACAAACGTCAAAGTGTTTTAATTCCAATGGTACCAATTATATGCATATCCTGGCTTCAGGCTCTCAGCTACAGGCAGTTCGCTTTGGGCACGTCATTCAGGCAGGAAGTGGAGAAAGAAAGGGGCCTAGCCCTAACAGTCAGTCACAGATATGCCATTGTTTTATCCTAAAGTGACATACAGTAATAAGTGCATACATTTTCATATTGATGACCCCAGCGAGAATTGAATCCACAATCCTAGCGTTTCTCTACCAGCTGAGCCACATAGGATCACACATAGATGAGATGGATGGAGGTGTGACTGAGCAGACCCTGGCTGACTCTTGACTCATGTGGTTCTGTTCTGTAGGAGTCCTTCTTCCATTGGGCTTTTGGAGTGACTGAAGCCGACTGCTACGGAGCCATCGGTGTGGACACAGGAAAATCCATCCTCTTTGTCCCCAAGCTGCCTGAGAGCTATGCAACCTGGATGGGAGAGTGAGTCAGTGACTGTAACTCAAACTATATGTGAATGTGATCAGCCTCAGGAGACAGCCTACCACTTTCAGCATCATGGACTCACAAAGACACTCTAAGAATACTCCTTAGGCCTTCTCATTAAAACCGATTGTGTCATTGTCTGTTGACAGGATCCATCCACGGGAATACTTCAAGGAGAAATACGCAGTCGATGAGGTGCAATACACCTGTGATGTAAGTTAGTGTGTCACGTTTGCATGCACATACTGTACACCTTACCCATCTTTGTAGTGTTGTAGCTTAGCTTGTGATCTTGTAGCTTCACTCGTTTCCCTCTATTTGATAGTGTCAGTTCTCTCTGATCCCTCAACAATTCTGCCTTTCTGTCTCAACTCTTACAGATTGCTGATGTCTTCTCCAAGATGAAGCTTGGAGCTCTTCTCACTTTGGTATGTCCTTAATATATTCTGTTGATGCTATGATAGTAGTTTACAGTAGCAATTCATTAGATAAAGTATTATTTTAAGAGACTTGAAAGTGGGCCTGGTAATTGTATTATGTTTCTTCCAGCGTGGACAGAACACAGACAGTGGGAGTACCTGCCGCGAAGCCTCCTTTGAAGGAATCAGCCAGTATGTTTAATTGGCATCAATTGATGTCCATTTGAAACTTTGTATTTCTAATTTATTTGGTTGAATGTTTTACCTTGATAAATATGATATTTCAGATTCCAAGTGAACAACACTCTTCTGCATCCAGTCATTGTGGAATGGTAAGTACTGTATGATACTATATCCAGCTTGTAACCATTGGTTGCTGCTGCTTTTCTGTTATGTGGAACTATTTTTGTGAAACCTTATTAGTCTGTGCCTGTTTCACACTGAGTCATCTGAGGTGGTGACTGCATCTCTAATGTGAAGAGAATCATTAAGACATAAATGGTGGTAGAAACCATAACCAAGAATAGAATCAGAAAAACACCTCACTAACAATATGGTAAGAAGCTGATTTTCCTGAAAGATAAAGAGGGGAGTGTAAGGCTCCTCCAGCAGTGAGGAATAGATGAGTAATACAGGTATTATTTCTGCATTCATTATGAGCTACCAAATATAAAGCACACACATAAACACAGAGCTTTAGCTTTGATCATCAATCTTTTGTTTCTGGCTGGGTGCTATAAGCCAAGCCTAGTACGTGTTTGTGCATGATGGAATTAAGCAAAAATGCCTGAGGGGGTGCGGTATATGATCAATATACCACGGCTAAGGGCTGTTCTTATGCACGCCACAATGTGGAGTGCCTGAATACACCCCTCAGCTATGGTATATTGGCGTGGACAGAACACAGATAGTGTATATTATATTACCACAAACCCTGAGGTGCCTTATTACTATTATAAGCTGGTTACCAATGTTATTGAACAGTAAAAAGTAATGTTTTGTCATATCCATAGTATATGGTCTTACATACCACGGCTTTCAGCCAATCAGCATTCAGGGCTCAAACCACCCAATTTATAATATAGAGATATACACCTGGCCTATTGATCTAAGAGGCCCTTGACTCCTTGTTCCTTCTCTTCCTGCAGCCGGCTGACTAAGACTGACATGGAGCTGGAGGTTCTGCGATACACTAACCGGATTTCCAGTGAAGCCCATAAAGAGGTCAAATCCTGCAGGACAGACAGACATACCTGTCATAGGGGGAGAAGGAGCTCCAGAATCTGACTCATCTCATTTGATCTGTGCATTTTGGATTTTAGGGGACCGAAAGTATTGGGACAAATTCACTTATGTGTATTAAAGTAGTCCAAAGTTTAGTATTTGGTCCCATATTCCTAGCACACAATAACTATATCAAGTGTGTGACTCTTCAAACTTGTTGGATGCATTTGCGGTTTGTTTTGGTTGAGTTTCAGATGATTTTGTGCCCAATATAAAGTAATGGTAAATAATGTATTGTGTTATTTTGGAATCACTTTTATTGTAAATAAGAAAATGTTTCTACACACTTCTACATTCATGTGGATGCGACCATGATTATGAGTAGTCCTGAATCAATTGTGAATAAGATGAGTGAGAAAGTTGGACGCACAACTATCATACCTCCCAAAAAAGGCTAACTTCCCCTGTTATTTTAATATTGGGAGGTTAGCATGTCTTGGGGGTATGATATTTGTGTGTAACTTTCTTACACATCATTATTCAGGACTATCCGTAGTCGTGGTAGAATCCACATGAATGTAGAAGTGTTTAATAACATATTCTCTTCTTATTTCCAATAAAAGTGACAGCAAATGCATCCAACGAGTTTCTAGAGTCACAAGCTTCATGTAATCATTGAGTACTAGGAATATGAGACCAAATACTGCATTGTTGACTCCTTTAGAACACATGTACAGTATATATGAGTTAATTTGTCCCAATAAAATGGGGGGGGGGGGACTTATGTACATAAAGTACTGTAATTTCTAAACAGTTCACCTGGTATGGATGGAATTACCCTCAAATTAAAGCTGGGAGTCAGCACTTGAATCAAAGTGCTGGAGTACACAGCCAAAACAACCAACAATGTGTCAATGTCCCAATACTTTTGGAGCTCACCATGTTGTTATATCATAATTAATATATGAATATAATCAAAGCTAAAAGAATACATCTCGGAGGCATCATTTCCCACTTGCAGCCTTGTATATCACAGGCACAGCCAACCTGAAGTGCTGTCTTTCTCCTCAGATCATGAAGCATGTGAGACCTGGACAGAAAGAATATGAAATGGAGAGGTGAGTGGAGCTTGTTATCATGAAGGGTATGCCAGCTATATTGAACTGTTTGTACCGTATAAAGCCATAGTGTATGACGAGGTGGTGTACTATGTCCCGTCTAACCATAAAGGTGATGGTAAAACAGTATGTTCCTTATCTATCAAGGTGTGTTCCTCTGGATAAACTACATTCACAGCACGTCTGATCTGATCACTACTGAAGTCATAAGTATTTGGACAAATTCACATAGTGTTTTCAAGTAGTCAAAAGTGTAGTATTTGGTCCATCAAGCTTGTGACTAAAAACGTGTTGGATGCATTTATTATAAGTAAGAATAGAAAATGCTTCTGAACACTTCTATATTCATGTGAATGCTACCCCCCCCCCCCCCCCCCCCCCCCCCCCACACACATTTTTTACCTCGTTACTGGTAATGGTGAGGGGTTAGCATGTTGTTTTGTAGCCTCTGAACAGCATCTCACTGATCGTTATTCATGATTCATTCATGATTTTTCTTAATCATGGCGTTATGAGGATTTTTTTAGAAGTGTTATTTATAAGAAATATCTAATCATTTTCTTTCTGTTACTATTGGGCAAAACATAATCCAAAACACACTACAAATGCATCCAATGAATTTGCAGAGTCACAAGTTTGATGTAGTCATTGCGTGCAAGGAATATGGGACCAAATACTAAACTTTTGACTACTTTGATACACTATAAGCACATTTGTCCAAATACTTATGACTTCTTCACATGGGGGGGACAATACATGAACTGCTTTCATTTCTAAATGGTTAAACAGATACAGTATGCATGAAAATACCCTCAAATAAAAGGTGACATTCTGTACTGTCACCTCGTGTGAAACATTTGATCTCAAACCTAAAATGTTGGAGTATAGAACCAAATGTAAAAAATGGCTTCACTGTCCAAATACATATGGAGGGGAGTGTATTTTACGATGAAGTAACAGCCACCCACTGAGCTGAATCAATTTCCTGTTTCTAGTTGGCAGCTTTTTGTGTTTTTTATTAAACCTTCATCTGGGTGGCTGAAGAATGTAAATAATCTGAGCTACTATAGCAGTGCCCCTCACCAGCCAACTATCTGACTAATTGACTGCAGCAAGAACGTGCAGCAGAGAATATGTAATCACTGACTCAAGTCTCCAGTGAATAGACCAATAACCAAGTGAAGATGAGTCCAAATGCTTTTATTTTACTATCCTCCAGTTAAGTATCAGGCGATGGAAATCTTCAAGGTGGGAGGATTAGATGACTCCCTCCTTGTATTCTAGGCTAATCAATATCAAAAAGGAGGTTAACCCTTGATTACACTTCATTGTTAGAACTGTGGAGCTTCTTGTGTACGGTCACTCATGTCAGTGCTTTTCTGTTGCAGCCTGTTCCAGCACTACTGCTACTCTCATGGGGGAATGCGTCACACCTCCTACACCTGTATCTGTGGAACGTAAGGCACTTCCTTCCCTTTGCTACACACAAATGGGTTCATTTAATGGAGAACATATCTGATGCGTGACATCATCTGTGTTACATTTTGAGGTACAGAAATGAGATGCTATTGTTCTATCTGACGTGTGTTCAGTGCCTCTATAATGACCTACTCGTATGCTTAAATCTTCATCAGTGGAAACAACGGCTCAGTCCTGCACTACGGCCATGCAGGAGCTCCCAATGACAAGACCATCGATGACGGAGACATGTGGTAAGTCGGCGATCATTTCACCTGATGTGAAGTTATTCCACTCCTCAATTGTCCTTTTGGGTTGTTTGCTTGGTTTTATTATATTCTGTGTTAATTTTGTCTTGGATTTGTATATCAAAAACTGGAATGGAATACTGTACATCTCAGAGAGCTACACCTCCCCTGCTGTCATTAGTATAGTAGTATAGCAGCTAGATCCACTGAGTGGCTCTCCCATGGGTTTACTCATAGACGGAGCATAGCTTGGACCGGCTTTGAACATAAGTCAGGCTGCTGTGTGCATAGGGGTACTGATGGAGATTTAAAGTGGTTGTGTGGAGCGCCCATGGTGACATAACATGAGCACCTTTGAAAGGCAAAAGTTGTATTCATTATGATGTACATGCTGTGAATAATTTCTCTGATTTATGTTTGGAAATAATGATGCCGGAATGGCTGTAGAGCCCTTTGGTTGAGCAGTAACACTGATCTAACTGTGACGTGTGTTTTTTTTCTTGCAGTCTGTTTGACATGGGTGGAGAATACTACTGCTACTCCTCTGACATCACCTGCTCCTTCCCAGCCAATGGAAAGTTCACTCCAGACCAGAAGGCCATCTATGAGGCTGTGCTCAAGTCATCACGGGCTGTCATGGCTGCCATTAAACCAGGTATGATCCTACTGTACACAGGCAGGACAGAGGAAGCATTCACTAAACATACAGTACATACTTAGCTTGGGCACAAGGAATGATTATACCTTTAATATATTCATTTGTTCCATGGTTTGACTAATAGTGAGTTGTTGAAGACTGAAGACTACCACAGAACATGCCATATCCTCACCACCGGTCATTATCACCTGCATATTAGACTGCTTTGAAACTTTTAACCTCCGATTTAAAAACCTGACTGAAGGTGGTCTTGTGTTTCAGAGGTCAAGTGGACAGAGATGCACCGTCTGGCTGACCGGGTTCACCTAGAGGAGCTGGTGAAGATTGGGATCCTGCATGGGAGTGTGGAGGACATGCTGAAGGTCCACATGGGCTCTGTCTTCATGCCCCACGGCCTGGGACACCTGCTGGGCATCGACGTGCACGACGTGGGCGGATACCCAGAGGTCAGTACCAGAGAGATGGATACAGTATTCTATTCATCAATGATCAGTGCTACAGAAAGTTCTAAATACACTTCCAAAAAGACATGTCTCTCATGTCTCTCTCTAGACAAAGCTAACGTCCGTGTCATGCCGCTTGTTCTTGGTTACACAGGGTATTGAGCGGGTCAACGAGCCCGGTCTGAAGAGCTTGAGGATGGGCCGTCTGGTGCAGGAACGCATGGTCCTGACTGTGGAGCCTGGTATCTACTTCATCAACCACCTGCTGGACCAGTCCTTGGCCAACCCAGCCCAGAGCTGCTTCATCAACAATGAAGTGCTGACCCGCTTCCGTAGCTTTGGAGGGGTACGTTTACCTATCCACAGACAGTTTGTACTCATTAGTGTGCTGGTTTTACTGTCAATGTCAACCACCCAAAGCTTGCACATAGAAACCCCTTTGTCTCAATCTACTCCATGGCAGCAAATAATATACACATTATGCTGTTCTGTTAAGTCTTCTGCTATAACTGCTCCCCCCTGACAATTATCTACTGTTTATTATTAACCTTGGCTCTGACCCTCATGTGTCTTCCTGGATATTTCCTCCTCTCTCCAGGTGCGTATTGAGGACGACATTGCAGTGACTGCCAGCGGAATGGAGCTGCTCACCTGTGTCCCTCGTACAGTGGAGGAGATTGAGGCTTTCATGGCCGACCGTGGAAAATCCTTCTAAATAACGTCGCTCATATCCAAGCTGATCTAACCAAATGGTATTTTCACTCCTAATTGTGGAGAGAATATCTGTTTTCTGATGTAAGAGATGCAGTTTCTCTAATGATATCTTGCCAGTCTACATAATGCCATATATAATCAATAATGGATGCAGAACCTTTCAATCTAGAAAGGTGTCTGTTTAATCTCAGTGAATGCAGTATCAGTAGCATAACACACTCATAAACAAATGCAGGTTAAACTACCTATACTATTTGAAGCTCTTAGTGATAAAGATGATTATTGTGAAAATGCAGTGAATTAAATTGCTGTGGCCATCTTGCCACGTAAAAACAGTGTTGACGGTTGACAATATTTCAGTGCCTGGTTAATTGCTTTATGACTGTGCGTAATAGACTTTATTTTCTTGGACGTTTATACAATTCTCATAAAATACTGTGCAATTGAAGTAAATAAACCCCTCAACTTGCAGTTTTGCGTTCTGTGACATTTGTAGAGTGTGCTTCCAGTTGTAAATGCCAGTGATCATAGTGTCATGGAACAGTGGGTTGGTTTACTACAACTGTGTAGTAATACTGCCAGTCTTCACTAGATGGGGTCCTTAAGTCATTGTGAAGTTCATGTAGCTCTGGTAAGAAGAGTTGCCTTGTATCGATGCCCTTATTTGTTACAGATTTGATTCACACCACCAGTGAACTGGTGTTAAAATAAATGGAATGACTACAAATATGCACTAAATAAGTATAAACACATTTATTTACCTATTCTCTCTAAAACAGTGTCAATCAAACCTTTCCCATTTCAATTATGAAGTAGTGTACATTGCATATGTTTGCATTAGAATTCCAAATACTACTGTATAGCATTTCAGTCATACACCATGTCTCTGATTTAAAAATATACTTTTTTTTTTTGAAGAGCGAAAGATGGTGTTAAATCATTAAACTTAAATACTTGGCAGTTGGCAAATTCAGTTAATTCCCTTTAAGTCAAAGTTGCATTGAATACACTGTATTATCATGTTTTTAGCTATTGAGTCCATCCCAGATGTAGCATCTGATTACACATACAATACATACAGGATGAGAATCCTCAAAACCTTTTCTTACAGTGAATGTTACTAGGATGGATGCAATCAAAAGGGAACTCCTTGCTCTTTAAGGTACAATACAGGATAAAGGACAAACTAGTGGGGCATAATACTTTACTGGCATGGTCAATTTATCACCTTTGTTTAGATGTTTACCAGGCCTACATGAGTAACAGTTTCAATTTAATCAAATGTACTTTTTTACATTTTTATTATTTGTGAAAATTGTGGTACATTACTGCAGTTATAAAGTGTCATGAATAATCCAGTATCCTTTTAGTGAATTAATGTTTCAATTTTCCCATGAGCATAGAAATGTACAATGGTGTAATCTTTTTATCTCACGCAAATGTAGTAGTTCTTTTACCTTCTCTTTAAGAAGTATAGTGTTCTAGAATTTCTAACCATCTGCTTTAACCATCCAGTGGGCTCTGGAATGCCTACATCCCTTTCCTAGGCAGCGATTGGTGGAGAGGTAACAGACGTTTTAACCCTGCAGCCAAAAGGGGCCACTGGTGCCGATAAACCAGCGCCCTCCCTGGGGACCCCAATAAATAAATAGAGGGCTTTCTGCTCTGTTCAGTCACTGGGAGGACCTGCTGAATTTCCTTCAGTTCAGCAACTTCTTCACTCACTCACTCAATCATATATATATATATATGAGTGAGTGAGTGAAGAAGTTGCTTAGACTGGTATATATATATATATATATATATATATATATATATATATATATATATATATATTAGTACCAGTCAAATGTTTGTACACACCTACTCATTCCAGGGTTTTTCTTTATTTGTACTATTTTCTACATTGTTGAATAATAGTGAAGACATCAAAACAACACATCAAATCATGCAGTAACCAAAAAAGTGTTAAACAAATCAAAATATATTATATTATATACATATATACAAAGTAGCCATCCTTTGCCTTGACAGATTTGCACACATTTGGCATTCTCTCAACCAGCTTCATGAGGTAGTCACCTGGCATGCATTTCAATTAACAGGTTTGCCTTGTTAACTTGTGGAATGTCTTTCCTTCTTAATGCGTTTGAGCCAATCAGTTGTGTTGTGACAAGGTATATGTACAGTAGGGTTGGTATACAGAAGACGGCCCTATTTGGTAAAAGACCAAGTCCATATTATGGCAAGAATAGCTCAAATAAGGAAAGAGAAATGACAGTCCATTATTACTTTAAAACACGAAGGTCTGTCAAGAACTTTGAAAGATTCTTCAAGTGCATTCGCAAAAAACAGAAAGCGCTTTGATGAGACTTGACTCTCATGAGGACCGCCACAGGAAAGGAAGACCCAGTGTTACCTCTGCTGCAGAGGATAAGTTCATTAGAGTTACCAGCCTCAGAAATTGCAGCCCAAATAAATGCTTCACAGAGTTCAAGTAACAGATACATCTCAACATCAGAGGAGACTGTGTGAATCAGGCCTTCATGGTGTAATTGCTGCAAAGAAAGCACTAAAAGACACCAATAGAAGAAATTTGCTTGGGCCAAGAGACACGAGCAATGGACATTAGACTGGTGGAAATCTGTGCTTTGATCTGATGAGTAATTTTGAAATGCGGAGTAGGTGAATGAATGATTACCGCATGTGTGGTTCCCACCGTGAAGCATGGAGGAGGAGGTGTTGGGGTGCTTTGCTGGTGACACTGTGATTTATTTAGAATTCAAGGCACACTTAACCAGCATGGTTACCACAGCATTCTGCAGCGATACACTATCCCATCTGGTTTGCGCTTAGTGGAACTATCTTTTTTACAATAGGACAATGACCCAACACACCTCCAGGTTGTGTAAGTGCTATTTTACCAAGAAGGAGAGTGATGGAGTGCTACATCAGATGACCTGGCCTCCACAAGCAACCCAATTAAGATAGTTTGGGATGAGTTGGACCGCAGAGTGAAGGAAAAGCAACCAACAAGTGCTCAGCATATGTGGGAACTCCTTCAAGAGTGTTGGAAAAGCATTCCAGGTGAAGCTGGTTGAGAGAATACCAAGAATGCAAAGCTGTCATCAAGGCAAAGTGTGGCTGTTTGAAGAATCTAAAATGTATTTTGATTTGTTTAACCTTTTTTTGGTTACTACATTATTCCTTGTGTTATTTCATAGTTTTGATGTCTTCCCTATTATTCTACAGTGTCGAAAATAGTAAAAATAAAAAACCCTTGAATGAGTGTGTCAACTTTTGACTGGTTCTGTATATACACAGTACATACACGCAGCAGTGATGCAAAATATATGAAACACTACAACAACACATGAACATTTTAGAGCTTAATTTGTTAAGAGGGTTGCTGTGTAAAACTGGTGAGCTGTCACTTAAACACTTTACAACTTAAGTTGTCTTAGCACCATAACTTGGGGCTTTATTCAATCCGTATCGCAGAAGTTAAGCGTTACAGCGTGTTTGAAATTTAAAGGCAATGTTCCATATTAGCGGAGACTGTATAACAGTAAACACTGCATATGTTGACTCAATCAGAAAGGACCTTAACATTTATATTGCACCATCTGTAACACTTCACCGGTACAGATTAAATAGAGCCATAGATCTGGACTGAGCAATTACTGTTTGACACGTCCTCCTGTGAAATCTTTGGTCAACTAAACTACTGTGTAGGAGAGTATTGAATAGAGCCCTCATGATACGTAATTGGGGATGATTTAAGCACAAGCTTGGGCAACTTAATACTACATGTAGTTAATTAGATCATAAATATTGTGGATTTTAGAGCGTAAAGAAGCTTATTAAAATGTGTACAGTCTATACATTATGCAAAACAAACAATTTTGCTTTCCTTTCATACTGTAGCTTCCTCTCTTTTAATGTAATCCAAGAGAGCCATGGTAGTCGAGTCTCATCACAGATGCGGTAGCAGTTTATTCTGTCAACGTTTCGGCCAAAGACCTTTTTCAAGACCTTAACCCATTCAGGTGAATGGCAGCGGCAAACTGCTTCCCATGAAACACAATATAAACCCAGACGGGAACTTTTATTGGAGGGGATTCTGGTTACAGTCCATAAAGTGGTTCCAGATTCTTCGGTTTGGTGTCCTGTCTATCATCTCGCCTCACCAGAGCTCCTCCACTCATAGCCCTGTTAAACGTGTCCTTCAAAACCATCCTCCACGAACCATTCAGTTTCACGTATTGCCCATTGGCAATCTCCTCACATGCCAAAAACAAGTTGGGCTTTCACTTCCTTTCTTTGCAGTCTTTCAGTTTTTCAGTCTGTATTTTCAGCACTCATATTATAGTGTCCAGTCAGTGTCCACCCACAGGTTCTAGGCTGTCCTCTCCACTGTGGGTCAGTGTGTTTGGCCCAGGGACTGAGGGCCTGCTCTGGGCGCTGTGTCAGGCCCCCTAGAGGTCTGAGGCCTGGGGAGATGGGGCTAGCTGAGTGCCCTGTGTTGTGACTGTCTGTGGGCCACTCGTGTGCAGGAGGCACAGCAGGTTGTCTTGTAGTAGTCGTACACACAGAGACGTGCCTGGACCACCACATTGCAGTTGAAATACTTGTCTCGACAGTTCTCGTCTGAAAAACAATCATAACATCGAAAGTCAGTGATGATCAGTGATTTTAAGTTTTAGAAAACTTTAAGTATTTTCACAAGTTTTCTGTATGGAATAAGATCTTCATAAATGTTGAACCATTTCAGACTAAATTCCCCTCTAACCCTCATTAAAACTGTCTGGCAGTAGTTAGGACCAGACCAGCCATCATTAACCAATCCAACTGTATGACATTCCAGCGGAGGAGCCTTGGCCCCAGATCCATGTTTACTACACAGTAGTAACTGACCTATGTGTGGGACGCAGGGCTCTGGGTTGCACTCCTCTCTCTCCACTGGTTTCAGCTCCTCCTCACAGCCCTCACTGGAAAGCATGTCATCAGACAGACAGCGCACCTCCCTCACACGGAAGCCCCCCTCACACGTCTTAGAACACTGCAGGGACAGAGAATACAGTGCAAACCTCACTCTCCCTTTCTTCAATTACACTTTCAAGAGAGTGTATTTCACAACTCCACATAAAAGCGTGTGTCTGTTTTTTCATGTGTGAGTGCACGCATGTGTGGGCATGTGCGTGTACAGTTACTCACAGCGCTCCAGTCTGTGTGGTACCACTTGGCCCCGCAGGACTTTAGGTGGCAGCTCTGCTGATTAAGAGGCTTGTCTAGAGAAGAACATTCGTAGGGCGGCATTACATTGAACCCCTCGTCTGACTTCATCAGACACACCACTGCCCTCTGCTGGCTGCCCGAGCCACACTCCGTTGAGCACTGGGGGAAGGAGAAAATACCATAGGTAATACTAAACATGGGCATGACATGAGGCATCTGAACTGTTTCAACATGTTTTGTTTTTTTATAAAAAAAAAAGAAAAAGGCATCATTAGCTCAGTTGATTGGCCGACCTGAGTTATAGAAGGTACACCTTACTTACAAGGCTGGTTTCCCGGACAGAGATTAAGCCTAGTCTTGAACTAAAAAGCTATTTCAAATGGAAATAATGGACAATGGATTTGTAACATCTGAGTGTTCCTCTTTACAACACTGACATGAGACATCAGCAAAAATGTAAGAAATGGATAGGAGACATCTGTAAAATCAGCAGCAAATCCTCATCCTAATCTTTTCCCAGATGATGTGTCCCTACAAGCCCAGTTTGACCCGGCGTTGTCCTGTCTTACCTGACTCCAGGGGGCTGTAAACCACTCGATGCGACTCTCACAGGGGCCGTGATTACAGACCTGAGAGTCAGTGGGACGCTCATGGCCACACCCCTCCAGAGGCAAGCTGCTGATGTGATTGGTCAGGCACAGTACGCCTCGGGTCCGCACACCCATCCCACACTCAGCAGAACACTACAGAGAGCAAAGACATGGTAAGTGACAATACAAACAGTTGACCTATGCCGTGATTCAATCCGATCAGCGGCAGATCCGTGTATAGTGTACTTGACATTCAAAGGTCATTTCCAATTGAGCCGGCATATGCAGCGTTTACTGTGAATGTGGAACATTGCCTTTAAAAGGTGCAAAGCTGACAAAACAAACAAACTGATTGAATCCCGGCCCTAGTATCACCCCCATTTTTAACACTAGCATCAAGTCAATTTGTATTCAATTATAATCTTGCATCTATAATACTGTAGTAGATGCAATCCAATCAAGTTCAACAATTACTACAGTATTAGGTTAGAAAAGTGTTAGACGGTGATCTTGAGAGTCCATGTCCTCAGTCCTACACATACATACCTTATTCCCCCAATCAGTGAAGAACCAACTTTTAGCACAGGGCCCCATGTCACAGTTCTCATTGTCACTGGGTCGCAGCTTCATGTTGCACTCCTCGTCCGACACAAAGTCTCCCACGTTGCTGACACAGTGCACCTCCCTGGTCCTCTGGCCCACGCCACAGGGAACAGAGCACTGGGGAAACACAGGAGGGACAGTAAAAATACTATAGGGGTAGTTTTCAGGTCATCTCACAGTGTAAATAATGGTCAGTTCTCTCTGATGAATGTAACCTGTTGTCTGTGAAAACAACTGGGAAAATGCTCCATAGAATACTTGCTTGGGTTTAATTTATGATAAGGAATGCTAGCAACTTTAGAGGAATGTTAACATTTATCTAATTGGGGTTCATGTACTTTCTGATACATTCTTCTAATACAGTATGTTAAATCTTGTAGTACTTAGAACTTTTGATTGAGCCTGCCTCAGATGGGTGGGGTAGGTTTACACTTTTAAGACTATTCTAATAGTTCCATGCGCCGAGCAAGCTCAAACAAGTGCAGCTAAAGTATTTGAAACAAATACTATTTAAAGCATATTGATTGACAGCTGTCACTCACTGCGCTCCACTCGGTTTGTATCTGCCACTCGCTGCAGATTTTCAGCTGGCAGGTGCTGGTGGTCTCGGGCTGCTCCAGGTGGCGGCAGCGGCTGGTGTGGACGTTGAGGGTCCGGTTGGCATACACCTGCCTGCACAAGACCTGGCGGTGCTGCATACCCAGGCCACATGTCTTACTGCACTCCGACCACTCACCAATGTCCCAGCTGCACAGTAGGACACACAAGGCCCCATGTTCAGAGGGACACAATAGCTATGTGGTACCAACATAGCTAATAAAACATGTGGTCAATTGTCCAATTAGATTCTAATTATGATCTAATTATTAGACTATAAAGAGGACGGGTCAGGAACTTTTCATGAAGAATATAGACATGTATGTATTGAACCAGTGTGTGTAATGTCTAAGAGCCCTGTATGTAATGTAAGTGTGGTTGAGACAGAGGGGTCTCTCACAAGGCAGGGCAGGACTGAAGGTTGCAGGGCTCCTCCTGTGAACTGGGCCTGGTGCTGCTGTCACACTGGTTCTCTGGTACCTGCTCATGGCTCAGTCTGTGGACACAGCGGAAGATGGTGTACCTGCTACCTGAAAACCAATACACAGGAGAGCATTAGATGTTCATGCCTCAATACTGCATACTCACTGTGGGAATCTGTTAAACCTAGTTGATCAACTAGTATCAATCATAGCATCAGAGGTTGAGACCTTTTGGGGCTTCAGTTCAGACAAAGATACATGCCATGTCTTACCTCTGCCACAGGAGGCGCTACATTCTGTTGCCCCAGACAGTTTCCAGTTGTATTCTCTCTGACGTCTGGGTGGCAGGACTGCTGGCACCTGGTTGTTGGGTACCTGGGGAGTGTACTTTCCCCCTCCTGCTGGATCGTACCCATCCTGGTTGGGGTTGCCCCGGTGATCATTCCCACTTTGCCCATACAGAGTGTTCCCTGGGAGATCGAACATGGTATTTCAGCCAAAATAAACAGGATAAAACTCAGTCATTGAGATGCTTGTCGACCCCCTCCCTTTGTGGACTAATAGTTCATTTAGGCCATACAGTCCCAGTCAGATGCATCAGTAACTATGGGGAGCCTCACCTCCAGGTCTGTGGTTGGGGTGCTGTGGAGGGTTGTCAGAGGGAAGGATGAATTCATAGCTCACTCCTGGGTTGGGCTGCTGGTAGATCACCTGAGGACAAAAAAAATCTTCAGTGAACAAGTTAATTACAACTTAATGTGCCAGTGTAAAACTGACAGAGAAATATGTGCCAATATGAGCTACATTTTACTGTACATACAAGTTGACTGATTACATACATAAACATCCAGGATCTCATTGGTTGGCCCCTCAGCCAGGAAGGACTCCCCGGCGGTGCTGGTGACCTCATTGGGTCGTCGGTAGGTGAACATGGTGCCCACCCCTTCATACTCCCCTGGCCGGTCAATGGCCCAGTTCCCATTGATGATGGAGCGACCTGAGCGACTTTTCAGAGCTGCAGACAGACCATGAGTTGATGGTTGGCCGTTAACAATACCAAAAACAATATTTTGGTATTTGCTTCATTAGTCCATTGTTGACATAGTCCCAAAATGTTTTGCTTGTCAGCACTCAAGTTTTCAGGTATGTAACTTTTCTGTAATGGAATTCTCCAAACTGGCTGTAGAGTTGAGAGATTCAGCTACACAATTAACACAAAGCTTTGCCAGCTCTTTACTAACAGGTTTGCTCATTTACAAAAGACTGCTTTTTTTCTGAGGATTTCTGTATTTTGAAAGGAGTGAGCTATTTTTCTTTAAATGCTGAACATTAGACAAGTAACATTAAGACTACTGAATATAAGAGTGTTTGGACAACTTAAAGCACATATTAGGCATGCAGAAATAAACTAGAACAGAAGTCTGTTGAGGAGAGTGGGGCAAACATCAGGGGATAATGGTAACGATAAGTAGTTCCATGGAAGAAGCCTCAGTCCTGTTTATCCCCAGGATGTTGCATCACAGCCCGCTTTTACCCACTGATATATGAACTCTTCCAACAACGCCAAACGACGCAGGAACAGCAGTCACAGAAAGGAGCCATTGTTCACGCATACTCTACATTTCCTGCTTAGGTGCGGACTGAGGACTCATAAAAAAAGCAAGGCATAACTTGGCATCCCCAGTTAGTAGTTTTGACTTAGAAAGGTAGTTTCAAAGTAGGTTTCATCGCTGTGTTCAGTCAGTAGTGGTGGTTTTCTACGCAGCAGTGAAATTCCTCACCTTAATTAAAAAGGATGGGAAGGCTAGAGGAAAAGGTCCTCTAATGAAAGCTTGTTTATATACTTTCCCCTGAGGGGAGCAGCCAGGCCAGGGGAAGTGAGTATGAGTATATATATATATATATATATATATATATATATATATATATCTCTCTCTCTCTCTCTCTCTCTCTCTCTCTCTCTCGCTCTCTCTCTCTCTCTCTCTATGTCTCCAACAATAAAACACAATAGACCCACTTCTGTGTCACACTGTTATGCTCATATAAAGACAAGATCTTATTTATTCAATTAATTAAATAAAAGATTGTAACCAGAAGTGCACTGTGTGGTTACTTACTACTATTCCAGAAAAATCCCTCCTGCTCTGTATTTGAGCTGCCTTTTAATTAAATGAATCAAATCAATTTAAGAAGCAGCTGTTCCCTGCTGCCTGATACCAGGCTCACAGCACGGATGTAGCAAGACATGGCCTAAATTATATTTCAGAAATAGCTACTGCTGTCAGATGTTTTATAACCTGAAGCTTATCTTTAAATTGTGACTTTTTATTAGTACTGTTAATGTAATATGAAACATAATCTAACGTGGTCGAAGGGAAAACCTAAAATTGCTATTGCATGTGTCATCGCTCATGGGTCTGATTCAGACAGAGATGTATGGAGCCTTAAAGGGCCGTGGATAAAGAGCTGGTAACTCTGTAGTTAAACAGAGGTGGTTTGGAACCATGCTTGTGTGTTGAGTAACCTTGCCTCAGACATGAAGACTCCCAAGCTACCCACTGATATCAACGTTGTTTCCTCATCATTTCAATGAAATTACATTGAACCAACGTGGAATAGACGTTGAATTGACATCTGTACCCAGTGGGTAATGTCTAGGCTTTAGCTCAGCAGGCTAACACATTCTGACTCGGTTTAAAACACTGGTCAGTCACAGTACTACTCACCCAGGTAATTCCTGCTCTTCACCGTCTCGGTGACGTTGATCTTGGTGGCTCCCTCTGGGATCTCCACTATCTTGTGGTAGCCCACCTTGTTCAGGCTGTGCTGCTGGAAGAGCCCTGACACCAGCTTACAGGCCATGTTGTCCCCGCCACACACCCCACACTTGTCCATCACCTTGCCTGAGCCCAGGTACTCATCGCAGCCCAGACTCTGTCAGAGAGGGAGAAGGAGGTCAAAGGAGGGGACAGAAGACATGTATTGCACCTCACTAATCAATACCAGTACATTACAAACAGTACAGTACGCTTTTTGTTGTAAGCAGAGGGACTGTAGGATTTTTGAGGTGAAGCAATGTTCAACTGTTGAGCTACTGAGACATCTGTTTTAACAGGCAACTGTTTTACCACTGAAGTGCATGGAAAAGTAAATAACATGAGCAACCTCATTAATCAAGTAAAGAGGGGAGAATGAGAGATAATAAACCAAAGCCTATCCAGCATATTCATAAACAAACCCATGTTATTTCACCTCTCTAATTCCATGACCTGCTGCACATAATTAACTACCATAACACAACAACCAATTAGCCTGAGCCGGCTTCATTCCAACAACAGGCATATTCTTGGCATGATGGTAGAGTAGTAATGGCTCCCAAAGCAAATCCTCAGGGGTGTTAGCTTTCTCTGTCACATTGGCACTCATAAATTACAGGAAGCCTGGATAAGTTTAGTATAGAACACTCAAATCAGCAGTCGATAAATCCAGCCAATCCAGACATAAAAGTGGCTCGCTGTGTGAACATGTGCTGCAGGCAGGGGCCTGGTTGGGACTGATCCCAGCAGGCCACCGTATTTCTATAATTGCAGACCCCTGGGCAGTAGAGAGTCACCACTCGAACCTCGAACCGAACGACCAAGGGAGGGGTCAGCAGGGGACAAAAAAACGGTTTTGTTTTAATGACACAAAGCTCCTCTGTGATTGGACGGTTGCCAACGTTAGTCTCTAGTCAGTCAGTATCTCTCAGGGAATGTTACGTTCAGAGGTCCAGTCAATAATCCCCCCCATTCCTAGACAAAACCCTGTCACAAACAATTTCCTTCCAATCCCAAACCAGGACTAATGGGGATCTTGCCTTGCTAAACCGGCATATTTTCTCCCAATCCCAAACCAGGACTAATGGGGATCTTGCCTTGCTAAACCGGCGTATTTTCTCCCAATCCCAAACCAGGACTAATGGGGATCTTGCCTTGCTAAACCGGCGTATTTTCTCCCAATCCCAAACCAGGACTAATGGGGATCTTGCCTTGCTAAACCGGTGTATATTCTCAGACCAACTGTATATATTATGTCCCAACATTCATAAAAATATTACACAACATTTTGTGTGTGGTCCTTAAGCACGGGACATAACTAGGCTTACATAGAATAATCACACAAACAAATGAAGAGCAGTCTACAGTGGTAATTAAAAAGGGTTTTGCTGTAGATTCATGCTCTCTCAGCGGACTTAGTTCTTCCTGGAGCTGCAGTAAGACAGTCAGCTGCAGGCTGGATGCAGGCTGGGACATGGGGCTATAACAGGGGAGATGGTAGCCAGGCCAGGGCTAGGGGTGGACTGAGGAGATTGGGGTAGGCTCAGGAGACAGAAGCCTGGCACTCGCCCACCCATTGCAGCGAGGTCTGCATTGGGCCAACACTCCACCCAGGCCAAAACAAATACACACCACCTCCTTCTACACAGGAAATAAGCGATGAGAGAGGGAATAGCAAACTAAGAGCCCTGAGAAATGACTAAACAGGGTAAATGTTATATTAGCCTATGTGGAATTATGGATACATACTGTAGCCTATAGGCACTCAAATGTAAGAATGGTATATGATGAAAACCAGATTGTTCCATATGAGTTTACACATTTTATTTTCATACATCACATATACAGTATGCAAGGCTATCACAAAAAAATTGGGATACTAAGTGAGTGGTATCGGTCTTCTCAATTTTCACCATAAAACACCCTGACTTTAAGCAACAACATTATCACAGATATCATTTCAATGTTTAGCCTTAATCCCAGGAGAAAGAAAACTGTTCCTTCCTTCCCCTCATAAACTACAGCTTGACAAGCTCGGCGAGTAATGGCTATCTGTGGCCATTTTCCAGAGAAAAGCTCTGAATCACTGTGTGTTAACGTGTGAATGGAGAGTCACATCATTTATTACCCGTAATCTGAGTCATCCGTCAATGTATGAAATATCATGTGACTAAGAGGCGTCAGTAGTGTTTTTAGAAAAATTGTGCAATAAGGTTTTCCAAGCCTTTTAATATGGTAAAATGGCTTAGGGCATGGGGCCTATACAGGAAGCATTGAAGTGTGTGGGTATTATTTGATATCAAATAGTTTCACTGTTAATGTACAGTATATCTTTCAAATCATAAACTGTCAAAACAGACTTTGGAGAACAGATGATACCCCATGCAAAACAGTGAAGCCAGCAGTCATTTGTTTCCCAAACCTGAAAACAGTCATCCAGGCTGTTCTTGATATATCAAATATAAAAGGTCCTGCATCACGAATCAATCCAAACGAGGTGTCTCACTGAACCAAGTTTGGAGGGATCCTAGTTTTTCCCTTTCAAGGGGATCCACAGTGTTTAAGTGCTCAATTTATTAAGAGACCACATCATTGCTTTTTTCTAATCTGCTCTCTGTGGGTGGTTTATAATTATGCTTGGCGCTGGACGACATCCCCTTTCAGTAGGACTATAATGGGCCTTTAAATGTCACTAAAATCCACCTCATCTGGAAATGGTTAGACGTGTCAGGACGGTAGTCAACTTCCAGTCAAAGTGAGGAACGTCGGATGAAAACAACTTTAGCCTTCCAATAAACCTCAGCAGTACTTTTCCAGATACAATAGATGTAAGGTCTTGTGCTTTTAGGAATTGGCTTGTCATGATAGGGATAATAATCCCTTGTTGAGTTTAATTGAATTGAATTTATGAAATTCTACACAACTGAACCAGCAGACTATCGGTCTCTTTCCATCATACCAGTAACCACTTTATAACAAATGTTTGAGTTTGCATTTATAAGGTTATTAGATACCCTTAAACTACTGTCTCACTATGATGGTAAAGCTATCCCAATTTCAAGCATGTCCTCAGCTGTGCACAGAGGCGCCTCTTCTCAGAAATCAAGGTTTGGGAGCTTTAAAATAAGTGCCTAATGCACTTTAATTGAGTGGGTAAAGAAGGAATGAAAACCAACATTTATTTCATTACAAACATGCACAAACTGTCAATAAACAGTTGCAAAGACACTCCATGTCACTTGATCCTTTTCCCACAGGCTTGGCGCAGGTTACACTTGCCTTGAAATAATGTTTATTTTAACGGTGTGGGGGGCCTTGGTTTGTGGTTTCCCACAAGGAATGAATATGAATATAAAAATGAGTGGTCACAGTGACTTTATGCTGGAGTCAACAGGAATGTTGGAAACATCTTACAGTCCTTAAGTCGAGCAGCCCCCATCTTCTTTGACTGTAAAGACTTCGGGCTGGAATCTATTAGATCTGCGCTAGTCATCACCCGCATAGCGATTGTTTTGGCGGTGTTGTTGATAGAAACATGTTAGAGCTGTCAGATCCACAAGCGGCTCCTTGCGTTAGCTTATCGTGGCAACAAAATCACCCAATTTTATAATCCGACAAATCACATGCAGCCACATTACAAGTTCTAACACTCAAATGTGTGATGTTGTTTTGTCTACACCTCGATTAGACTATAAACCCCCCCCCCCCCCCCCCATTCAAATTAAAATGAAAACATGCATTAGAAGCCTACAGTTTCTATCGCCGTTTTGAACTTCTAATGCAGTGGGGATAATAAGGAAGGGAGTGGTTCAGCCTCCAGTATTTATGCTGCAGTATGTGTCGGGGGGCTAGGGTCAGTTTGTTATATCTGGAGTACTTCTCCTGTCCTATTCGGTGTCCTGTGTGAATCTAAGTGTGCGTTCTCTAATTCTCTCCTTCTCTCTCTCGGAGGACCTGAACCCATTTATGAACATTTGAACATCTTGGCCATGTTCTGTTATAATCTCCACCCGGCACAGCCAGAAGAGGACTGACCACCCCACATATGCTCTCTCTAATTCTCTCTTTTTTTCTCTCTCTCGGAGGACCTGAGCCCTAGGACCATGCCCCAGGACTACCTGACATGATGACTCCTTGCTGTCCCCAGTCCATCTGACCGTGCTGCTGCTCCAGTTTCAACTGTTCTGCCTTATTATTATACGACCATGCTGGTCATTTATGAACATTTGAACATCTTGGCCATGTTCTGTTATAATCTCCACCCGGCACAGCCAGAAGAGGACTGGCCACCCCACATAGCCTGGTTCCTCTCTAGGTTTCTTCCTAGGTTTTGGCCTTTCTAGGGAGTTTTTCCTAGCCACCGTGCTTCTACACCTGCATTGCTTGCTGTTTGGGGTTTTAGGCTGGGTTTCTGTACAGCACTTTGAGATATCAGCTGATGTACGAAGGGCTATATAAATACATTTGATTTTGATTTGGTTTGTGACACGAGCAGCCACTCACCTTTTTGTCAGCTCACACCACAGTTACACCTCCAACAAACACCAAAACATCTGCTATGCGTATGTCTGCCAACGCCGGTTAACACTAGTTCTGACTTAATCGAGGCCTTCATCCACCCCATCTTCTGTAAAGGAAGTTATAGATGTGGTGGAAAAAGTAATCAGTGGACTGACTGCTAGGGTTTCTCACAGGTGTGGGACTGGGACCCTGGGTTTAAATGGAGACTGTCTGTGAGTGGATGTTTAGACAGAGAAATACACTAATGACAAGGAGATTTAAGCTAACGAGTGATTGACATTAACATGTGCAGACGGCTGTACTGTATAAGCCTATCAGGGAGCACTATGGTGCACAAATACATCCAGATTCATGCAGCTGTTTCAGGAGCCCCATCTACACAAATGATCCATTATAAACACTCTGCATATCAGGGACTCCAGACACTTTTATTCAGTCAATGATGTAACTGATCCTAGACCATAACTCTTCTGATCTCTGATCTCTGCCATGTCCATGGTTTGAGGTCAGAATGTACTTGGGTCTTGTCAGAGCTTAGACTAGGGGTTCCCATGATATTATACTCTGGGTGCCATGCCAGACCCACCAGCCGAGAAACCACCAGGGAGTCAGGAAGGTAGATCGCTCAATGAGTCCCTGAGAGAGCACCAAGACTGCTCACTGTATACATGATCCTAAACTCAGCAACAAAAGAAATGTCCCTTTTTCAGGACCCTGTCTTTCAAAGATAATTCGTAAAAATCGAAATAACTTCACAGATCTTCATTGTAAAGGGTTTAAACACTGTTCCTCATGCTTGTTCAATGAACCATAAATAATTAATGAACCTGCACCCGTGGAATGGTCATTAAGACACTAACAGCTTACAGATGGTAGGCAAATAAGGTCACAGTTATGAAAGCTTAGGACACTAAATAGGCCTTTCTACTGACTCTGAAAAACACCAACAGAAAGATGCCCAGGGTCCCTGCTCATCTGAGTGAACGTGCCTTAGGCTGCAAGGAGGCATGAGGACAGCAGATGTGGCCAGGGCAATGAATTGCTATGTCCGTTCTGTGAGATGCCTAAGACAGAGCTACAGGGAGACAAGTTGGACAGCTGATCGTCCTCGCAGTTGCAGACCACGTGTAACAACACCTGCACAGAATAGGTACATCCGAACGTCACACCTGGGGGACAGGTACAGGATGGCAACAACAACTGCCCGAGTTACACCAGGAACGCACAAACCTTCCATCAGTGCTCAGACAGTCCGCAATAGGCTGAGAGAGGCTGGACTGGGGGCTTGTAGGCCTGTTGTAAGGCAGGTCCACAACAGACATCACCGGCAACAACGTCTCCTATGGGCACAAACCCACCATCACTGGACCAGACAGGACTGGCAAAAAGTGTTCTTCACTGAGGAGTCACGGTTCTCTCTCACCAGCGGTGATGGTCGGATTTGTGTTTATCGTCGAAGAAATGAGCGTTACACCGAGGCCTGTACTCTGGAGCAGGATCGATTTGGATGTGGAGGGTACGTCATGGTCTGGGGCGGTGTGTCACAGCATCATCGGTCTGAGCTTGTTGTCATTGCAGGCAATCTCAACGCTGTGCGTTACAGGGAAGACATCCTCCTCCCTCATGTGGTACCCTTCCTGCAGGCTCATCCTGACACGACCCTCCAGCATGACAATGCCACCAGCCATACTGCTCGTTCTGTACGTGATTTCCTGCAAGACACTGATGTCAGTGTTCTGCCATGGCCAGCGAAGAGCCCGGATCTCAATCCCATTGAGCACGTCTGGAACCTGTTGAATTGGAGATTGAGGGCTAGGGCCATTCCCCCCAGAAATGTCTGGGAAGTTGCAGGTGCCTTGGTGGACGAGTGGGGTAACATCTCACAGCAAGAACTGGCAAATCTGGTGCAGTCCATGAGGAGGAGATGCAGTGCAGTACTTAATGAAACTGGTGGCCACACCAGATATTGACTGTTGCTTTTGATTTTGACCCCCCCCCCCCTCCTTTGTTCAGGGACACATTATTCAATTTCTGTTCGTCACATGTCTGTGGAACTTGTTCAGTTTATGTTTCAGTTGTTGCAGGTCCTTTTGTATTGTTCATACAAATATTTGCACATGTTAAGTTTGCTGAAAATAAATGCAGTTAACAGTGAGAGGACGTTTATTTTTTTGCTGAGTTTATAAAGTTTGAATTTGAATATATTAATACACTTAACACGATTACAGGGACATAAACTTTGATTTGCATCAAGCTGTATCTGGTCACCGATACTAAAAGTTTTAATGTTCCAAGGTTGAAATGTTGCATATTATTTAACATGACATCTAATATTTTAACACCTAACATGTTGTCTCAACATGTTTATCAAATGACAACAAACTAAATGAATGCTGCATTAATGGAATACATATTAATAACAATAACAGGCACTAGAATTAAGTGTCAGCTCAATGGTTTGGCCTCGCTTCACCAATGACATTTGATTCAACTTAAATTCTAATGAGAATATCTTCAGATTAAAGGAATTCTCCCTTTATTTTCAAATGATAACACTCCACTTTGACATTTAAAAAAAACACACACCCTGTCGACCAAATTTACGACCAAAGAGTAACAAACGTTGTTTTGTGAACATTATGAGAACATTTTTAACTCTTCACTTGCTGTACAGCCAGCAGAGAGTTCTGCTGGAGTGTTGCCATTGCTGTTATCAAGACTCGGCTTGCAATGATATGCCAGCTCATCTGGAAATGTAATATTTACATTACTGGGCTTCCAAGCTGAGAATTCTGAGGCAATGTCATACCAGATAATAATTCATAGCGGAGGTGACCTTATAGCAAGATGGCCACCGAATGGAAATTACATTATGCTGAAATCTATAGAAAACTCAATGACTGACCACAATCTCAACATTAAAAAAAGATTGGGGATCATTGTCTGTTTTATCAAAAATGTGACTCATTGCTCTGGAAGAAATTGTAGTAGTAAATAGTAAACTGGGTCATACTGTATACGTATTAGAAGTGCAGGCAATGAGAAATATGTGGGTTCTAAGCGTTTAAAATCAAACCGAATGCAAGAAATTATGTCTACATAATCCTACATCAGTTGGGCCAACTAAAACTCTTTCAGTTTGACTCCCCAATGCACAAAATAATACTTACATTCAATAAACATAGTTAACTACTGCTGACTGGGTTGGAAAGACGAAGGTATAGATCTATAGAAATGCCAAAATAACATCCCCTCTGAGACTGATGATGGTTTTCTATCTACCTACCCACTCACTGAGGATGCCTTCACTATCTGCCTGGTTTGAAATCACCTTCCTTTAACCTTCCTTGACTGTGATGTGAACGGCTAGAAGTGCTCTCACCCTGACATCCTGTCAGTCTCCCAAGCTAGACATGTGATAGTGGTACAGTATCATAAGGGTTTGGTGTAGACTTGAAGTTAGACATGCCATAGTGGTATCATCTGGGGTTGGTGTATGTATGGTACGCCAGCCAGCTACCGCTGAGTCTCCCAGGCAGGCAGCCCTGGGAGTTGGTGTCAGGATGTCAGGAAGCGGTGTGGCTTGGCTTTGGAGCGTCAGGCTCAGCTATGCGTCAGTCATTCCATTAATTTAATCTCCATCCATGTACGCTTTCTGTGATTCCTTCCTGTCTGTTTTAACACTACAGCACAACGAGGTGGAGGTGCTTTCTGCCACAGCAAGCAAGCAAGCAGGCAGACAGGCAGGCAGGTAGGCAGGCAGGCAGGCAGGCAGGAATTCAAGACAGAGGCTCACTCTACTGTGTTCATTACTGATGAGCTCAACTTCTGACTGAAGGCTAAAGGTGCTCTAATGGGAAAGGGGGATACCTAGTCTGTTGTACAATGCATTCAACTTAAATGTGTCTTCCGCATTTAACCAAACCCCTCTATGCTGTTGCTGTTGTTGAATAGTATTCACAATACAGGTATAAAGTAAAGGTATTTAGAAAATAACAAAATGCTAAATTCCATCAGCTTTTAAATTGTTACCAAGGCTAGGACAAATGCAAACCCTGTGAACACTGAATATTGGACCTGCTGATTTGAAACACTGGGCAGCTTTTAGAATAGGACCATACTGGCATCATGTATATCATTAGAAAATACAGAGCCACATGTCCCATATAATAGTGTCTGTTTGTGTTTTACCACTGATTCCTATTTCATTTCTCACACAGAATCCAGTATAACGTCATAGTATGGCATGACAACCCACCCCCTCCGTTCGGTTGGTCGGTCCATGTGAAGTGCATGTGGCCGACCGTTGGCAGGGGCGTAGGCCACAAGCATCTGTCTCCCACATGGTGAGATGCTGTGTTCCTTTCTACCTTCCCTTTAGAGGCTCCTTTATCAGAACAGTGTTTAATGAGGGTGAGGTCCCTAACAACACACACTGCCTTCAACACAGTCAGCACTGGAAACACATCTGCAGCTGTGGTGGAGGTAGGCTACTGTAGTGCTGGGGACTGCTCAGTGATCACAAGGTGAAAGGTGATTTTCACTTGCGTACAGTATAATGAAGTCACTTTGTAAACTACATCCATCAGACATTGAAGGGCAGCTCCCATAGTAGTGCTAGACCTGCTGTGGTACTGTACAACTTCCAATACCAATTGCCATTTCCATATCAGATTGCAGCATTAAAAGGAGATTAGGAAATATGGCCGTTCTGGCTGCTATGACAGAAGAGAGGGAAAATTAGCAGCCTTTAACAAAGAACTAGAAAATCTATTTATGTCCTATAACCTTTCCATGCGTGTGCACTTTAAAAACAAATGTTGCTTCACAAAATTAAATAGACAAATGGACCATCACAATCTGTCACAATCTGTCTGTAAATGGAAGACATACTTTCAAGAATCACAGACTTTTCCTCCGATTTCATCCCTGGAACTTGTATCAATCAAATGTATTTATACATCAGCCGATGTCCCAAAGTGCCCTACAGAAACGCAGCCTAAAACCCCAAACAGCAATGCAGATTATTTTTTGAACCTTTATTTAACTAGGCAAGTCAGTTAAGAACAAATGTTTATTTACAATGACGGCTTACCGGGGAACAGTGGGATAACTGCCTTGTTCAGGAGCAGAACAACAGATTTTTATCTTATCAGCTCAGGGATTCGATCCAACAACCTTTCGGTTACTGGCCCAACGCTCTAACCACTAGGCTACCTGCCGCCCCAGACATAGAAGCACGGTGGCTAGGAAAAACTCCCTAGATAGACTGGAACCTAGGAAGAAACCTAGAGAGGAACCAGGCTCTGAGGGATGTGTTGGGAATATCATGGATGTGTTGGGAAGTCAACCAAACCAAGGCAATAATCTGAGCTTGTAACCACTAAAAGAAGTGGTTACGTTTCCCAACATCAATCATTACATGTGTCAAACCCCAAGTGGGTATTCAAAACAACCAGGAATAATGACTGAACTGTGGGGATAACTCTTCCCACTGAGAGGAGTAGGGCTATTGGGCTCCTCCATCCATTTTAAAGACACCCTCTACTGTAGCACGTCACATCAGCACAGGATACAATACAGGATAAAGTGGTAATAACATGGTAATAGTATGGCAACAAGCTATAGTAACTCAAATACTTTTTGAGGACCCCTCCTGGATAAGAGAGGGGTCCTCAACAGTGAAGAGTAGAGTGATATATACTGGTCATGACTGGGGGATGTTTTCTCACATACCCCACAAACTTCTCAAACCTCTCTCCCAGCCTCAGGCCTCAGGTCAAGGGCACAGAAGCCTCATAAATGCCCACTGCTTGTAAACGTCTCTGAAATAGCACAAACCGTGTTGATTCTACAGTCTTTAAAACACTGAGGGTTTCCTCTGTCATCAGTATCTGTTTGTAGAGGTTCTGTGTTGGGAACATAATGAATGGATATTTAAAAAGTGCCTAAATACAGGGTGAGGGACAACTTAAGGACACACCTACATGTTTGCATGTGGAAATGAAAGGTGCCCTATAGTGAGAGTATTATAGAGGGAACACGTAATCCTATACAATCCTTCTCTAAGACACCAATCTCAACTCCTGCCAAATGACCAACTGCAGCTTCGCCTGACGTCACACATTTTAGATGTTTAGCAGAAGACAAAGCAAACCGGTTTCATGGACTCCATTCATGGACTCATGGACTCCATTCATATTTTGGTCACAATTATCTTCATTAAGGCATATTACCTTGATGAACAGATCAAAGCAGGATACTAGAATGAGATATTCCATTTCTATGACTGTACATCACCTGTCTGCAGCAGTATCACAATGATGTCACAGCCATGTAGTCAATCATCTACACACACACATGGAGCTGTGCCAATCTATGCCCTATTACAAGCCAGACATCCCCCTTTAGAGTTTCCACAGTTATACTAAGTACAACTTTGAAGGACACTGTCCTTTATAACTATATAACAGCCTGCCTTATATGTGCTACAGAGTCAACAACACAGACTGCCAAAGCTGCTTAACAGTGAAAACAGTCACACAGTAAATACCTAATCTGATCCCTACTTCCTCCTCATGATCTATAGTCTGCAGTCATAGCCAAGGCATGAACTAACTTAGTCTGATTCTAATAGATAGGTTTAATTCTATCAACTTACAGTCCAGCAGCTCGAGAATTACTTAAGAAGAGCACCGGACTAAACAGGATAATTACATTCATAATACAGATTTATACAGGTCATAGTTTTAGAGGGAGTCCCTCTTATGTCTGTTTGGGACGTGTAAAGGTGCTGGGACTGGGAGCGATGAGTAGCCAGTCCCAGGCGGTCAGTCTCAGCCCAACCTGTGGAAAAGTAGAGAGAGGGTCCATAGTAAGTCTTACCTGTGACCACGGGTTCCCCTGCGCAGTCACAAACATGTGGAGGAGGCAGACAAGCAGCAGAAGAGCCAGACCTGATAGCATTCTCTCATGTGGCCAAGAACTATTGACCAGCAGCTCTCAGTCATGCATTCAGACAGGTCCAGTAGAAAACGGTAGCTGCTCCTGGCTGTTTCGCCTTTCCCCTGTAGTGCAGTGAACGCCAAAACCACTACTCTGCTGATCTTTATGCACAGCCTTGTAAACTGAGCTGGAGGAGGCGCAGCTGGGGAGGCTGGGGCATTTAAGAGGAAAAGTTAGGGCCGGGAGGGGGGAGGGAGAGAGACAGAGAGAGAGAGAAAGGTATATCTGGGAAGAAAGAAGATTAGTGGAGAGATGTTTAAAAGAAAAAGGAAATATTTGGGAAGGGAAGAGGAAGAGTATTTATTGTTTATGAATGGTGGAACATGAAGCCTCCTACTGTGTAGTCAACCTTGGACAGGTGTTGGTGAGACAACTCAACTGGATACCTTTGCTAATCATTATTTAGTAGGAATTGATGGAATACCATTGCAATGTAATCTAGACCACTGACAATGGAACACAGCAGACAGCCAAAGTAAAGTAACATAACAGCCCAAAACACTTTGTGGTCAAGTGGACATTCTAACACTGAAATAGACAGACTACGGACTGCATTTCATGTTCTTAAACATGGAGAAACCACAAACTCTGCAACAATACGATCCCTTTGCACTCTCTCTTATACAAGCATACTCACGCACTTAATTGCGAGCCACGTCGCAAGGAAGGCTGGAAGTAAAGAAACCGAAGCCAAAAAGACTGAACTCATCATATGGTTTTCCTATTTCTGCACCATTGTTTCCACAACATTAAACCCTAATTCATCAGGACACACTGTAGTTATGAGTGCGCTCTTCATCAGACTATGACAGTTGGTTTTCACATAAAATTATATGACCATAGTGGGTGCATCAGGGCATTGAGGCTGTATTTGATTTGTAGACAAAGAGCATTTTTGCAGCCATCCTCACTTAACGCAATATTTTCCGATTTTAAAGCAGTACAGGGAGACCTAAACAGGCACATGCAGCAAACTACTGTATCCACTACAATTCTGTATTTCAGCTGGGCTATGAGGAGTGAGTGAGTGAGTGAGTGAGTGAGTGAGTGAGTGAGTGAGTGAGTGAGTGAGTGAGTGAGTGAGTGAGTGAGTGAGTGAGTGAGTGAGTGAGTGAGTGAGAGAGAGAGAGAGAGAGAGAGAGAGAGAGAGAGAGAGAGAGAGAGAGAGAGAGAGAGAGAGAGAGAGAGAGTTCCAGCAGGCTGTTAGTGAACACACCCTCTTCTTTGGGCCACAGGTGCTTACACACCATTAAGAGAAAATAAGCTTTTTTAGCACAAAAAAATGGCCTGCCCCTGTTAAGCAAAGCCAGCAGTGAGTCACTGCATAATATGAATGAGAGTACTGAGAACACTGAACAGGATAACAAGTCATATCAGCACCTATTGAATGCATCTAATTCCATTACATCTCCAATTGTGTTTAAATCTTTCACAGCGGCAAGCGAAGGCATCATGGACAGACAAAACGCCAGAAAGTTTAGATAGTGGCGTCTCAACACCTGGACTTGGCTTGGCTTCTGCTGGCACTCTCTTGTCTTTCCCCACACGCTGGCACTCTCCCTCTCTCTCCCAGAGGCAGACTGACTGACAGCCAGTGAGTGAGCAGTGAGCAGCCTCTGCAGCAACACAGCTGCACACATGTTTACAGGGAACGTAGTGTATGGGGAAGAGAGCTTTCAACAGCGTATATATCTCTATTATCTCAGACACATCAGCTACTAATGCTCTCCTGATATACAGTATACTAATCTGGACTGATATTGAACAGTACCGCTTAACGCCCAGAGAACGGCTGCTGGATCAGACAGGCTGAAAAGTAAAGCATGGCCTGGTTCTGGATGGAGTCCTGTTTCCTTCAACATATGGGTCAGGTCAGCAGCCTTGGTTCACAATGTCTGATTCCTGAAGTCTCCTACCCAACACACATCCACACACACCAGAGACATGCACTAGCCTACAGCATCAGGTGGTCTTACCATTACTGTATGGTATTATGATGCATTACAAAAGGATTCATACAATGGGTGTATTCATGTTTGCTTTTTTCACATCCTGTCAATTTGAGCAGACATATTCAAAAATAATTTTCTAACCCAACACTACTCTGGATTTAAATTCAATCTGTCGTATATCTCCATATTACTATACATTTCAAACCCGAAACCCAAACATGAACTGCTTGTACGTTAGAAAGACCTATTGGAGTGGACTGTGTCAGAAAGAGCACAGTTTGAAGATCGAATAGTAGAGCAGAAAGAGAGAAAAAAACAGATTTTTGTGCATCTGGAATACATATTAGCTGCAGCAAGGCCAGGCATGTAGGTCCCTTGATTGTTTCCTTCAAGCAATGTCTTTGACTAAGGAAGGCAGAGAGAGTGGGTTGTTAATGAATAAAACAGGTGAGAGTGTTAGGATAATGAGGGGTGTGGTGGAGGTGAGGTTAGGGATCGGGGAACATAGCTGCAATCACTATTTATTCTTTGGCCTGTTTGGCTCATAAAGCCAGCTGTCTGTGCATAACAGGGTCATCCTGTGGGGAGGACAGTGGTATGGAGATCCACGGTATGCTACATTATCACTGGAGGTTCATTGTGGGGCATGGGACTGTGCCTGATTGACTGACTGACTGACTGATAGAGCGATGTGCCCCACATGGCACCCTATTCCCTTTATAGTGCACTACCTTTCACCAGAGACCATAGGGATATACAGTTGTGGCCAAAAGTTTTGAGAATGACACAAATATGAATTTTCACAAAGTCTGCATCCTCAGTTTGTATGATGCCAATTTGCATATACTCCAGAATGTTATGAAGAGTGATGATGAATTGATGAATTGCAATTAATCAGATGAATTGCAATTAATTGCAAAGTCCCTCTTTGCCATGCAAATTAACTGAATCCCCCAAAAACATTTCCACTGCATTTCAGCCCTGCCACAAAAGGACCAGCTGACATCATGTCAGTGATTCTCTCATTAACACAGGTATGAGTGTTTACGAGGACAAGGCTGGAGATCACTCTGTCATGCTGATTGAGTTCGAATAACAGACTGGAAGCTTCAAAAGGAGGGTGGTACTTGGAATCATTGTTCTTCCTCTGTCAACCATGGTTACCTTCAAGGAAACACGTGCAGTCATCATTGCTTTGCACAAAAAGGGCTTCACAGGCAAGGATATTGCTGCCAGTAACATTGAACCTAAATCAACCATTTATCAGATCATCAAGAACTTCAAGGAGAGCGGTTCAATTGTTGTGAAGAAGTCTTCAGGGCGCCCAAGAAAGTCCAGCAAGCGCCAGGACTGTCTCCTAAAGTTGATTCGGCTGCGGGATCGGGGCACCACCAGTACAGAGCTTGCTCAGGAATGGCAGCAGGCAGGTGTGAGTGCATCTGCATGCACAGTGAGGCTGTGCAGACTTTTGGAGGATGGCCTGGAGTCAAGAAGGGCAGCAAAGAAGCCTCTTCTCTCCAGGAAAGCATCAGGGACAGACTGATATTCTGCAAAAGGTACAGAATTTGGACTGATGAGGACTGGGGTAAAGTCATTTTCTCTGATGAATCCCCTTTCCAATTGTTTGGGGCATTCGGAAAAAAAGCTTGTCCGGAGGAGACAAGGTGAGCGCTACCATCAGTCCTGTATCATGCCAACAGTAAAGCATCCTGAGACGTAAAGCATCCTGAGACCATTCATGTACCTAAGAACACAGCCATGAATAAAGAATGGTGCCAACACATCCTCCGAGAGCAACTTCTCCCAACCATCCAGTTTGGTGACGAACAATGCCTTTTCCAGCATGATGGAGCACCTTGCCATAAGGCAATAGTGATAACTAAGTGGCTTGGGGAACAAAACATAGTTATTTTGGGTCCATGGCCAGGAAACTCCCCAGACCTTAATCGCATTGAGAACTTGTGGTCAATCCTCAAGAGAAGGGTGGACAAACAAAAACCCACAAATTCTGACAAACTCCAAGCATTGATTATGCAAGAATGGGCTGCCATCAGTTAGGAGGTGGCCCAGAAGTTAATTGACAGCATGCCAGGGCGGATTGCAGAGATCTTGAAAAAGGATTGTCAACACTGCAAATATTGACTCTTTGCATCAACTTCATGTAATTGTCAATAAAAGCCTTTGACACTTGTGAAATGCTTGAAATTATACTTATTGCAGAGTAACATCTGACAAAAATATCTAAAGACACTGAAGCAGCAAACTTTGTGGAAATTAATATTTGTGTCATTTTCAAAACTTTTTGCCACGACTGTACAGTGCATTCTGAAAGTTTTCAGACCCCTTGCCTTTTTCCACATTTTGTTATGTTACAGCCTTATTAAAACATTTCCTCATCCATCTACATACAATACTGCATAATGACAAAGCGAAAACAGTTTTTTTGACATTATAGAAAATGTATTAAAAATTAAAAACAGAAATAGCTTATTTACATATTTATTCAGGCCCTTTGCTATGAGACTCGAAATTGAGCTCAGGTGCATCCTGTTTCCATTGATCATCCTTGAGATGTTTCTGCAACTTGATTGGAGTCCACCTGTGGTAAATTCAATTGATTGGACATGATTTGGAAAGGCACACACCTGTCTATATAAGGTCCCACAGTTGACAGTGCATGTCAGAGCAAATACTAACCCATGAGGTCGAAGGAATTGTACATAGAACTCCAAGACAGGATTGTGTCGAGGCACAAATCTGGGGAAAGTTACCAAAAAAGGTATGCAGCATTGAAGGTCCCCAAGAACACAGTGGCCTCCATCATTCTTAAATGGAAGAATGGCCTGAATGCCAAGCGTCAAGTCTGGAGGAAACCTGGCACCATCCCTATGGTGAAGAATGGTGGTGACAGCATCATGCTGTGGGGATGTTGTTCAGCGGCAGGGACTGGGAGACTAGTCTAGGGATCTAGGGAAAGATGAACGGAGCAATGTACAGAGAGATCCTTGATGAAAACCTGCTCCAGAGCACTCAGGACAAGTCTCTGAATGTCCTTGAGTGGCCCAGCCAGAACCCAATCGAACATCTCCGGAGAGAGCTAAAAATAGCTGTGCAGCGACGCTCCCCATCCAAGCTGACAGAGCTTGAGAGGATCTGCAGAGAAGAATGGGAGAAACTTCCCAAATACATGGGTGTCAAGCATGTAGCATCATACCCAAGAAGAGTCGAGGCTGTAATCACTGCCAAAGGTGCTTCAACAAAGTACTGAGTAAAGGGCCTGAATACTTGTGTAAATGTGATATTTAAGTTTTAAAACGTGTATACATTTGCAAAACTATCTAAAAAGCAGGTTTTGCTTTTTATTATGGGGTGTAGATTATTATTGTGTGTAGATTGATGAAAATATAAAACTATTTAATCAATTTTAGAATACGGCTGTAACGTAACAACATGTGGAAAAGGGGAAGGGGTCTGAATACTTTCTGAAGGTATTGTATAGGGATAAGGTGCCATGTGGGATGTAGCTGAGAGATAGACAGGATATAAGCTCTGTGGGAAAACTGATCCTGTTTGTATGCTGGTGTTTTTTTCCTGCGTGACAGGAAAATGGTAATGAAAATGGTAATGAAAATGGTAATGAAGTCGTTAGGAGACACAGATAAGGTGATTATTCATGACCAGGTTGACCTCTGGGGGCAGCCCACTTGCAGCACTGATGACACATTCACTTAGACACGACAAGTATGTACCAATGCACTTATCCCCTTTTTCACACACACATGCAGCACACACAAACACATGCATGCTCAAACATGCACTTTCACACTCGTGTGCGCTCACACACACACACACAAACACACAATGTCTCCCTCTCAATTGACCATAAATTCCTGCCATTCAGCGAACCTTGACCACTCATTGAATGGCCTTCAGATGAAACAAACAAACTATTGAAGCTTCAAATCCATTCAACTAGCTCCTCAATTGACATTGACAACCACCCAGACAACAGCCAATCCAATCACTGTCAACAGCAGTCAGTCAGTGTGTGTGGCTGCTGACTGAATGTAAAGAATAACACTGTATGACCCTACAGGGTCCCCTCATAAATCTGTTAATCTCTCAGGTACAACTGCACTATGGCCCATAACCACATACTACCAAAACTATAATATTACTTAGGCTATGGTATAGTGAACAACAATCACCACAGGATACCAAAAACCAATCACTAGAGGAGTTCACCAACCTTGGTCAGTCTCCCAGAAAACTAAAAAAGAGTGTTAGATTTTTTCTATTGACTCATAACAAAGACTGTACTGTAAAGATACTGTTCCAGAAAGAGACATTTTAGCACTCGTTTCAACCTGGCAGAGGCAACAGCAGTCAGAGAGTCTTTAACACTCCAAAACTCTGGCAGTATTCTGTTCTGCTCCACTACCTGTCCCCAGAGGTGTGTACTATAGTTCAGGTCTATCTTGCGCTCATGTATGGCTTGTTCAAGCTCAGTGGAGCTGACAGCTCCCATAGTACAAAGGAGCCGTATATTTCAGCTGAATACCAGGGGCAGGAAATGAACATGGAGGTCCGGGGGCAGTGAAGGCCGTAGAGACCAGGGGATGTTTCACACAGTGGAGAAGCCTGGGAAGGCAGCCTGCGTCTCTTTTAGAACGTCAAGCCAGAACATCAGAAGCTGTCACAGACAGTAAGCAGTCAGCAAATGGATGAGTCCAAATGGTTCAGCCCTTTGGCTGTACATGTAAATTACCGTATCATTTATTTCAAAATTGAATCATGATGGAAATATTAAATGCATCGTTTTGTACAGTGTACTTAATGTATTTAGAGTAAATAGTCTATCTCACTTTATCTACCGGACAAAGAATCAAACAGTGAAAACATCTCAGACTTCAGAGACACAGAGCTAAAAATGTATTTATTGTATTCAGAGGAAATGAGTCTTCCTAAATGTAAAAGCCAGGAGGTGGAGACCGGAACTAACAGAGTGTTGGAAATGAATCAAGTTTGAGTCATATTGAAAGCAGACACTTTCTGTTCACAGCGTGAAGGATTTAACGTGCCCCTACTCAGAGGGTCAAAGACTCCCCTGTCTCCAGACACATCCTTTATGAGCTCTGTGCTCAACCCCTGAGAATTGGTCAGCAGAAGTCTGACACACAGATCCAGCCGGCACATTACAGGCCAGTCACCCAGTACGAAACAGGTGGACCAGGGCTGAACGGGACCAGGGAGGCTGAGATGACACACTTAGGGGAGAATCCTAACTTCTGCTTAAAACCTGTTGGGGATAGGGCTGATTGCTGCCCCCTTTGGGGTGATTGCGTGCCCATGGTAAACAGAAAAAAAATCTGTCAAAAATTGCTAATATATGCAATTAAAAATTATTATTGAATAGAAAACACTCTAAAGCTTCTAAAACAGTTTAAATTATGTCTGTAAGTAAAGCAGAACTCTCAGGGCACTCATTCTCCCAAACTCTCTCTTGTCATCCAAAAAGTTGGCCCAACTTTGACGTCATCGCCCCCACCCTTCCCAAGCACCTACAGTCCTGGGAACAGTTCCTATGCCTTCAGGCGGTGTCAGGGCTCACCAGAGTAATGATGGCTGAAACCTTTCGGTCGCGCGAGAAAACAGGTTACTCTCATGCGCATTCTGCTCCTGTGGTGTCTTTCTTCCAAGATTGATTAAACGATGCCTGTGTTTCTCTTCGTGCTGAGAATTGCCGAGAAGCTATATAACATGCTAACGCTGTGTTCTGAACCAAGTTTGACAAGTTTAGTCGACATATAATATGTAATTTCGACGTTTTGGTGCGCACTAACTTTACTTTTTGGCTGCATTTCAACCGAAATATGTCGTGTTTGATAACCGAAAGACACAGACTTCAAAACTAAAGCTGTTTTTGGTAAGTATAAACCCTTCCAGGTCTTCTGATGGAAGAACAGCAAAGGTAAGGGAACATTTATGTGTTAAATTTGGGTTTCTGTGGACTCCGAGATAGAGGAGCCAAAATGCTAATTCCTGAGCGCCGACTCACATTATAGCCTAGTGAACAAAATCTGTAAAGTTAAAAATAAATGTAACACAGCGATTGCATTTAGAAGAAGTGTATCTTTCTATATATATGTAGAACATGCATATTTAGTCAAAGTTTATGTTGTGTATTCCATGTTAGCTGACGGCGTGTGCAGAAGCCATCGTCATTTCTCCGGACATTTGAGTAGCATTTTTTTAACAATGCGTCATTGTAAACAGATTTATGGATATTTATAGCATATTATTGAAAAAAACATAAATGTACTGTGTAACATGTTATTTTACTGTCATCTGATGAAGATTTCAAAAGGTTAGTGAAATTATTTTTCTTTTAATCCTGCGTTTGGTGATTGCATATTTTGTTCAATTTGGCTATGGAAATTAGCTGTGTCTTCGGTGTGTATTCGGTGGTGGTTTGACATAAATATGTGCTATGTTTTCGCCGTAAAACATTTTAGAAATCTGACTTGCTGGCTAGATAAACAAGTTGTTTATCTTTCATTTGAGCTATTGGACTTGTTAATGTGTGGAGGTTAAATATTTCTAAGAATATTTTTGCATTCCGTGCGCCACCGTTCCAGCTGACGGTGGGGGGGCTGGTCCCCAATTGGGAACCAACATCTTTGTCAGGTTAAATCAAATGTTCACTTAGTCTCCCATTGACATTAATGCATGACTAAAATGTGATTTAAGTGTCTATCATCTCCTTCTCATCCGGCTGGCCTAAACCATATACTGTACAGTAACACCTCTACTTTGACATGCATACAGTGAAAGAACAAGCTACCTGCTGTATTTCACTGATGCACACATGTTGCCTGTCCTACTGGAAATGATTTACAGCACATACACTAACTCACCCAATCACTGACTTTTGTTGTTTTGGTAATCAGTGACTGTATTGGAAGGGGGAGTGACTTCACCTCTTTTCTGAGTATATAACCAGCGTCTTAGTACAGAGAGATGTGCTCTTCACCTTTGCAAGGAAATTAGCAATTAGTACTTCCATCTCCCCTGTTTTCTCAGCAGCAACTGTAAGCGGCGTGTCAGAGGCGAACTCGTTGCCACACTAAGGCTGTCACCGTAACAAAAAACGGTTCTGCAGAGTTGTTCTGAGAAAGGAAAGAGAGGGATCCACACCACTAGGCTCACTTGAGTATCTTACCTAGTTATCAGATGATCTCCTTTTGCTCTTTCTTTGGCAACTATGTGTGTGTTTTCTATACCTGTTTGCTCCTCTCCCTGTAGGCTTTACAGATGCTCCACACCCCTTGACAGCAACCCTTCTAATTTAGTGTATCCTGCACGCACAACCCATGTGGAATTCCTGGTCTTTGGCACCGGCTGTCACTCACCAGATACCCTTGGAGAGTTCCTCAATGAGCTTGACACCTTGATAAGCTAATTTCCCGAGGATGGTTCACTGCTCTTCATATCTGGTGACTTCAACCTCCTGATGTCTGCCTTTCAATTAATTTCTTTCCAACTCTCTTTTCCTCTCCTTGCCTCTTTTGAACTTACCTTTTTCCAGTCGCCTCCCACTCACAAGGCCCCTCCAGGTCTCTGATCACTACTTTGTTTCCTTTTCTGTCTCCCTCTCCTCCAACCCTAGCCACTCAGCCCCTATCCAAATGGTAATGTGCCCTCGCAATCTTCACACTCTCTCTCCCACTATTCTCTCCTCTTCTATTCTATCATCTCTCCCTTCAGCTAATTCCTTCTCCCTCCTGGCTCCTGATTCTGCATATTTGACCGTACTCTCCTCCCTTTCCACATCCTATGACTCGCACTGTCCCCTTTCCTCCCGGCCGGCTCGGTCCTACCCTCCTGCTCCGTGACTCATCGCCAGATTATAGAACAGGGCTGCGGGTAGCTGAGCGAAAATGGAGGACCTATCATCCTTTCACTTCCTCCTTTCTACTTTCTCTTCCTTTGTATCAGTTGCTAAAGACACTTTCTATCATTCTAAATTTCAAGCTTCTGCCTCTAACCCTAGGAAACTCTTTTCCACCTTCTCCTCCCTCCTTAACCTCCTTAATCCTCCACCACCTCCAGGTTGACAAAATCAGCTCCTCATTCTCTTAGCCTACTTAGTCCACTGGTCCCACATAGAACTAACCTACGCCTTGACATCTTTCTAATCTCTCTCTCCAGATTCAATCCTGCAACTAGTAAGGTCCGTCCGCCCAACAACTTTCCCGCTCGAAACGATCTCCTCCTCCTTTCTCCAGACCATCTCTGGAGGCCTTCTCCCATTCCTCACTTCCATCATCAACTCATCCCTAACAACTGGCTGCATCCTCTCTGACTTCAAAATGGCCCGAGTCGCTCCCGTCCTAAAGAAACCAACACTCGACTCCTCTGACATCAAAAACTACAGACCGGTATCCCTTTATTTTCTTTCCAAAACACTTGGGTATGCGGTCTCTGACCATCTCTCTCGCTCTCTCAGAACGATCTTCTTGACACTAATCTGTCAGGCTTCAAGACGGGTCACTCAACTGAGACTGCTCTTCTCTGTGCCACGGAGGCTCTCCACACAGCCAAAGCAGGCTCTCTCTCCTCTGTTCTCATCCTCCTAGATCTATCTGCTGCCTTTGACACCGTGAACAATCAGATCCTCCTCTCCACCCTCTCAGGGCTGGGCGTCTCAGGCTCTGCACACTCTTGGATTGCATCCTACCTAAACAGGTCGTTCCTATCAGGTGACATGGAGAGAATCTGAGTCTGCACCATGTATTCTCACTACTGGTGTCCCCCAGGGCTCGGTTCTAGACCACTTTCTCTTCTCTCTGTACATCAAGTCACTTGACTCTGTCATATCCTGACATGGTCTCTCCTATCATTGCTATGTGGATGACACTCAATGACTTTTCTCCTTCCCCACTTCTGACACCCAGGTGGAGATACGCATCTCTGCGTGCCTGGCAGATATCTTAGCTTGGATGTCAGCACACCACCTCAAGCTCAACGAGACAGAGCTGCTCTTCCTCCCGGGGAAGGCCTGCCCACTCAAAGTCCTCTCCAATACAGTTGACAACGCCACGGTGTCCCCCTCCCAGAGCGCAAAGAACCTTGGCGTGACCCTGGATGACACTGTGTCGTTCTCTGCAAACATCAAAGCAGTGACTAGTACCTGCAGGTTCATGCTCTAAAACATCCGTAGAGTACGACCCTACCTCACACAGGAAGCAGCGCAGGTCCTAATCCAGGCCATCTGGACTACTGCAACTCGCTGTTGGTTGGTCTCCCCACTTGTGCCATCAAACGCCTGCAACTCATCCAAAACGCTGCAGGCCGCCTTCCTAAATACTCCCATATTAGCCCACTTATGGCTTCCAGTCAAAGCTCGCATCTACTACAAGACAATGGTACTTGCCTACGGAGCAGCAAGAGGAACTGCCTCTTCCTACCTTCAGGCTATGCTCAAACTCTACGACACAAGCAATCTGTTCTGCCACCTCTGGTCCCCTACGAGAGTGCAGTGCAGCTCCCCCTCAGCCCAGCCCAAGTTCTTCTCTGTCCTGGCACCCCAATGGTGGAACCAGCTTCCCACTGAAGCTAGGACAGCAGAGTCCCTACCCATCTTCCGAAAACATCTGAAACCCTACCTTTTCAAAGAGTATCTTAAAGAATTCCACAGTACCCCCACTCGCACCCCTCCTCAATTTTTGTAAATAATATATATATATATATATATATTTATACATTTAAAAAGCCTTTTGTGAACTAACACTCGCATTTGACTTCCCCCCCCCCCCCCTTGCTAGCTCTGACTTTGCTGATAGCTACTTTATTGAGGAAATATGTAGTTACTATGACTGAAATGTGGTTGTCCCACCTAGCTATCTTAAGATGAATGCACAAAGTGGATTAAAGCATCTGCTAAATGACTAAAATGTAAATGTAAGACCAGGCTCTTTTGACTAAAGTGCCTCTTCATACCCAGAAAATGGTGGATAACATGCTGGGGCCTGTAGCTGGGGCCTGTCGTGAGAGAGACAGGGTTGTGATCTCTTCACCAGTCTGTGCCAGCCGTATTTCAGAACCTCTCATCCCCATTTTAACAAGTCAGTCGCTCCCCGCGCGGGGAATGCCTAAAACAGATGCAGCTGTCTCTTGGTCGGTGGAGGAGTTTTGCAGGGAGCGACGGGAGACTTGGCTGTGTTAGGGTGAGCCTGGCAGAGAGGGATGCAGAGGTATGCAGGCCAGCCACAGCAGCACTGGGGTGGAGAGGAGAGGGAGCCACTGCAACGGCCAGGCAGCCAAGCTCTTTACCCAGGACTCAGGGCAGGGCGGACCCATAGACTCACACAGACACACAATCTGACCTCAAACACATAATGAAAGTGAGATATGGAACAGAGACAGAGCACTGGCAAAGACACCAGTGGTGAAGCTGATTTCGACCGCTATGACAAGGCTCTGGGGAAGAGACCGCTGAATTACAGTAGTAGGAGTCTATGGTTTTACCCTGTCAGAACTGGGAGCTGTGTTAGCCTACATGTTGAAACCACACTATTTTCAGCCTTTAAGAGGTCATTTTACCCTTATACTCCTGTTGTTTGAAACCATACGAAACCATATGGTACTATTGAATACATTCACAGGGAAATGTTTATTTAACTGGTGTGAAGAAAGTGTAAAGGAAGGAACAGGAGGGCCATGTGTTATGTAAAGGGTATTAGGCTAGCACTCTATCCTCAGTGTTCAATAAAAACACAGCAAATGTGAAATAAAAAGAGAGGTATAATGCATGTGAAAGTCTTGACCAGAATGACTAACAGTGGATGTTGAAGATGTTTCTTTTTGGGGGGGGGGGGGGGGGGTTCATTAAGTTACTGTTACGGTAGATGTGGTAAAATACGGTAGATGTGGTAAAAGCTTTATCTCCTAATTATCCACAGAGCACTCAGAACACACCCTCCATCTATTGAGGTGGATCTTCAGCCCCACCATCACCCGCCAGCAGAAAAGTGTGTGGTCAAAAATACACACACCCTTCTCAAGTGCCTATCCTTGTCATGTAAAGAGAAAGAGCAGCTCAACGGAATTCCAGCCATAAAAGCAGCTTTATTTTAGCATCCATCTGAAATGTGTAACCACATTCAACCTTTTCTATGGCTCAAATCTGGGTTTTCCTTCTTTCAGCGTAAAACCTGGATCGTGTATGAGGCACCGTATTCAGTGACAAGGTCCAAGTCTTTCACATTAAACTCATGATTCATAGGTAGGGCTCAGTCTTTCCACTGTTAAGAGACAAAGGGGTATCCTAAAGAGACCTCGTTTAGCCTCTATGCATCGGTCAGAGACAGTTTACAGTGCACACTACACTAATACTGTTGTACTCACTCTCATGATGAAGGCTCTTTATGAAGACATACATCTGTTAACAAGTAGAGATATCCTGACTATAATATAAGTAGGAAAATGTAACAGTCCTCTACAGAGGACAGGGTTTTCCTCTTTGTGTTATACAGAGGGGAGAAACAGCACCTGAAACAACACATTTCTTGGTAGGTAGAGTCAGTAGCACATGCACTGAGGATCAGGACAAGTTCAAACAGTTCTGACCAAATTGTTCTGTTTCAAGGAAAATACAGGAAGCCGTAGAAGAAGCCATAGAAGAAGCCACAAAGTTTTCCAGCTGCCATCTTTAGTAGTAATGCTGATCAAAAGAGCTGCTTCCAACTCATTCTCTCTGTTCTTTGCTTACTCTTTGCTTCCTCATATCAAAGACCCCAAATAACACATTTGTCACTTTACAATACCTATAGAGATATCCCTACACCCTATGTAAGATTTTCCTCTAGTGTACTGTAGAAATATCACATCAACTCAACCAGAGTAGATAGTAGCGTATGGGTACCATGTCCAGTAACAAAAAGCCATTAGACAAGAATGGTGGATTTGAGGATGTGTCCCATGGATCTGAGTGAGATGTGTGTGAGCCCTGTGGAATTTAAGGCATCCCATGGAAAGCATCAACTAAAGCACCCGTGTAGAGAGAAGAACTTAGCAGTGTTCTCAGTCTAAATGAATGTACTGTGGGCTCCAAAATTACTGGCACCCCTGACTGGCAATACACAAACAATACTTCAAAAAATATAAACATTATAATTATAGAGATAAACTCAAAATACCAACATGTGAGAAATACTGTACTTTATTAATGTTTCAATGGAACCAAACAAAATCATACAACTGTTTAATACAAAATACATTTAACCAAAATCAAACTTTCAAAATGATTGGCGCTCCTCATTTAGTACTCTGGCAAGGATAACAGCATGGAGTCTTTTCCTGTAATGTTTGACAAGGTTAAGGAACACATTTGGAGGGATTTTGGACCATTCCTCTATGCAGATCCTTTCAAGATCCTTCACATTCTCGGCTTTGCACTTATCAACTGCCCTCTTCCACTCAGCCCACAGGTTTTCCATTGGATGGAGGTCCGGCCACTGAGATGGCCATGGCAGAACATTGATGTTGTTGTCACAGAACCATTTCTGTGTGGATCTTGAGGTATGTTTTGGGTCATTGTCTTGTTGGAAAGTCCACCTACGGCCAAGTCCCAGCCTTTTGGCAGAGGCAACCAGATTGTCAGCCAAAATTGCCTGATACTTGGTGGAATTCATTATGCCATCAGTCTTAACCAGTGCTCCTGGACCTCTGGAATTAAAACAGCCCCAGAACATCACTGACCCTCCTCCATATTTCACCGTGGGTAAGAGGTGCCTCTCCTTGTATGCATCTCTGTTTCACCGTGGGTAAGAGGTGCCTCTCCTTGTATGCATCTCTGTTTCACCGTGGGCATGAGGTGCCTCTCCTTGTATGCATCTCTGTTTCGGCGCCAAACATGCCGATGCTGTATCTGACCAAAATGTTAAATTTTGGTCTCATCTGACCGGAGCACCTTCTTCCAATCATAATTTAAATGATGTTTGGCAAACTCCAAGCGCTTGCGTCTGTGTCTTGGGGTTAGAAAGGGCTTTCTTCTGTCAACCCTTCCAAAGAGCCTGTGGTTGTGGAGGTGACGTCTGATGGTGCTTTTTGAAACCTGGTGACCCCAAGACGCCACCAAGGCCTGCAATTCTTTCACAGTGATTCTTGGGGATTTTGTTGCTTCTCTCACCATCCTCCTCCCTATCCTGGGGGGCAAAATGCATTTGCGTCCTCTACCCGTGAGGTTTTCAACTGTTCCATATCTTTTGAATGTTCTAATAATTGCCCTGACAGTGCTCAATTGTATATTCAATCGTTTGTGGATGTTCTTGTAGCCATTACCAGATTTATGAAGGTCTACAACTGTCACGCCCTGGTCATAGAGAGGCTTTTATTCTCTATTTTGGTTAGGCCAGGGTGTGACTAGGGTGGGCATTCTAGTTTCTTTATTTCTATGTTTTCTGTTTCTATGTTATGGCCGGGTGTGGTTCTCAATCAGGGACAGCTGTCTATCGTTGTCTCTGATTGGGAATCATATTTAGGCAGCCTGTTTTTCCACCTTAGTTGTGAGTAGTTGACTTTGTTATAGTGGCCTGTATTGCCCTAGTAAGTGTCAGTTTTGGTATTACTTGTTTTTGTTGGCGACATTTATAACATTAAAAAGAAATGTACGCTCACCATGCTGCACCTTGGTCCGGTCATTTCCCTGACGACGTTCGGGATAACAACCATCTGTCTCTTTTGAACTGCCAGTTATTTTGTTTCCTTCATGGTGTTGGATGACAAAGGGATATTGCATGCGTGTTACCTAATCAACAAATCAAATCAAATTTATTTATCACATACATATGGTTAGCAGATGTTAATGCGAGTGTAGCGAAATGCTTGTGCTTCTAGTTCCGACAATGCAGTAATAACCAACGAGTAATCTAAACTAACAATTCCAAAACTACTACCTTATACACACAAGTGTAAAGGGATAAAGAATATGTACATAAAGATATATGAAAGAGTGATGCTACAGAACGGCATAGGCAAGATGCAGAAGATGGTATCGAGTACAGTATATACATATGAGATGAGTAATGTAGGGTATGTAAACATTATATTAAGTAGCATTGTTTAATATAATGTTTACATACCCTACATTACTCATCTCTACTCATCTACCCTAGTGAAACAGGAAGTGAAGTAATGGCTCAATATAGTTCCTTAAGACTTAAATAAGAGGAATTTAATTCCTGGTTAAATTTTGGTAGATGTGATTTATTTTGTGAAACCTTGATTTGGAGGACATAGATTTTTTTATTAAATCAATAAATGATTTTGGTGGGTTCCATTGAAACATTAATAAAGTACAGTATATCTCATTTGTATTTTGAGTTTATCGCTATAATGATATTGTTTATATATTTTTTTAAGTATTGTTTGTGCATTGCCAGTCAGGGGTGTCGGTAATTTTGGAGCCCACTGTATGTAATACATCTATTGCATTTAGCAAAGCCTTTTATCCAAAGCGACATACAATGTTATGTATGGGTGGCCCCGGGAATCAAACCCACCATCCTGGCGCCATGCTCTACCAACTGAGCTAACAGGACTGTAACAGGACTGTGGTAGTAGAATATGGTTTACTACTCTCTCACTGACAGAGATAGACACCTCTCTAGCTCTGAGAATACCTCCATGCCGGATGGTTCTAGTGCTGCTATGAAATCTGGCACCATTCTGTTAAATTTCTTACGAGCCTTAGGAGATCACAGTGGGCCACACGCCAAGAGTCATTCAATGTCATTCATTTCACCGTTTATGTTGAGCTATCTAATCAAGTGTGTAGTGCAATTCCACAGTTATGTTGAGCTTTTTAACTAAGAGTGCATTGCATATAACCCAGTTCCACAGCCCTGAGGCGGCTCATTGGAGCCAAGGCATCACAGCTGTAGGAAGACCAATCTTAATACAAAGCAACTCTGAGCACAAAGAGACTACAGAACAGACCAAGTGTTTAGCCAGCTAAGCTCTCTTACATTCAGCATGCAGCCTGCCTGTCTCACAGTAAACACAGGGACTTAATAGGAACCAATACAAGCAGGCTTTACTGACATTTTTAACCGATGACTACTGGATATCTGCCAAATCCTTTTTTATACTATCTAGGGCCATTTTGAAGAAAGAAGATGTTCAGTTTTTCTGACATTCTCTAATATTCTGATACTCAACTCACTGCCTGACTAACAGTATGAGCTCTGAGACATGGACCTAAAGGAAATGTCACCGTGTTTACTGAGCTATAAAGTCAGACTGATATATCATCAAAGTGGGTCAGGAACATGAACCAGAAGCATGCAGGGACACCTTAGGTCAGAGGTCAGATTGAGAGATAGGTTGTTTATCATATTGATCCGGGATGGACCACACAAAAGGCATGTGTTTAGCCCGACTAATAGAAAGAGTAGAGGATCAATATTTATTTATTCAACCTGTATTTAGCCAGGTAAATCATTGAGAACTAATTATCTACTGCAATAATACAGGGATTGTCACTGAGCCTAATTTAGGTCAAACCTGTCTGTGTCTGCAGTGTGTATTTAGGACTGTAGAGCTATAGGGGTATGAGTGGGCAGGATGCCAAGCTCTCCAGGATCTGCAGTGGGAAACTCTACTTATCTATTGGTGTGTGGTACACATAAATAAACACACATACTCCTGCATTATACGCCCCAGCACCACCTCTCATCACACTAGGAAATCACCCCCATCCGCACACACACACATACACACTCACACACACCCTGAGCTTATAAAACACAGCAACACAGAGTTCAGCACACAGTGCAGGAAGGGTCTGCTTTCTGTAGAGCAGGACCACAGGAAACAGACAAGGCAGAAACAGACCTGGGCTCTACTCTATGCAACATGTCCATAGGATAAATCTGATTGAGCTCAAAGAGAATGCAGCCATAAGCCTCTGCAGACACCTTGCGAAATAACAGAGTCAAAGTTTAACCATACAAAGTAAAGAGATGCCTGCTGCAAACTGACTCCAGCTCCACACAGAGGGCAGAATAAACAGAGCCTTTGGTTACAGCTACAGTAGGAGATGTGATTTTATTGTACGCAAGCAAAAAGGGCCAAGGCAGGAAAAGCAGATGTTTCAGTGTCTATGTCATCAGTCTACTTTGGTCTCCTCAATATAATTTATGACAGCATCTCACTGCTACTATGGGATGTGCTCTGACCTGCTGAATATATTCCCTAGGTGAGTACACACCGAAATCAGGCCTCAATACGTTCCCTAGTAGGGAGAGAGAGAGAGTACAGAATGGTCCCTGGTTGGTTTAGCTCACAATGTGTAGCAGATGGTGAAGTTACTGTCGGAAATACTAAAGCACTGTCGGAAATGCCTAGGCTTTCTGGGTAAGTGGTGTTGATGTTGGCGTCGGTTCAAATCCAGGGTCCGCCTTGGACAGAGATGGACCGTGTTTTACACAAGTAAACCTACTGGGAAACTCACTGCAGGGTATCAGAGACAGAGTGCCAAAAAGGACCCAGACACATAGAGTACAGTACACACTGCAGTTCATACCACACCCACAGACCACAGCAGTATAAGCTAGAGTACAGTCCAATACAGTAGAGTACAGTACACACTGCAGTTCATACCACACCCACAGACCACAGCAGTATAAGCTAGAGTACAGTCCAATACAGTAGAGTACAGTACACACTGCAGTTCATACCACACCCACAGACCACAGCAGTATAAGCTACAGTAGAGTACAGTCCAATACAGTAGAGTACAGTAGAGCAGTCCAGTCCAGTCCAGAAAGTCTAATCCAGACTACTGTCCATACCACAACAGTGTAAGTTTCAGTACAGTCCAGTTCAGTCCAGTGCAGTACAGTAGAGTACAGTACAATGCACACTGCAGTCCATACCACACCCACAGACCAGCTGCATGAATACTGAGTGAGATCCCACCCCGGCCACATAAAAGCAGACCACTCCCTCCATGGGGTCAGCTAGTCACCACACTGCCCAGAGATCTATCGGCTGGAGGGCTGAAGGTCTGGTGAGAACACTGGCCCCTGTGATAAATCACAATTTCACTGGTATTAAAAGTGGAAATTACTTAAAGCTAATATGAGATCAGAGGGACTCTTTATCTTGATTAAATCTTAATATAGTAAAGATCTCCATGGGGGAAAAAATGTGGTTGAGAGTGCAGCAATTTGGGTTGAAGGGAGACTCAGATGCAAGCACGAGTTCCTAGAGCGCAACTTGGAAAGGGTTCACTCAGAATTGTGGCTTAAAATCATATTGGAAAAACATCTCTAAGAGTTCAATCCTGATGAAATAAGAAGTAAAACGTATCCAGCTGCACACTGGACACAGCCAGTCAATAGCACAGGTTTACACAGGGACTGTTGTCTTTCCAAGTTCTGGCCACAGGTGTGTTTTAGAGATGCATATAAAAAATCAAGTCAAAGGAACAAATATGTCCATCATAATCCTTCATTGAGATCCCAGATCCTGGACTCAGAACCCAGTCAACCCAGTCACCCCAAGCTGACCTCTGTTTCACTCCTTATGGACAGATAACAGTGTTATACTCTGCTGCCCTCTGCTGGTTATATATAATTGATGAAATGTCTTCAATAAAATGTGCTGTCATCTTTCATTTGGATGCAGTTGATCTTGAGAACTCTTTTGGGGCCGTGTTTTCTCATGTATGAAGGTTTGTGTGGAATGATGTCAACATTTCATCTCAATGAATTAAGCTTTTCTTTCCTCTGATTCCATCCATCCTGTCACTGTTCTGTTCTATTCTGAGTGGTTTCGCAGGAGTCCACAGGTCTGGCCAGGCCACTGGTAAATGAGTTAAGTGTCCTACCTGACACCTCCCCGCCACACAGATGGAAGTCTCGTTCTGGCCGCACGGCGTCCCATCGATGACCCTATCCGACTGACGCACGTAGAAGCGGAAACCGATCGCACGACAGTTGAGCTCACAACGCTGGTCCCCTGAAACTGTGACAGAGGAGACACAGAAATTAATGATTTGATATGATTTATGAGTACAAAACATTATCTCTCTCTGGTAGGGTGCCTGGCAGGGCTGTAAATGTACATTGTTCAATGTAGGTGGACAAGCTGGGTAGACTGCTGCATTAGAATTGTGATCTAGTGCAGTAATTGGTGAAGAGTTGCAGAGTTGTTGTTTTCTTCCATTGAGCCATGCTGCCATCTAGCAACTGATGCGAGGAGTGGACTAAATACTGGCACATCCTCACAATTATCCTGTGATTACAAGTGATGAGTAAATCAATGTCTGCAGTGTGCCTTCTACAGTAATGCTGTGTTGTGAAAGGTAATGCCAAGCAACAACGAGGGATTCAAGGAAAGCTAACCAAATTCTTAATAAATCCAAGGGATCAAGGGAAGTTAACGGGTTATTTGCTCCTCTCTGGTGATCCATTAGTGGTAATTAGAACCACAGACCTCTGGGTGGTGTCTCTTGTGTGGGAGGGAGGCAGATGCCCTCCAGGCCTGGAAACCATTGGGAGTTGGCAGGCAGTGGGGTGTATGTAATGTCAGGTTTGTAATCCACCTGCACTTGGACTTCACTCAGATGTTTTGTCCATTATCTCATGAGGTTACAAGGACAGCTACTGCTAAAAGTGTTGTAATTGCATTTTCATGTGTTTGAGATAGGTATCAAGCAAACTTGACCTGTCCTCATCAACTAAAGTCAAGTTATTTGAGCTTTATTCTAGTCATACGTCTGCAGTAAATACCATTCACTCCAACAGAGAGAAGAAAAACATCAAATGTTAATCAGTATCCTAAAAGTAATTGTCTATCCTTGAGGTGTTTTGACTGTTGCTTGGATACTTAAGACACCTAGATCTCTAAACAGCTAAACAACATCTGGCAGCTCAGGACATTCATCAAAATGGCCAAGACAGGTGACATACTGTGGCGCTTACATCACCTCACACCTTGGATAATATTGTCCAACACCAAGGCAATATGAAAAACATGACAAGACCCTCCCATACCTTCATTGAAAGGCTCCCACTCGTACAGTCGACCCATGAAGGGATAGCTGTTGTAGGAAGAACACTGCACCGCTCTGATGTGTCTGCTGGCTGGAGGACAGGCCTGGACAGACATATAGACAGATAGAGAGTGAATATGTGTCCCCCGGCCTACTAAGTCCAGAAATGGCCACATTCTCCCCCAAGGTAAATTCCAGTCTTTACAATCGCAGCCTAGCATTGTCAACCATCGCAACATCTCCACTATATCTGTCTTATCAGACCTCATCTTCCTTAATAACCTCCATGTTTTACCCTTCATGATTGATTTAGCTGTGGGTTACAGTGAGGGATTCATTCATAAATGATCATAAGTGATGGCTGAACCGTTCTTACATTGTTCTTGCAAATCTTGTACTGGTTGTGCTCTCCCACACAGGAGGAGGTGGGCAGTGGGTTGTAGGGCCGTCCAAAGGGTTGCTGAGCTGCTGAGGCCTGTCTGGATGAGTGCTGCTGCTCCTGCCTAGGTTGGTGCCTCTGGCTGGGCTGGTAGAGTGAGGAGGACCAGGGTGGGTTAGAATTGGGCTGGGGGGCTGGGTTGGGGTTAGAGTTAGGGTTAGCCCTGGGCTGGGAGGCTGGATTAGGGTTAGACCTATGCTGGGGGGCTGGGTTAGGGTTAGGGTTAGCCCTGGGCTGGGAGGCTGGATTAAGGTTAGACCTATGCTGGGGGGCTGGGTTAGGGTTAGGGTTAGCCCTGGGCTGGGAGGCTGGATTAGGGTTAGACCTATGCTGGGGGGCTGGGATAGGGTTAGGGTTAGGGTTAGGGTTAGCCCTGGGCTGGGAGGCTGGATTAGGGTTAGACCTATGCTGGGGGGCTGGGTTAGGGTTAGGGTTAGCCCTGGGCTGGGAGGCTGGATTAAGGTTAGCCCTGGAAGGGGAGGCTGGGTTAGGGTTAGACTTGGGAAGGGAGGCTGGGTTAGGGTTAGACCTGGGAAGGGAGGCTGGGTTAGGGTTAGACCTGGGAAGGGGGGCTGGGTTAGGGTTAGACCTGGGAAGGGGGGCTGGGGGCTGGTGATGGACTGGGCTGTAGCTGTGGAGATGGGGGTTGTTGTAGAGCGGACGGTAGGGGTTAGGCCTGTGGCCTCCGTGCCTGGTGGCTGACGGGCTGGGGTCAGAGAGTGGGGAGCGTCTCTGTCTGTGGGAGAGACCAGTCCCTGTCTCTATCCCAGACCTCTGGCCTGTGTCTGTCTGGAGAGACACAACGTAAGGCATCCTCCCATAGCCATACTTCCCTGGAATGATGGGACTGTCACTGCCCCTCCTGAAAACACACACACACACATGCACACACACACACGGGTGAAGACAATTGTCTGTGCTAAATAACCTCCACTTACGGCACTTGTTTACATTCAAAATGTGTTGACTGGACTATCAAAGACTGTCAAACAAAATGTCAAAGATACACATCACAGGTGCAAATTACTTCTGAGAAGCGGATGGATATTACTATCAGCAAACAAGCGCCGAGCAGAGAGCGCTTTTGTCTGGAGGCTTGGATTCCTACGTCAACAAACCCCATTACTCAACTGTCAGCTCTATTTATTTAAAAGCTTTTTAACTCGAGCTCACAGGAAGGAGGCCACAAACCCGCCAAGTACAAGCCGAGCCATTGACTCCATCCATAAAAGAATAGCTTTACACTGGAGGGGAGTCCAATGGACCATGGGGTGAGCTGGAGCTCCACAGGGATACTTTTAGACTGGGCTGCTCAACATGCAGGGCATTAAACACAGATCAGACTGAAAGACAGAGACAGGCCCCTGTCTGTATGGTGTGATAGATACTGTACCTGCGTCCAGCATTGGCCTCTCTGTCTCTCTGCTGGTCCCTCAGCTCTCCTCGGCTGGCCAAGCTGGTGTTGCTGTTGGACGGTGGGGGTCTCCCAGGGTTGGTGCGGTGCAGTGGGACAGTGGGTCTTAGGGCAGACACTACATGGCGTGGGTTCTGGTTGGGGTGGTGGCCATCCGGCCTGGAGGGGTAAGCAACAGCACCCATGGAGGGGGTGTGGGAGGGTAGGCAGGGTCGGTTCTGTTCCTGAACCCCTCCCCCACAGGAGCGGGAGCAGGAGGACCAAGGCCCCCAGGAGCCCCAGGAGCCTGGGGCCCCACCCTGCACTCCTCCAGCCTCCTGCTGCTCTGCCCTTTGAGGAACCTGCAGGAACATCCTGAGTTAAAGCCCTACACCACAAACAGCATGGATAACATGAAACAGACACCACTTAAGAGCAGAGTAGAGAAGAAAAAGAATAACATCATTATTCATGAAAGACTTGAAGCTAATGAGACAATGACCTCATGTCATCAACAACGGTTTTCTCTCTCCCTCGCTGTGTATGCGATGAGCTTCTGTTCATGTCGGATAAAACCCAGATTTGTCTGATTAGAGGTTGTCTGTTACTCTCCCATCCCCTACTGACTACCTGCATATCCCTCTGTTGACTCTAGCCCTCTGTGTAAAGCTGCCAGAGACGTATTAGCACCTTAGTGGCGATCACTGCACTCTCTGTCTCAGGACCCTGCGCCAGCCAGCCAACCCTGCCCTACGCCAACCAGCTTTGCCTGAGGAGCCGCAAAGAAGGAAATCCAGCTCTTTAAGAGCCACTTTGTCTACATTCATCCTGTCCTCTGTGAGCTTACACATACACATGGTAAAGGCTCAGCCTCTCTTTGGCGTTGAGAAGACTGTAAGAGAATACCCAAACGGTAGGAATAGTAGGGAGAGTTGGCAGATAGCTATCCTTCTGTCAGTCACCGACATGGGGCTATTCAGAGATCACTCAGACCATGGCCTCCTCCTCGCTGCAGCCTTTGTAACTCTACTCCACTGTCATCTCCAGGGTCAGCCATGGGTCAAACAGCTGGACTCCTGGAAACGCAGAGGGCCAACAGAGACAAGCTCTCTCCCAGTGAGGAATGCTCCATCCGACCGTTAGCCTGTCCATCAACACTCTCCACAAAGTACAGTTATAAATATTGGTCCATCATTCATTTGCTCTCTCTCTCTCTCTCTCTCTCTCTCTCTCTCTCTTCATTTCTCATAGCACTGAGGTTGAAGGGGATGTATTGCTATCTCTCTCTCTCTCTCTCTCTCTCTCTCTCTCTCTCTCTCTCCCTCTCTCTCTCTCTCCCTCTCTCTCTCTCTCTCTCTCTCCCTCTCTCTCTCCCCCCTCTCTCTCTCTCTCCCCCCCCTCTCTCTCTCTCTCCCCCCCCCCCCTCTCTCTCTCTCTATCTCTCTCTCTCTCTCCCCCCCTCTCTCTCTCTCTCTCTCCATTTCTCATAGCACTGAGGGTGAAGGGGATGTATTGCTCTCTCTCTCTCCCCCCCCCCCTCTCTCTCTCTCCCCCCCCCTCTCTCTCTCTCCCCCTCTCTCTCTCTCTCCTCTCTCTCCCTCTCTCTCTCCCTCTATCTCTCTCTCTCTCTCTCTCCCCCCCCCTCTCTCTCTCTCTCTCTCTCCCCCTCTCTCTCTCTCTCTCCATTTCTCATAGCACTGAGGTTGAAGGGGATGTATTGCTGACTGCTGGCATGATCCTCTACATGTTCCCCAGTGTTGGACAACGTATTTTCACCGCTGCTCTCCTGTGAGTGAACAGATTTACACCCGGATCGGATTCCCCTGAGGGGGCATCCTTCCTCAATGACTGATTGCATGTTTAAATGGCCCGAGATAGACTAGTGTTGTATTTAATGGCTTTGTGGTTGAACAATATCATCACGGCAGCAGACACTATAAACTTCCCCTGTACAGTTGAAAGAATATGCATCCTCTGTGAACTGGAGGGTGTTAATTGGCTACGGTTACGATCGGAAGACAAGATCATGCCTTCTTTGGCAGTTCAGATTCCGTGAGTTTGTGCCAACTGGCGTGAGATGATGATAAAGGTGAGTGAAAAATGGATTCTCAGGCTGCAAACACATGAGGGAGGTCTATCGTCCTGCGCTTGGCGATGTCAAACAGACCACACACATGTTAAAACTCCACCCAGCACAACCCCCTCCCTGCTCCCCTTCTCCCGTCTGCTGACCCCCAGCCACTCTACTGACCTTCCTGTGGTCTATAGTGAGTTGGCAATCCAGGGGATATGGCCTGAGCAGCAGCAGAAGCATGGAAACTCTGTGTGTGACAGATAGCATACTGAGCTATAATACATTTAACAGCTTTTTTACAGAGAAAAGGTATTATAATCTAAAATGGAGACAATTAAAACAAAACGATTAAATTGAGTCATGCATAGTGCGTGATCAGCAGCTGCAGTGTGATACAACATGTTTATGATGAGTCTGTTCAGTGTACACCAAAGTGATTGTAAGTGACAAGTGATATCTCACCTCAGAATCCAGATACAAAGTTCCCTCATATCTCCTAGATTTTGAGGGCTACAGTACCTAAAAAATTGATATGTTGTATTTGCAGACATAATGACATTAATAACACAGCAATAAAGCAGTAATATCATATTTAATACAACACTTTCTCCTCAAGACCACATGCAGTGTCTGGTCTGCTCTTTAGTGTCTCAGTTTGTTTGAAGGTCCTGATCATAGACTCAGGGGAACATGGCTTCTGCCCACTTTACCATGTGTGTTGACCCTTGACCCTTACCCTGGTCCTAATGAGTGGCCACCCACTGAAACAGGACTCCATTTTCAGATGGCTGGACTGCAGTGACACTTTTATCACTGTGCTTGTAGTAAAAACTCATCTGTGATGTATCTCTCAAAATAAACCACACTTGGTATGATGAATGTGAGGGTTTAAAGATCCCAACTTAAACATAGACCTATCTGTTTTGTTTGTCTCACACTGGGGCAATTCCACTCCATGTGAGGTTTGGAAAGTTCCATTGTCATTAAATAAATAATATTCACAATATCTATTTACTTTATTTTCACAAAAGCCTCAAATTTAATTTATCCAAAAACATGTAGGCTATGCCTATTACTTAAAACGTCTTTAAAACGTATTATGAGGCTGGGCTATTACAAATATGATTTAGTTGTGGTAAACACCATCACAATTGCAGGCATGTATATATCTGTGTTATCAACAAATAGAAAGCTGGCTGCACCCTGCGCAAAAAGATCGACATTCTGTCAAACCCGACAGGGACGGGACAGGAGGCTCTCGTCCAGGCTGAGGGGTTTTGATTTCAAGTGTGAGCGCGCAGAAGCGAGTCATTAAATTACACTTTCAAAATCTGAAATCCTAAGCGATTTAATAGAAACATAGCATGTAGGCTACCATTTGAATTTTCTTTGAAAGAAATGAGTCGACAAACAAAAACACTACAAGCATAATTATGGATAAATTACTAAAATGTAAATAATTTAATCAATTGCATTATAATGTTTCCTTATGTATTATATGATTACGATTAGGCTATTATGATTATTATTAGGCCTATAGTATTACACTTTCTTAAAACGTAAATGGTCTGTTCCTACCTTGGATGACTGTGTTTGTGTTTGCTACCTTGTTGCTTTCTCCAGTGCAGTATTGCTGCTTCTCAATGGTAAATTGTGGCGCCAGTTATCCTCATAATCCAAGTTATCGACAGAGTTCAATCCAGGTGTAAAAAAGTTACTACAACCGAATCAATTAATCCATTTTAAAACCGCTCCAAATATCCAAACGTTCTGTAAACGTGCTGGTCACTGGTCAACATGACACTATTCCGTTCATTTTCACTCTCTCTCTCTCTCTCTCTCTCTCTCTCTCTCTCTCTCACGCACGCTCTCTGTATCCCTGGCGTCCTGAAACACAATTCTACTCAGAGAGAATGAAAGTCATGGGAACGACAGAGAAGAAAACAACTTGTTGCGCCCCCTGCTGCCTCTCTTACTCTCTCTACTGTATAAAACACCCCGCATGGTGTGGGCATGGACTCTACAAGGTGTTGAAGGCTTTCCACAGGGATGCTGGCCCATGTTGACTCCAATGCTTCCCACAGTTGTGTCAAGTTGGCTAGATGTTCTTTGGGTGGTGGACCATTCTTGATGCACACAGGAAACTGTTGAGCATGAAAAACCCAGCAGCATTGCAGTTCTTGACACAAAGCATTGCGCCTGACACCTACTAGCATACTCCATACAAAGGCACTTAAATATTTTGTCTTGCCCATTCACCCTCTGAATGGCACACATATATAACCCATGTCTCAATTGTCTCAAGGCTTAAAAATCCTTCTTTAACCTGTCTCCTCCCCTTCATCTACACTGATTAAAGTGGATTAAAGTGACCACCTGGATTCACCTGGTCAGTCTATGTCATGGAAATAGCAGGTGTCCTTAATGTTTTGTACACTAAGTGTATATATTTTTCTAAATGTTTTATTAACTCAGAAATATGTCCTAGTTCCTAAGGTTTGTCAGACTTTCATAATCATCTATAAGATATGTTCTCCTCCTCCGGTAGAGTCTCTGAGAGTCTTTCTCTCCTGGATGGCCACTACCATCCTCTCACTGCTGAAATATGGACTATGACAATTCTTCATGACTACAGAGCCCAGAGTGTAGAGACCAGACGACGTAAGGGCTATCACTGTCATTACTGCAAGTGCCATAGGCTTGACAACCGCAATCAATTAATTGGGCCACAGGATAATAACTTGTCACCCTTTAAGGCAACACAAAGGTCAAAGTTATCCAACTGTCTGTCACGACTTCCACCGAAGTCGGTCCCTCTCCTTGTTCGGGCGGTGTTCAGGGGGGTAATACGGAGATAATTAGTCTCTTCCTAATTGACTCTCCTGCATTTCCCTTGGTGCTGGGCCTACCCTGGTTAGCTTGTCATAACCCCACTGTTTCTTGGCCACAGAGGGCTCTCACAGGGTGTTCGCGAGAGTGCTCAGGTAGGTGTTTAGGGGTTTCCGTTGGAAAATCCAGACCAGGTCTCCACCGTGCGCATTCCCCCTGAATATGCCGATTTGGCTCTCGCCTTCTCCAAAAAGAAGGAGACTCAATTACCACTGTTAAGCGGTTCTTCCTGGGAAGGAGAGGAGGACCAAAATGCAGCGTGGTTGAAATTCATGTTTGTTTTTAATAAGAAAACTATACATGAATAAACTACAACTACATACGTCTCAGAATCTCTGGAGCAGGGGTACATTCGGCCCTCCACTTCACCTGCCTCCTCGAGTTTCTTTTTTGTGAAGAAGAAGGATGGAGGTCTGCACCCGTGCATTGACTATCGAGGTATCAACCAAATCACTGTGAGGTACAGCTATCCGCTGCATCTCATAGCCAGTGGATAGAGTCAATTCACGGGGCGCGCTTCTTCACAAAATTGGATCTCAGGAGCGCTTACAACCTGGTGCGTATCACAGAAGGGGACCAGTGGAAGCCGGCATTTAGTACCATCTCAGGGCACTATGAGTACCTCGTCGTGCCGTACGGGTTGATGAATGCTCCATCAGTCTTCCAGGCCTATGTAGATAAGATTTTCCGGGACCTGCACGGGCAGGGTGTATTCTGATATACTCCACTGCAGGAGCCGAGCATGTGTCCCTGTTGCGCAGGTGCTTGGTCGACTGTTGGAGAATGACCTGTACATCAAGCCTGAGAAATGTCTGTTTTTCCAACAGTCCGTCTCCTTCCTAGGGTACCGCATTTCCAAGTCAGGGGTGGAGATGGAGAGTGACCGCATTTCTGCCGTGCGCAATTGTCCAACTCCCACCACGGTAAAGGAAGTGCAGCGGTTTCTAGGGTTTTCCAACTACTACCGGAGGTTTATCCCGGGCTTTGGTCAGGTAGCAGCTCCCATTACCTCACTGCTGAAGGGGGGACTGGTACGTTTGCAGTGGTCGGCTGAGGCGGACAGGGCTTTTGGTCAGCTGAGGGCTCTGTTTACCTCGGCTCCCGTGTTGGCTCATCCGGATCCCTCTTTGTCGTTCATAGTGGAGGTGGACGTGTCCAAGGCTGGGATAGGAGCCATGGGTACGCCACCAAAGCTCCGCCCCTGTGCCTTCTTTTCGAAGAAGCTCAGCCCGGGGGAGCGAAACTATGACGTGGGGGACCGGGTGTTGTTGGCTGTCGTCAAGGCTTTGAAGGCGTGGAGACATTGGATTGAGGGGGCTAAACACCCTTTTCTCTTCTGGACTGACCACCGCAATCTGGAGTACATCCGGGCGGTGAGGAGACTGAATCCTCGCCAGGCAAGGTGGGCCATGTTTTTTACCCGTTTTGTTTTCACCCTGTCCTACAGACCAGGTTCCCAGAATGCGAAGGCAGATTAACTGTCCCGGATGTATGACACAGAGGAGCGACCCATGGATCCCACTCTCAGACTCCCGGCCTCTTGCCTGGTGGCACCGGTAGTGTGGGAGCTGGACGAGGACATTGAGCAGGCATTGCGTACAGAACCCGCTCCCATTCAGTGTCTGGCTAGGTGTCTGTACGTTCCGTCTGCTGTCCGCGACCGGCTGATCTATTGGACCCATGCGTCACCCTCCTCTGGTCATCCTGGTATTGGTCGGACGGTGCACTGTCTTAGTGGAAAGTACTGGTGGCCCACTTTAGCTAAGGACATGAGGGTTTATGTTTCCTCCTGTTCGGTGTGCGCCCAGTGCAAGGCTCCTAGACACCTGCGCAGAGATAAGTTTACAACCCTTAACCGTTCCACAACGGCCGTCATTGCACCTGTCGGTGGATTTCCTGACTGATCTTCCTCCTTCACAGGGTAACACCACGATCCTGGTCGTTGTGGATCGTTTTTCTAAGTCCTGTTGTCTCCTCCCTTTGCCCGGTCTCCCTACGGCCCTACAGACTGCGGAGGCTCTGTTTACACACGTCTTCCGGCACTACGGGGTGCCTGAGGATATAGTGTCTGATCGGAGTTCCCAGTTCATGTCGAGGGTCTGGAGGGCATTCATGAAACGTCTGGGGGTCTCGGTCAGCCTTACCTCAGGTTTTCACCCCGAGAGTAGGTTTCTGAGGTCTTACTGCCAGGCCCGGCCCGGGGAGTGGGCAGCGTTCGTGCCCTGGGCAGAGATGGCCCAGAACTCGCTCCGCCACTCCTCCACTAACCTTTCTCCCTTCCAGTGTGTATTAGAGTATCAGCCGGTTCTGGCTCCTTGGCATCAGAGTCAGACCGAGGCTCCTGCGGTGGACGACTGGTTCCGGCGCGCGTAGAAAACATGGGACGCCGCCCAGAAAGTTGGCGCAGACCATCACTGCAGTGAGGCCCCGTGTTCGCACCTGGCTCTCGACCAGAAACCTGCCCCTCCGCCTGCCCTGTCGGAAGCTGGGTCTGCGGTTTGTGGGGCCATTTAAAGTCCTGAGGAGAATGAACGAGGTATGTTACAGATTACAGCTTCCCCCCAATTACCACATTAACCCCTCATTCCATGTGTCTCTCCTCAGGCCGATGGTGGCTGGCCCACTCCAGGAGTCTGATGTGTGGGAGATTCCTCCACCCCCTCTGGAAATTGAGGGAGCCCCGGCGTACTCCGTTCGTTCCATACTGGATTCGAGATGTTGGGCGAGGGGCCTTCAGTACCTCATGGACTGGGAGGGGTATGGTCCGGAGGAGAGATGCTGGGTTCCGGTGGAGGACGTGTTTGATCCTTCAATGCTGCGAGAGTTCCACCTTTTCAATCCAGATCGCCCTGCGCCTCGCCTTCCGGGTTGTCCCCGAGGTCGGTGTCGACGTCAGGGGGGTGGTACTGTCATGACTTCCGCCGAAGTCGGTCCCTCTCCTTGTTTGGGTGGTGTTCGGCGGTCGAAGTCACCGACCTTCTAGCCATCACTGATCCATTTTTCATTTTCCATTGATTTTGTCTTGTCTTCCATCACACCTGGTTCCAATTCCAATCCCATCAATTACATGTTGTGTATTTAACCCTCTGTTTCCCCTCATGTCCTTGTCGGTGATTGTTTGTTGTATGTCTTGATGCTATTATTATAGTGTGCGACGGGTTTTGTACCCACTTTCATTATTTTTGTATATGTTGGTTTTCAGAGTTTGTGAGCACTTATTAAACAAATCCGTTTATACCAAGTTCGTTCTCCTGCGCCTGACTTCCCTGCCACCAGCACGCACCCTTTACACTGTCCCACTCAGTCATTTGCTGAAAGATCAAATACAATGTAAAGGGTCAGGTGAAAAGACCAGGGAAAGTATGTTAAAAAATTCAGAGTAAAAAATTCAGAGTAATAATACAGTGCCTTGCAAAAGTATTCATCCCCTGTAACGGTTGTCGTTGGTGGAAGAAGGTGGAGCGTGGTAAGTGTCCATTTTAATGAAGAACAACTGAACACTGAATGACAAAAGAACAAGAGAAATAAATGAAAACCGAAACAGTCCTATATGGTGAAAACACTGGAACGGAAAATAATCACCCACAACTCAAAATGGGAAAACAGGCTACCTAAGTATGGCTCTCAATCAGAGACAACGATAGACAGCTGCCTCTGATTGAAAACCATACCAGGCCAAACACATAGAAAAAGAAAACCTAGACCTACAACATAGAATACCCGCCCACATCACACCCTGACCAAACTAAAAATAGAAACATACAAAGCAATCTACGGTCAGGGTGTGACATCCCCTTGGCGTTTTTCCTATTTTGTAACATTACAACCTGTAATCTAAATTTAATTTAATTTGGATTTCATGTAATGGACATACACAAAATAGTCCAAATTGGTGAAGTGAAATGAAAAAAAGAACTTGTTTCAAAATATTCAAAACAGAAAGGTGGTGCATGCATATGTATTCACCCCCTTTGCTATGAAGCCCCTAAATAAGATCTGGTGCAACCAATTACCTTCAAAGTCACATAATTAGTAAAATAAAGTCCACCTGTGTGCATTCTAAGTGTCACATGATCTCAGTATATATATACAGTGGGGCAAAAAAGTATTTAGTCAGCCACCAATTGTGCAAGTTCTCCCACTTAAAAAGATGAGAGAGGCCTGTAATTTTCATCATAGGTACACTTCAACTATGACAGACAAAATGAGAAGAAAAAAATCCAGAAAATCACATTGTAGAATTTTTTATGAATTTATTTGCAAAATATGGTGGAAAATAAGTATTTGGTTAATAACAAAAGTTTATCTCAATACTTTGTTATATACCCATTGTTGGCAATGACAGAGGTCAAACGTTTTCTGTAAGTCTTCACAAGGTTTTCACACACTGTTGCTGGTATTTTGGCCCATTCCTCCATGCGGATCTCCTCTAGAGCGGTGGTGTTTTGGAGCTGTTGCTGGGCAACATGGACTTTCAACTCCCTCCAAAGATTTTCTATGGGGTTGAGATCTGGAGACTGGCTAGTTCACTCCAGGACCTTGAAATGCTTCTTACGGAGCCACTCCTTCGTTCGGTGTTTGGGATCATTGTCATGCTGAAAGACCCAGCCACGTTTCATCTTCAATGCCCTTGCTGATGGAAGGAGGTTTTCACTCAAAATCTCACGATACATGGCCCCATTCATTCTTTCCTATACACGGATCAGTCATCCTGGTCCCTTTGCAGAAAAACAGCCCCAAAGCATGATGTTTCCACCCCCATGCTTCACAGTAGGTATGGTGTTCTTTGGATGCAACTCAGCATTCTTTGTCCTCCAAACACGACGAGTTGAGTTTTTACCAAAAGGTTCTATTTTGGTTTCATCTGACCATATGACATTCTCCCAATCTTCTTCTGGATCATCCAAATGCTCTCTAGCAAACTTCAGACGGGCCTGGACATGTACTAGCTTAAGCAGGGGGACACGTCTGGCGCTGCAGGATTTGAGTCCCTGGCGGCGTAGTGTGTTACTGATGGTAGGCTTTGTTACTTTGGTCCCAGCTCTCTGCAGGTAATTCACTAGGTCCCCCCGTATGGTTCTGGGATTTTTGCTCACTGTTCTTGTGATCTTTTTGACCCCACGGGGTGAGATCTTGCGTGGAGCCCCAGATCGGGGGAGATTATCAGTGGTCTTGTATGTCTTCCATTTCCTAATAATCGCTCCCACAGTTGATTTCTTCAAACCAAGCTGCTTACCTATTGCAGATTCAGTCTTCCCAGCCTGGTGCAGGTCTACAATTTGGTTTCTGGTGTCCTTTGACAGCTCTTTGGTCTTGGCCATAGTGGAGTTTGGAGTGTGACTGTTTGAGGTTGTGGACAGGTGTCTTTTATACCGATAACAAGTTCAAACAGGTGCCATTAATACAGGTAACGAGTGGAGGACAGAGGAGCCGCTTAAAGAAGAAGTTACAGGTCTGTGAGAGCCAGAAATCTTGCTTGTTTGTCGGTGACCAAATACTTATTTTCCACCATAATTTGCAAATAAATTCATTAAAATTCCTACAATGTGATTTTCTGGATTTTTTTTCTTCTCATTTTGTCTGTCATAGTTGAAGTGTACCTATGATGAAAATTACAGGCCTCTCTCGTCTTTTTAAGTGGGAGAACTTGCACAATTGGTGGCTGACTAAATACTTTTTGCCCCACTGTATATACTGTGTTATATATTTGTCTCATCATGGCCTTTGTGTCCAAAGGTGCCAGCTATCATAATGGCTTTATTCAATGGTGGGACCATGTTGATGCTGGCTGTGAATTTGCCTTTAACCTCTATGTTTCCAAACCATGGTCACGGGTGACCGCACCCAATTATAGCAACTTAATGAACTACTGTTCCGGTTGACCCATTCAAACTATACAAGGAAACACTTTCGAAAGGAGAGCTGTTCTACCCTGTCATCGACAAAAATGTGAATCCCCTGCCATCAGACGTACAGCACAGTCAGCACTGTAACTAACAATAAACAATGTGCTAAGCTCATTCCAGGACCAGGGAAAAGTAATACTCTGTCCTATGAAGTGGAACTAAGAGTACTAACTAATGTGTCCAGATCATACATTATGAGGAGGTGGTGTCTCAGTGGGATGGCTTTACGAGCAGAAACAATAGAACACACTTAAAAGCTAACTCCTCATCAGCAGCACCTCAGACTCTCAATCCATCCTTTGCTTGAGAAGTAAAACAGTTTTCTATGGGATACTTCTGGTCCATTCACCCATACACAAACACATTGCTATCTTAACTGGTATCAAATGTCTCTATTTGCTGTATGATACCTGTACACCACAGTACAGATACATATTTTGATATACATGAGTGAACTGATAGCAGAGGCTACTATCAGAGCCAACAGAGCTGGTTTGTTTACAGTATAACCAGTATTTAGTCCTGTGAAATACATCCTGCATGACAAGTAAATAATACAACACAAGGTTACTGCCAGTTTCTGTCATCACATACTCTATATGGAGAAGTATCTAGGCTTATAAACAAGCTATTACAGTGGAGACAGGTAATACACTCTGATTTGAGGATGAATTTAATGAATAAAAAGTTAATCGTCTGTCATGATAGTCTATTGTTTTGATAACACCCCACACACTGTATGAATGTCACTTTCATTGGTTGTGCATGCCACCATAATGCATTCTGTTAATACATTTCCCTAATGTCTGAATAAGTTCACAAATTACGCATGAAGAGTAACCTTGACGAAGACCTTGAGACTCATCATATCACTCAGAGCTCATGCTCAGTGGGCTTATGCAGTCTAGATTCCCACAGACAACCTGGGTTCTATATGCATGTGACAATCATTCTCGAGGAGTCCAATATTTATTCAAACATTTTTCTCTCTTACCTGAGGGCTTTTCCCTTTGCTCATATGAAAGGATTTGGGTGGATTAAGGTGAAGATTCCTCATTGACAGCAACACCTACATGGCAATATACAGTATTCATTAATATGACGGATCTTATGCAGCTCTTTGATACTACAAACACCCTGGCTGTGTTTTGCTTGTCAACAGCAGAGCTCTCCTTGGCCTGCCTCCATTACAGTGTCGAAGGAGGAACATTAGGCTGGGCATGATATAAGAGTGTGGGGGAAAATTCAGCTGGGAATACATTGCTTTGGAAGGAAGCTCTACATATGGTTTGATTTGATACCAGCATCTCTCAAAAATGTTCTCAAGAACGGAGTCTGCAGAAGTTCCCTTTTATGACCTTGTTTTGCTCACATCGAGGATGGTTGGTTCTCATGCACCAGTCCAACAGATATCAGAAGGACGCTTTCCAATGATGGATTCCAGTACCACTTCTTTCAGTCAGTGTAAAAATAAGCTTCTAAATAAAGAGTATAGACCAATAAGGCTGGTTATTACTCACCGAGTGGTATGTAAATGTCCGGCATGTTGGAGTTGATGTTGAGTTGAGCCCTGGGTTTGGGAAGTGCTGCCATGCCAGCAGTTCTCATTTACTTTCCAACAAAGGATGACTTATTACTCTCCCTCTCCTCTTATCTACTGTACCTCCCCACCAAGCACAGTGTGCTGTCACTTGTCATCAGGTTCTCTGAGGTTCTCCCTAAAGTATGTTTGTGTGAATCTGACTCAGTTTCGTCTCTATAAACTGACAACTTTTTCAATACGATGTAGTTGCATGTTGTGTCAAAGTAAAACTTCCTGAAATGTGTATAAACTTGTTGTATTTTGATTACTGTCATTATCACCCCAAATCACATGAAGTATTATGAAGAAATGAATGCACTGTTTATCTGTCAACAAAAGAAACACAGCACTGATGTTTGCTCTAAGTGAGGCAGATATTGGCACTCATTCCACAGGTCAATGTTGTAAAGTGTCAGAAAAACACTAATGAGAGAAGACTAGATGGTGTCTGGCAGCTCTAGTTATTAAAATAATTGTATTTCAAAGATTGTAACAGCCTCTATTCCCCAACAGGCCACTGTCATGAAGGAATGATTCCTGCAGGATATAAATAAGTGCATCGATGATGTCATCTCCACAGTGACGTACGTACATACCCCAACCAGAAGCCATTGATTACAGGCAACATCCTCACTGAGCTAAAGGGTAGAGCTGCCGCTTTCAAGGAGCAGGACTCTAACCCGGAAGCTTATAAGAAATCCCCTTATGCCCTCCAATAAATCATCAATCAGGCAAAGCGTCAATACAGGACTAAGATTGAATCGTACTACACCGGCTCCGACGCTCATCGGATGTGGCAAAGCTTGCAAACTATTACAGACTACAAAGGGAGAACAGCCGAGAGCTGCCCAGTGACACAAGCCTACCAGACAAGCTAAATTACTTCTATGCTCGCTTCGAGGCAAGTAACACTGAAACATGCATGAGAGCATCAGCTGTTCTCCGCAGCCAATGCGAATAAGACCTTTAAACAGGTCAATATTCACAATGCCACAGGGTAGACAGATTACCAGGACATGTACTCCGAGCATGCGCTGACCAACTGGCAAGTGTCTTGACTGACATTTTCAACTGTCTGAGTCTGTAATACCAACATGTGTCAAGCAGACCACCATAGTCCCAGTGCCCAAGAACACTAAGGTAACCTGCCCAAATGACTACCGACCCGTAGCCCTCACGTCTGTAGCCATGAAGTGCTTTTCTGTCAAAAAATGATGCAGAAAAATTCATCCATGCTTTTGTTACTTCTAGGTTAGACTACTGCAATGCTCTACTTTCCGGCTACCAGGATAAAGCACTAAATAGATGTCAGTTAGTGCTAAATACGGCTGCTAGAATCCTGACTAGAACCAACAAATTTGATAATATTACTTCAGTGCTAGCCTCCCGACACTGGCTTCCTGTCAAGGCAAGGGCTGATTTCAAGGTTTTACTGCTAACCTACAAAGCATTACATGGGCTTACTCCTACCTATCTCTCTGATTTGGTCCTGCCGTACATATCTACATGTAAGCTACGTTCACAAGACGCAGGCCTCCTAATTGTCCCTAGAATTTCTAAGCAAACAGAGCTCCATTTTTATGGAATGGTCTGCCTACCCATGTGAGAGACGCAAACTCGGTCTCAACCTTTAAGTCTTTACTGAAGACTCATCTCTTCAGTGGGTCATATGATTGAGTGTAGTTTGGCCCAGGAGTGTGAAGGTGAAAGGAACGGCTCTGGAGCAACTGCTGCTCCAGTTTCAACTGTTCTGCCTGTGATTATTATTAATTGACCATGCTGGTCATTTATGAACATTTGAACATCTTCGCCATGTTCTGTTATAATCTCCACCCGGCACAGCCAGATGAGGACTGGCCACCCCTCATAGCCTGGTTCCTCTCTAGGTTTCTTCCTAGGTTTTGGCCTTTCTAGGGAGTTTTTCCTAGCCACTGTGCTTCTACACCTGCATTGCTTGCTGTTTGGGGTTTTAGACTGGGTTTCTGTACAGCACTTTGAGATGTCAGCTGATGTACGAAGGGCTATATAAATACATTTGATTTGATTTTGAAAGGCTGGTGATGGCTCACATCAACACCATTATCCCAGAAACCCTAGACCCATTTCAATTTGCATACCGCCCCAACAGATCCACAGATGATGCAATCTCTATTGCCCTCCACACATCCCTTACACACCTGGACAAAAGGAACACCTATGTGAGAATGCTATTCACTGACTACAGCTCAGTGTTTAACACTATAGTGCCCTCAAAGCTCATCACTAAGCTAAGGACCCTGAGACTAAACACCTCCCTCTGCAACTGGATCCTGGACTTCCTGATGGGCCGTCCCCCAGGTGGTAAGGGTAGGTAACAACAAATCCGCCGTGCTGATCCTCAGAGACCTGACCATGTGGTGCAAGGACAACAACCTCTCCCTCAACGTGATTGTGGACTACAGGAAAAGGAGGGCCGAGCACGCCCCCATTCTCAATGACAGAGCTGTAGTGGAGCAGTTGAGAGTTCCAAGTTCCTTGGCGTCCACATCACCAACAAACTAACATGGTCCAAGCACACCAAGACAGTCGTGAAGAGGGCAAGACAAAACCTATTCCCCCTCAGGAGACTGAAAAGATTTGGCATGGGTCCTTAGATCCTCAAAAGGTTCTACAGCTGCACCATCGAGAGCATCCTGACTGGTTGTATTACTGCCTGGTATGGCAACTGCATGGCCTTCGACCGCAAGGCACTACAGAGGGTGCAGGAATTTCCAAGAAACTGAAGATCTCGTACAATGCTGTGTACTACTCCCTTCACAGGACAGCGCAAACTGTCCCTAACCAGAATAGAAAGAGGATTGGGAGGCCCCGGTGCACAACTGAGCTGTGTCTAGTTTGAGAGACAGACACCTCACAAGTCTTCAACTGGCAGGTTCATTAAATAGTACCCGCAAAACACCAATCTTTTGAACGGTAGTGTATGATATCGTTTTCCCCTAAATATGAGAAATGGTCTTATTTTTGCAGAACAATGTTTGACTATAATACATAAAGCACATAGCACATAAAACCATTACTCTGTCTGAGAGCAGTAGGACATTTCACTGTCTGAGAGCAGTAGGACATTACACTGTCTGAGAGCAGTAGGACATTACACTGTCTGAGAGCAGTAGTACTTACACTTGAACCACAGTTGCCTCTCCCCAAGATGCTTCTGTTTATTCAGTTGCACATCGAACATTCAATTCAGAAAACCATTTCTGATAGCTTCAATTCTGAACTCTCCCACTCCGGAAAAGCTCCAGTTTCCCTTTTCACCAATCCTGTGTAGTGCCACAGGTGTCTGGAGTTGACTTTGGAAAGCCTTGACTGTAAACCATTGACAGCACAGGCAGCGTGGAGAGTAGTTGTAGTGAGTGAGGGGACCAGGAACAGCTGGTAGTAAACCAGTCTGCACTATCGAAGCTTGCAAGAACATTCCTTTCTGAGTTCAACAGGAGAGAGAGGACCCTCTCCATTGCCCCTGGATGTCCCAGTGCAGGGTAGAGCATGCACAGGGAGGGACACTGAGGTACTGTGGAACAGCATTAGCACACGGCTCTGTCTAATGTATTAGGAGGTGGCTGGATATAGTGCTGTTCTTCAAAACAATTCAGTTAATAGTCAGAGATCAGAGGAGCCAGAGATGGTATAATATAGTATAACATACTTAGGGTTTAATGCTCAAAAGAGATAAATATAACAAAATTAAAAAACAACTTTTAATTATATGTTTTTGTGCAAAATCGTCTGTCTGATTCAGTCAAAATATTAGCTCTGAGTAATTTGATGATTGATGGATGGAGAGGAGAATACATTTCCTGCAGCATGGTTTCTTGATCAACAGAGACACTACAGGAGCAATAAACATGGAACAGTTAAGTGTTAGGGAATATTTTATTTCTAAGTACAATACAGAAAATGAGTGGTCCGAAAAGAAAACGTGTATTTTCTGCCCTTGTCATCACGCCAGGCAGAGAGAGAGAGTAACATTAAGAAGAGGATTATCATGACACAATCATTCTAGGCTCAATGAGACACACTCATTGTAATCTTCAGCTGGAGATGAAGGCTCCAGAACAGGATCTTTATGAAGGCTTTAAAGTGCAAGCAGAGTATAGAACAAACATCAATATAGTCTTTTCCATGATAATGTGCATTCAAGATTATGAGGCCCAGCTGGTGAGAACCCCCCCCCCCCAAAGTTGCCTTTAAAAGAAAAATCCACATCCATCTTCCAGTATGCTGTACCTGTTTCCATTATGCTGTACCTGTTTCTAGTATGTGTCCAGTATGCTGTACCTGTTTCTAGTATGTGTCCAGTATGCTGTAGCTGTTTCCAGTATGTGTCCAGTATGCTGTAGCTGTTTCTAGTATGTGTCCAGTATGATGTAGCTGTTTCTAGTATGTGTCCAGTATGCTGTAGCTGTTTCTAGTATGTGTCCAGTATGCTGTAGCTGTTTCCAGTATGTGTCCAGTATGCTGTAGCTGTTTCTAGTATGTGTCCAGTATGCTGTACCTGTTTCTAGTATGTGTCCAGTATGCTGTACCTGTTTCTAGTATGTGTCCAGTATGCTGTACCTGTTTCTAGTATGTGTCCAGTATGCTGTAGCTGTTTCTAGTATGTGTCCAGTATGCTGTACCTGTTTCTAGTATGTGTCCAGTATGCTGTACCTGTTTCTAGTATGTGTCCAGTATGCTGTAGCTGTTTCCAGTATGCTGTAACTGTTTCTAGTATGTGTCCAGTATGCTGTACCTGTTTCTAGTATGTGTCCAGTATGCTGTAGCTGTTTCCAGTATGCTGTACCTGTTTCTAGTATGTGTCCAGTATGCTGTACCTGTTTCTAGTATGTGTCCAGTATGCTGTAGCTGTTTCCAGTATGCTGTAACTGTTTCTAGTATGTGTCCAGTATGCTGTAGCTGTTTCTAGTATGTGTCCAGTATGCTGTAGCTGTTTCCAGTATGCTGTAACTGTTTCTAGTATGTGTCCAGTATGCTGTAGCTGTTTCTAGTATGCTGTAGCTGTTTCCAGTATGCTGTAGCTGTTTCTAGTATGTGTCCAGTATGATGTAGCTGTTTCCAGTATGCTGTAGCTGTTTCTAGTATGTGTCCAGTATGCTGTACCTGTTTCTAGTATGTGTCCAGTATGCTGTAGCTGTTTCCAGTATGCTGTAGCTGTTTCCAGTATGTGTCCAGTATGCTGTAACTGTTTCTAGTATGTGTCCAGTATGCTGTACCTGTTTCCAGTATGTGTCCGGTTTGCTGTACTGTGGGTCTTATGGAGTTTTACCAGGTCTATACCCCTCACCCTCTCACTTTCCCTGTGTGGAGAGCCTGTTGAGGCAGGCCTGACGGAAGGTTGGTCGGTCCCTCATCTCCAGCACATAGTCTCTCACCATCTCCATGAACATGGAGGGCCACAGTTTGTGGAGGGACTCCCCCTTCAGGTTGGTGTCAGATGTCCTCTGGACCTGAGCCTGTATGTACTGCTCCATCACAGCGCGGCGCTCCGATGACGACTCCATAGCACCCTCCTGAGGAGATCCAGGGAACAGAGGACTGTTAGCTTTGACACTGATGAGAGGAAGTCTCCATTGATCATCCTATTGGATAGTAATCATGTTACATTGTAAATCAGTGATCCTCAATCCTTCTCCAGGAGAGCCACTGTCTTCAATACTTTTATTGGCTAAATCAGGCGTTTCACGGCTCAAGGAGCAGGATTGAGGATCACAGCTGTAAATGTATGAAACAAGCCCTCAATAAAGCTGCTACAGTATGAAGCATCAGGTATACAGTGACAGGTAGTGGTGATGTCTACAGTAGCAGTCTATCCTGGTCCCAGATTTCTTTGTGATGGAAGAGATCTGGGACCACCAGGCTAGACTGGCTGCTTCCACTCTGCTACTGCAGTCATCACCACTGGGACCAGGCTACAGACAGAGTGATAGTCTGATAGTGCTGACCTCTGGGCTCTCCGCTCCCACACTGCAGCAGTCTCTACTGGGGTAGTTGAACAGGGCTCTGCTCAGGCCCTCTCCCAGCAGCTTGCCGTTGTCACGCAGCTCCTCTGGGCTCAAGCCTGCGCGGCGCCCACGCCCCTCCAACAGAAACTGCAGCTGACGCTTCCTAGAGAGAGAGAGAGGCAGGGAAGGAGGGAGCGAAAGAGAGAGAGAGAGGAGGGGAGAGGGAGAGCAAGAGAGAGAGAGAAAGATTTAGACAAGGCAGAAGTAGTTTTGGGGGTGGGGGTGGGGGTGGGGGTGCTGTGTTGTCTTTTACGTCCATATCAGTCCGCTAATACAAGGCTAACAAAGGCCCAGCACACTCCTTTTGTGACATTTTTTACCCTAAATGTATTTGAGTGTTTACCAGCATTTGTAACTTGAGTCTGATGATTATCTGTACAAAACAGTTAATCTGAAAATGCTTGTGGAATATAAAAATACATGCTTGATATATGTTTTCCAGTTTCTTGAAATACTTTGCAAATATATACATGTACATATTTTTTCATACTAGTCCCGTGGGAATCAAACCCACAATCCTAGCATTGCAAGCACCATGCTCTACCAACTGAGCCACATCATCACATCATATCATCACAAACCACTTGATGTGTCAATGTACTCAATTACTGTATTGTGCATTGTTCTTCTTCATGGTGATGGAAAGTCTACAGGTACAAACCTAGATGACCAACCTATGTACTATACAGTAAAGTACAAAATCTTTAATTTGATGTGGATGTTTTGTGTCCTTACCCATAACCTTTCACCATTTGATGTAAATGTTGAGGACAGTGTTTTGTTCATTCTGGATTCTATTAGAATGACAATCGCAGAGAAAGGGAAAGGGCAACAAGTCTTGCAATTCCAACTATTGAATGCTGCAAGGTACTGTTCTTAATTATACAACTACCTTATTTGCCAAAGAGGAAATGCTGAAAAAATGGTTTTGCCCACGCTACAGATGTCTATATTGGTCCGCTAATACTAGAAAAGGCTCTGTGCACTACTTTTGTAAAAAGTAATAATGTTTTTCTTAATTAATGTTTTTTTTCCTATGATTTTTCAGGGGGTGCTGCAGCACCCCTACTTCCAGCGGCTATGCAAAGGGGACAGGTGAGTTAGACAAGTCTGGGGCATCAGGGCATCCAATAGGGGCATCCACTGCCAGGGGCAGTGCCATCGTCAAAGGAGGGAATAACAAAGTATCACAATACATGTTTCGACAAATAGTAATGACATTCACTCAGTGCTCTGCATTAACACATCTGTCAAGACTGGTATCAGATACTATTACAGTCGTGCCGACATGAATTCCATGGAAGCCAAGCCAAACAATTACTACGAACAATGAATTGGGAATGATAAAGTACTTCTACATACATTTTTAAATCAGTTCTTTGTCAGTCGTATAGTTTTCAGCAGCAGGATTGGTACAGATGTAACCAGGATGAGAACATTAATAAAGGATGTTAGCTACATCAAACGTCCCTGTCCATCATTATTCATCTCATGAAATTCAGCACTGCACCAACATGTTCCAAACGCTGGTGCCAGAACTCTGGAATAGTCATTGAGACGGAGGCTGCAGGCTAAAATACCTACTGGGATAAGTGTGAGTGCTTGTGTCGGAGACAGAGAGCCTGAACACTGTATGTATAGGTGGGCAGAGGATCAACTGAGTGGTGTGTATCTATCAAACAGCCCCCATTCAGCATAGCTGAGCATGTACTCTACTGTATAATGATACTGTACAGTAGAGTGGAGGTTGAACGCAAACACCCCAGTATAACAGCCCACACCATCAACTTAATTCACTGAGAAGAAGGATGAACCACTCCTACATTGGGTTCAGGACTCCTTTCTGGCCTCCAGTAATTAGTATTGTATCACAGACATGAATGTCAAAACTATCACATCATGGTTCATACAACAGGACAAGCTGTCCTCCCCAAAAAATTGCCTAATCTTCAGGCCTTTTGGCCTTCACCCATGTTCAACAACTTTTGATTATGACTTGTCCTCAACTGCAATAAACCAAAAGCATTATAGCAGTCATAGCCTTTGCTCTGGCTACCTTCACAGCAATATCTGCCCTACCCATGACCATATGTGTTCTCTCATGGATTGTCCAAACCTAACTATGACTGTATAATGTATAGCTCGGGGTTATACATGTCTGTACTGGATCTGAAACCATTCACTGATGACTGTAGTGAACTCCCATCTTAATTATTACAGGAATACACTGGAAGGACCAAACTACAGGAAGTAGTGTGAGAGCACTGTGCACTGTGCAGAGGGGAAAGTTTAGACATGATTTTATATGGAAGGTTAAACCTTAATCAAATACAGACATATTACTGGACTTAAAAGGTTAGGGCTGTTGCAGAGTAGGTCAGTGGGCTCAGTTGGGGGAAAAAGGATGAATTCCATAAGGCAGCTCAAGGTAAAGTCTTGTTTGATACTCAGACATTTCTTCCATGCTCCGCTCTAGAAGGCCCAGGGGTGTTGTGGGTAATCATACAGAGTGAACCTGAAGGGACAGATTAGGGAAGTGAACTAACTGCCATGCTCGTCCATTTCTCACAGCGAACGATAAAAACGGCAGCTGCTAGGGACAGACAAGCACTGGCCTGTCATCTCAAGGCTTCACACAGACAGAGATATACAGTATATTTACAGTACATTACACATACCTGCGGCACACACACATGCATACATAAATACACATTCAAAGACATTCAAAGACTAATATATTAGTCAGATACACATTACACACAAAACGCTCTGGCACTCTTTCAACTTCTCAGAACATATTTTGCAGTGTACCAAGTGTATTGTGATTCATAGAGTGGAATTAATTCAAGCCAACAGGGAAGTAGGGAGATTTATGATATGAATAACCTTAGGCTGCATGTTTGATCTCCATGGAGTGGCCATCACATCAATTGTTTCTTCATCTGCCCAGAACCAGTCTATAAAAACTCTCTTTATAAGATCAAGTTAATTTCAACTAGTATTTTTGGAAAGGTCAAAGTTCATGTTATCAAACATCCTATACATATAAAATATTTATTTGACAAATCTATGCAGTATCACACAATGTCAGCAGGTCACAGCGAATACCATTTCACTGTTGATCTGAAAATAATGATCAGCTCCCGGCTATTGGTAGAGCGAGGTCCTTTGTAGCTCACTTGGTAGAGCATGGTGCTTGTAACACCTGAGTAGTGGGTTTGATTCTCGGGTACACCCATACGTAAAAATGTATGCACGTATGACTGTAAATTGTTTTGGATTAAAGCGTTGGCTAAATGGCATATATTATTGTGTTTTCTATTTTGGGCGACAGTGAGTGTGAGTTATTAAAGAGCAACTGGAAGCCAGCAGAATGGCAGTTGGCCTTTTGTTTGCCAATTAACTTTTAATAGTATTCGCCTGACAGTTCAATGGCATGTTTTGCTTTGCTTGGCTGTGTTTCAGTGACCAAGTGATATAGTTGAAGAGCTGTTGGCTGGGGAGAGGAATGGAAACGTGAGGAAGATGCCAGGTACCCACCCTACCCCTGGGACCCTGCTTCCAACCAACTCCCTATGGCTCCTTGATGTCAGGCTTTGTCTATCCTTCACACACAGACTCATTAACATACGTATACACAGACACACACAAGCACACACCCACACAGTACACAAACTCATGAACACACTCAGACAGGTTCTCTAGGGTACAGTGAACACACGTAATTAAAGTGTAGCTAATGTTTTTGTTTGATAACCTGAGTGACCGCTGTGTGTTAGTCAGTGCCAGGTACCAGGTGTAAAAATCGAATCAAATCAAATTGTATTTGTCACATACACATGGTTAGCAGATGTTAATGCGAGTGTAGCGAAATGCTTGTGCTTCTAGTTCCGACAATGCAGTAATAACCAACAAGTAATCTAGCTAACAATTCCAAAACTACTACCTTATAGACACAAGTGTAAGGGGATAAAGAATATGTACATAAAGATATATGAATGAGTGATGGTACAGAGCGGCATAGGCAAGATACAATAGATGGTATTGAGTACAGTATATACATATGAGATGAGTATGTAAACAAAGTGGCATAGTTAAAGTGGCTAGTGATACATGTATTACATAAAGATGCAGTAGATGATATAGAGTACAGTATATACGTATACATATGAGATGAATAATGTAGGGTATGTAAACATTATATTAGGTAGCATTGTTTAAAGTGGCTAGTGATATATTTTACATAATTTCCCATCAATTCCCATTATTAAAGTGGCTGGAGTTGAGTCAGTGTGTTGGCAGCAGCCACTCAATGTTAGTGGTGGATGTTTAACAGTCTGATGGCCTTGAGATAGAAGCTGTTTTTCAGTCTCTCGGTCCCAGCTTTGATTCACCTGTACTGACCTCGCCTTCTGGATGATAGCGGGGTGAACAGGCAGTGGCTCGGGTGGTTGTTGTCCTTGATGATCTTTATGGCCTTCCTGTGACATCGGGTGGTGTAGGTGTCCTGGAGGGCAGGTAGTTTGCCCCCGGTGATGCGTTGTGCAGACCTCACTACCCTCTGGAGAGCCTTACGGTTGTGGGCGGAGCAGTTGCCGTACCAGGCGGTGAAACAGCCCGACAGGATGCTCTCGATTGTGCTTCTGTAGAAGTTTGTGAGTGTTTTTGGTGACAAGGCGAATTTCTTCAGCCTCCTGAGGTTGAAGAGGCGCTGCTGCGCCTTCTTCACAATGCTGTCTGTGTGGGTGGACCAATTCAGTTTGTCTGTGATGTGTACGCCGAGGAACTTAAAACTTACTACCCTCTCCACTACTGTTCCATCAATGTGGATAGGGGGGTGTTCCCTCTGCTGTTTCCTGAAGTCCACAATCATCTCCTTAGTTTTGTTGACGTTGAGTGTGAGGTTATATTCCTGACACCACACTCCGAGGGCCCTCACCTCCTCCCTGTGGGCCGTCTCGTCGTTGTTGGTAATCAAGCCTACCACTGTTGTGTCACCCGCAAACTTGATGATTGAGTTGGAGGCGTGCGTGGCCACGCAGTCGTGGGTGAACAGGGAGTACAGGAGAGAGCTCAGAACGCACCCTTGTGGGGCCCCAGTGTTGAGGATCAGCGGGGTGGAGATGTTGATGCCTACCCTCACCACCTGGGGGCGGCCCGTCAGGAAGTCCAGTACCCAGTTGCACAGGGCGGGGTCGAGACCCAGGGTCTCGAGCTTGATGACGAGCTTGGAGGGCACTATGGTGTTAAATGCCGAGCTGTAGTCGATGAACAGCATTCTCACATTGGTATTCCTCTTGTCCAGATGGGTTAGGGCAGTGTGCAGTGTGGTTGAGATTGAGATTGCATCGTCTGTGGACCTATTTGGGCGGTAAGCAAATTGGAGTGGGTCTAGGGTGTCAGGTAGGGTGGAGGTGATATGGTCCTTGACTAGTCTCTCAAAGCACTTCATGATGACGGAAGTGAGTGCTACAGGGCGGTAGTCATTTAGCTCAGTTACCTTAGCTTTCTTGGGAACAGGAACAATGGTGGCCCTCTTGAAGCATGTGGGAACAACAGACTGGGATAGGGATTGATTGAATATGTCCGAAAACACACCAGCCAGCTGGTCTGCGCATGCTCTGAGGGCGCGGCTGGGGATGACGTCTGGGCCTGCAGCCTTGCGAGAGGTTGACACGTTTAAATGTTTTCCTCACGTGAAGGAGAGTCCGCATGTTTTGGTTGCGGGCCGTGTCAGTGGCACTGTATTGTCCTCAAAGCGGGCAAAAAAGTTATTTAGTCTGCCTGGGAGCAAGACATCCTGGTCCGTGACGGGGCTGGTTTTCTTTTTGTAATCCGTGATTGACTGTAGACCCTGCCACATACCTCTTGTGTCTGAGCCGTTGAATTGAGATTCTACTTTGTCTCTATACTGACACTTAGCTTGTTTGATTGCCTTGCGGAGGGAATAGCTACACTGTTTGTATTCGGTCATGTTTCCGGTCACCTTGCCCTGATTAAAAGCAGTGGTTTGCGCTTTCAGTTTCACGCGAATGCTGCCATCAATCCACGGTTTCTGGTTTGGGAATGTTTTAATCGTTGCTATGGGAACGACATCTTCAACGCACGTTCTAATGAACTCGCTCACCGAATCAGCGTATTCGTCAATGTTGTTGTTTGATGCAATACAAAACATATCCCAGTCCACGTGATGGAAGCAGTCTTGGAGTGTGGAATCAGATTGGTCGGACCAGCGTTGAACAGACCTCAGCGCGGAAGCTTCTTGTTTTAGTTTCTGTCTGTAGGCAGGGATCAACAAAATGGAGTCGTGGTCAGCTTTTCCGAAAGGAGAGCGGGGCAGGGCCTTATATGCGTCGCGGAAGTTAGAATAGCAATGATCCAAGATTTTTCCAGCCCTGGTTGCGCAATCGATATGCTGATACAATTTAGGGAGTCTTGTTTTCAGATTAGCCTTGTTAAAATCCCCAGCTACAATGAATGCATCATCAGGATATATGGATTCCAGTTCGCAAAGAGTCAAATAAAGGTTGTTCAGAGCCATCGATGTGTCTGCTTGGGGGGGAATATATACGGCTGTGATTATAATCGAAGAGAATTCCCTTGGTAGATAATGCGGTCGACATTTGATTGTGAGGAATTCTAAATCAGGTGAACAGAAGGACTTCCTGTATGTTGTTGTGGCCACACCACGTCTCGTTAACCATGAAGCATACGCCCCCGCTCCTCTTCTTACCAGAAAGATGTTTGTTTCTGTCGGCGCGATGCGTGGAGAAACCAGTTGGCTGCACCGACTCCGATAGCGTCTCTCCAGTGAGCCATGTTTCCGTGAAGCAAAGAACGTTACAGTCTCTGATGTCCCTCTGGAATGCTACCCTTGCTCGGATTTCATCAACCTTGTTGTCAAGAGACTGGACATTGGCGAGAAGAATGCTAGGGAGTGGTGCCCGTCTCCGGAGTCTGACCAGAAGACTGCTTCGTTTCCCCCTTTTACGAAGTCGTTTTTTTGGGTCACCGGCTGGGATCCATTCCGTTGGATCCCAGCCAGGATCCGGTTCGCGAAAGTCATATTCTTGGTCGTACTGATGGTGAGTTGACGCTGCTCTTATATTCAGTAGTTCTTCTCGACTGTATGTAATGAAACCTAAGATGACCTGGGGTACCAATGTAAGAAATAACACGTAAAAAAAAAAAAACTGCATAGTTTCCTAGGAATGAGAGGCGAGGCGGCCATCTCTGTCGGCGCCAGACTGTGGCCATGTCCAAATACTCATACTTACATACTACATACTAAAACTGCATACTATGTACTCATCGTTGGATACTATTTAGCATGTACTGTAGAATATGAATGGAGTTATAGGCCTACTCAGGCTGGTTACAGGCAGACTATCAAATTGGACCTATACTGTAGTCCTTATAGCCCATCTATCCTATTTAAAAAGAAGACAGAAACAGATCATTTGGTTAAATTTCAACATATTTATTAGTGAAATTAAAGTGCTGTAACATATATAAGTTAAATTAAATAGCTTAGTACACACACAGAAACTTTTCAAATGTTCATATCAAAAGACTATTGCACAGAAAACTGTCGGGTGCGTCGCAAATTCAGAACCGTTGGACAGCAGCATAATAAACTAAAGCACTTATCATTGGGAACGATCCATAAATGAAATAATTAAATAGGTAGCCACGCCTACAAAACTAAAACAATTCAAGTGTTTAATCAAAAGGCCTGACTAATATGACATCAATACCGCAGCCACATCCTGAGTCCACTGTGCCGACACATTAACAAATCAAAAGATGGTTTAGTATTTAGTTTAAAAGCTCTGACGAAGGCCAAGAGAACAATAAACACTTTTCAATGAAAAAACAGAAAGCCACTTAAAAAATATATAAAATAAAAACGACTTCTGTTTTCAAAGATGTATCCTACGATGCAATACTAATTTTAAGGAGAAGAAAAATTACTTACATTTGAACACCACTGCAGAAGCTTCGCTATTCGGCATCTTCCCAATTAAGTAGCCTAGTCTTGTTGTATGGCTACTTGAAGAGAACTAGGGCCTATCACTCCCAGCCCACCTCTTCCAATGCATTATGAAAAAATTTTCATCTAATTCTACTAGATGAAGAACCAAAAGGAGTATAACATCCTGGCATTTAAACCATAATCGATTTTTGGAAATTCACATACTCTATTTTCGCATACTGAGACCGCGACATGATGATTGCGTGATTTCCCGTTATTCATTGATTTCGGTAGCATTTCCCCATATCTAATTGATTAGCTGTTGTTAAAGCTGAAAAGAGCATGGCATCTGGGCATTTAAAGTATACTCGATTTTCAAAATGACGCATACATTTTATTTTTTGCATACTCTAACGGCCTACTATTTAGGATGCAAGTATGGGTATTCCGGCCAACATCTCAGCACCCCCTGCAGCGACTTGCACAACACCCCCCCCCCCCCCCCCCTCCACTTCTCCTTCACCCAAAATCAGGATCCCTACAAATCAGCTGGGCTAGACAATCTGGACCCTCTCTTTCTAAAATTATCCACCGAAATTGTTGCAACCCTTATTACTAGCCTATTCAATCTCTCTTTTGTATCGTCTGAGATCCCCAAAGATTAGAAAGCTGCCGCGGTCATCCCCCTGGTCAGAGGGGGAGACACTCTAGACCCAAACTGTTATAGACCCATCCTGCCCCACCTTTCTAAAATCTTCAAAAGCCAAGTTAATAAACAGACCACCGACCATTTCGAATCCCACAGTACCTTCTCCACTATGCAATCTGGTTTCCGAGCTGGTCAAGGGTGCACCTTAGCCACGCTCAAGGTCCTAAACGATATCATAACCGCCATCGATAAAAGACAGTACTGTGCAGCCATCTTCATCTACCTGGCCAAGGCTTTCGACTCTGTCAATCACCACATTCTTATCAGCAGACTCAATAGCCTTGGCTTCTCAAATGACTGCCTCGCCTGGTTCACCAACTACTTCTCAAATAGAGCTCAGTGTGTCAAATCGGAGGGCCTGTTGTCAGGACATCTGGCAGTCTCTATGGGTGTGCCACAGGGCTCAATTCTCGGGCTGATTCTTTTCTCTGTATTGATCAATGATGTCGTTCTTGCTGCAGGTGATTCTCTGATCCACCTCTGACGACACCATTCTGTATACATCTGGCCCTTCTTTGGACACTGTGTTAACCTCTTGAACCTCTGGGGGCAGTATTTCATTTTTGGATGAAAAACGTTCCCGTTTTGTCACGAAAAGATGCTCGACTATGCATATAATTGACAGCTTTGGAAAGAAAACACTCTGAAGTTTCCAAAACTGCAAAGATATTGTCTGTGAGTGCCACAGAACTAATGCTACAGGCGAAACCAAGATGAAATTTCATACAGGAAGTGAGCCAGATTTTGAATGCGCTGTGTTCCAATGTCTCCTTATATGGCTGTGAATGCGCAAGGAATGAGCCTACACTTTCTGCCGTTTCCCCAAGGTGTTTGCAGCATTGTGACGTATTTGTAGGCAAATCATTGGAAAATTGACCATAAGAGACTACATTTACCAGGTGTCTGCTCGGTGTCCTCCGTCGAAACTATTGCGTAATCTCCAGGTGCGTGCATTTTTCCATTTTGAACAGAGGAGAAACCAAACTGCCAGGAGTGATTTATCATCAAATAGATATGTGAAAAACACCTTGAGGATTGATTCTAAACAACGTTTGCCATGTTTCTGTCGATATTATGGAGTTAATTTGGAAAAAGTTTGCGTTGTAATGACTGAATCTTCAGGTTTTTTTCTTCTTAGCCAAACGTGATGAACAAAACGGAGCGATTTCTCCTACACAAATAATCTAACTGAGACTTTGCTATCTAACTGAGACTCTCCTCATTGAAAACATCCGAAGTTCTTCAAAGGTAAATGATTTTATTTGAATGCTTTTCTTGTTTTTGTGAAAATGTTGCCTGCTGAATGCTAGGCTTAATGCTATGCTAGCTATCAATACTCTTACACAAATGCTTGTGTAGCTATGGTTGAAAAGCATTTTTTGAAAATCTGAGATGACAGTGTTGTTAACAAAAGGCTAAGCTTGTGAGCCAATATATTTATTTCATTTCATGAAATATTTTTATTTCATGAATAGTTAACGTTGCGTTATGGTAATGAGCTTGAGGCTATAATTACGCTCCTGGATACGGGATTGCTCATCGCAACAGGTTAACAAACCTCCAAACGAGCTTCAACACCATACAACACTCCTTCTGTGGCCTCCAACTGCTTTTAAATGCAAGTAAAACTAAGTGCATGATCTTCAACCGATTGCTGCCCGCACCCTCCCGCCCGACTAGCATCACTACACTGGACGGTTCTGACATCTACAAATACCTAGGTGTCTGGTTAGACTGTAAACTCTCCTTCCAGACTCACATTTAGCATCTGCAATCCAAAATTAAATCTAGAATCAGCTTCCTATTTCGCAACAAAGCCTCCTTCACTCATGCTGCCAAACATACCTTCGTAAAACTGACTATCCTACCGATCCTTGACTTCGGCAATGTCATTTACAAAATAGCCCCTAACACTCTACTCAGCAAACTGGATGTAGTCTATCACAGGGCTGTTTAGTCACCAAAGCCCCATATACTACCCACCATTGCGACCTGTACGATCTCGTTGGCTGGCCCTCACTACATATCCGTCGACAAACCCACTGGCTCCAGGTCATCTATAAGTCTTTGATAGGTAAAGCCCTGCCTTATCTCAGCTCACTGGTCACCATAGCAACACCCACCCGTAGCATGCGCTCCAGCAGGTATATTGCACTTGTCATCCCCAAAGCCAACACTTCCTTTGGCCGCCTTTCCTTCCAGTACTCTGCTGCCAATGACTGGAACAAATTGGAAAAATCTCTAAAGCTGGAGTCTTTTATCTCCCGATCTAAGTTAAGCATCAGCTGTCAGAGCAGCTTACCGATCACTGTACCTGTACATAGCCAATCTGTAAATAGCACACCCGACTACCTCATCCCCATATTATTACTTACCCTTTTGCACCCCAGTATCTCTACTTGCACATCATCATCTGCACATCTATCACTCCAGTATTAATGCTAAATTGTCCTTATTTTGCCTCTATGGCCTATATATTGCCTACCTCCCTATTCTTCTACATTTGCACACACTGTACATAGATTTTTCTATTTTTATTTTCTATTGTGTTATTGACTGTACGTTTGTCTATGTGTAACTCTGTGTTGTTGTTTGCGTCTCACTGCTTTGCTTTATCTTGGCCAGGTCACAGTTGTAAATGAGAACTTGTTCTCAACTGGCCTACCTGGTTAAATAAAGGTGAAAAAGAAAATATATATATATATAAAATTCAGACACGGCCTGTGTGTGTCAGTCAGTGCCAGTTACCATGTACTGTGGGTAGGGAGCTCACCTGGACTCCTCCAGTAGTACTAGCAGGCGGCAGCGTGGTGTCTCGGTGGCAGCAATATGACCCAGCGTCCCAAACAGACGCTCTGCAGAGATCACGTCATTCATGGTCACCTGATGCACACACACACACACAATATAAATACACAGACATACACACACAAGGGGAAATAAAAAGGGCATCAGCTAACACGTTGTTCAGAACATTATAGCACAAAGACGCTGAAAGACAAATCATGTTAGATTTTTTCAGAGTGTGTAGGTGGACCTGACCTCCAGGTTGTTGATCTTGTGCAGGTTGAAGTGGTGCAGGCGGTAGATGAGGAAGGATCTCCACAGGGAAAGGCTGACTACAGGGTTCCCCTTTGGGTGGATGGTCAGCTGGTCCAGACGTCTCACCTGGGCCAGAGCAGCCAGCTGGGGAAGACGGCTGACGTTGGTCTCCAGGAAAATCAGGTGCTGTATGGAGGATACCATAATAAGTCAGGAAACCAGTCAATGAGTGGCCATATGAGTATCCTATTGGCTAATGAGAACCCTCAGTTTAGAACTCCAACAGAGACCATGTGTTACCATGGTGAGAATATGACTCCTATCATAGTAGCCAATGAGAAGACTCTTTATTGAACAGTATGTAATTTGAAGTAAATGTGTTCTCACAGATAGGTTGGGGAACTTGACCCTTATGCGTGGCAGTGTTGGCACGATCGCATCAAAGTGGATGTAGCGGAAGGCTATGACAGTGACGGCCCCTGCAGTCTGGACCCCCCAGCCTCTCTCCAGGGCCTCCAGGGCCCCGAGGCCGAACAGGCGCAGGGTTTCCCCATCCAGCTCCGCCAGGTGGCTGTCTGACAGGGAGAGGCTCTGCAGGCTGGCACCCCCTGCCTCAAGGAGCCTGGAGCACACAGAGAAACAAACAGTCAGCACACACACCTGTGAGGATGGGCACCTGATTTGTTAAGGAGGGTACCCAGTCCCCACCAGCCCCCCCCCCGGTAATTTGAAACATGATGGTGGCTCCCTAGGTACATTAAGTAATACCCACCTGGCCAACTCTCTACCCACCTGGCATAGTCACAAGTTTCCAGGATCCTCTGGACTATCATTAAGAAAAAGATATCTTAGTTTACATGTGTCTGAAGAAGTGGGCCAATCAGTGGAGGGGAGAGAAACAGCAGTGAGAGGGGTTATCAGAGTTAAGTGAATGTAACATTTGTCTTCAATGCTGACTAATTGCTCTCCATTCTCTGTGACAACAGTTGAAGTGCCCTTCCCTGATAAGGAGTCGTGAGAGTAGAGAATCAGGATGAGTCTCAGGGAGACATGATCTCTCTGTCCCTGTTGGAGCCTCACTAGCTGCCCTGGGTCTCTCTGCCTTCTTTCCCTGCCTCCCAGTCTGCTGACACTCAGGGGACCTGCTGCATACCAGAGGATCATATAGCTCCACGGACCAGCAGTCCACACCAGATATTAGAGTTCACCCACCAACAACCTAATCAGTCTATTCATATTTCACACCCTAAGAATGTAACACCGCTGATCATGGGAAAAGAAAACACAAGGGAGGACTAATCCTGACACTATTGGAGCTGTAATCCTATAGTCTTGTTGGGCTGATTGTTACAGAGTCAGGGGAGTGAAACAAGGCTTCTTTAAAAAGCCATCGTTGTTGTCACACACCAAACCTGATCCCCTGGAGGTCACTTCTCTCTCTCTCTCTCTAGAGGACTGAGGACTGACTCCTACCCTCCTCTCATATCTCTGTCTGCTGCACCTTTTAGTGCATCTAAGACCTGGCAAGATGCTGTCCAGGTAAGCAGAGACAAAGAACAGAGAGGAATCAAGGAGAGTGGTCTGAGAACCTGTAAGAGAGGCTTTGTACTGTGAGCAAGAACAGGAAGAAGAGATGATACAAAGATGGTCAGACAGGTGTGCTGACCCAGAAAGAGAGTGCTGAAGTGGGAAACAGGGAAGATTCTGGTACAAATGAAGGTGTATTCGAACAGAGGAGAGATTAAAATGTTGATTGACTTGTGATTATCATGTAATAACCATGACAGGACATTCTAAAGACCACTATCAAGGCTGTGGCTGCAGAGGGACACAAGAGAGCAGTTTGTTAACAAGCTGCAGGGTTACAGGTCTAGAGTTGACTCCAGCCCTAGGAGAAAGAAAGGTGAATGTGAGCCAGAGAGATTCAGGACACCAGGGTTAAAGGTCACATAGCTACAGTGTTAAGCTATGTATTGGCCACCATGACTACTGTGTCTCTATAGGACCACCTGTGTGTGTGTGTGTGTGTGTATGCGTGTGTGTGTGTGTGTGTGTGTGTGTGTGTGTGTGTGTGTGTGTGTGTGTGTGTGTGTGTGTGTGTGTGTGTGTGTGTGTGTGTGTGTGTGTGTGTGTGTGCATGCGTGTGTATGCTTGTGTATGCATGCAAGCGTGCGTGTGTGTGTGTGAGTGAATGAGAGTCAGTAAACTGCCCATGGCTGCCTCAGAGTTCAGTCATTAACACCTGCTGTAATACTCCATTTCACCTCAGAGTTTTAATAACCTGGGAGAAAACCCAACCTTAACAAAACAACCCAGGAATTACATTAGCTAATAGACACAACCTCCAGATAATCCTAACATTCAGTACGAGCCGATTCCAAGAATCCAGCAGTGACTGACAGACTAGCGTCTGACTCAATCATGGAGAACAATTTTTCTAGCAGGCCGTGTTGCTAATCTAAGATGACCCACCATACGGTGGGTGTAAAACCCAATTTTAATCAAACAGTGTCGCGTTTCAAGGAAGTGCCGCGTCTGACACCGAGGGGCAGGCGAGGAACATGAGGGGTGATGACTGGTGATGTAAGAGCAAGGGGGTACTACTGGGCACATGGAGGAAAGCATCTCGTCCAGGGAGCTACTAGCTGGAGGTCTCCTCATGCACACACACACGCGCACACACACACTGGGAGACCCAGGCCCCACGGAGCAGAGCGGAAGTCTGGGCCAGCGATAGACAAGACAAGTGAAAGACGGTGCTAATCTTCAGGACACGCCACACCTCTCAGAGGTGGCTTTGCCTAAGGTACTAAATCAAAAGCAGTTGGACAGACAGACAGAGACAGACAGAGAGGGATAGTGAGATAGAGAGAGACAGAGATGAGAGCGAGAGAGAAAGAAAGAAAGACAGACAGAGAGAGCGAGAGAAAGGAGACTCTGGGTAATATGTAGATAGAGTAAAGAAGAGTGATGGTAACTTTTCATCCCTTTCTGGGGAAGTCTGGAAGCATGCCATCAGCCCACTCTGCACTGTGTCATGTATTGTTCCTGGTAATCACTCTTGATAGACTGCCAGGTGCCTCCAAATCCCCTCCTGAAACACTTAGAGGAAGAGGAGACACAAAGATGATCAAACTGAGGAAAGTCTAACTGTGGAAAACATTTCCTGATGTGTTCAGCAGCTCAATTATCTGGACCTAATCCAGCAGGAGCTTCAAAACAATGTCTGTCATGAGCCTACATGTGTATGATAGCACCACATAAGGAACATGGTTATTTAGCTTATCATGATGTGAGAATAACCTTTCAAAATGTTCTAAACTGAAAGAAAAATTTAATTGTTCAAGCAATTTCTCTATTAGCATGGTAGCAGATCTGTACAGTGTCTGCAATAAAGCATGAAAATGATAGTCAGAGGAGTTGGCTAGAGCTGACACAGATCTGGAACCAGGCTATTTCTGCATGTCTCTCCTGGCATGATGTAGAGTAAGATCTGGAACCAGGCTATTTCTGTATGTCTCTCCTGGCATGATGTAGAGTAAGATCTGGAACCAGGCTTTTTCTGTATGTCTCTCCTGGCATGATGTAGAGTAAGATCTGGAACCAGGCTATTTCTGTATGTCTCTCCTGGCATGATGTAGAGTAAGATCTGGAACCAGGCTATTTCTGTATGTCTCTCCTGGCATGATGTAGACTAAGATCTGTAACCAGGCTATTTCTCTATTTCTGTATTTCTCCTGGCATGATGTAGAGTAAGATCTGGAACTAGGCTATTTCTGTATATCTTCGGCATGATGTAGATGTAACATTTATTGAATGAAGTGTTATGGTTGTGTTTCTGAGTGGTGGTGACATCAGATTCTCTTGCTCATTCTCAGACTTCCCATCATAAGCAGAACTTGAAGATTGATGTGCTTGCCCCTCCACCTGCTTGGAGACCCAGCATGCCGCTGTATTAATGAATATATACATAGCATGTGGGCACTGATGTCTCCTCTCTAACTCTCTGGCCAGCCCCAATATTGGATTTCTGGGTAATAACTCTTCCCTCCTGTCATATCTCAAGGGAACCGTGAACGAATAAATGTTCCTCCAGTCTGCTCACAAAGGAATATAAAACAGAGGCTACTATCCAGCAGTCGGACGGGCACACCCGCGCGTACACACACACACAAACTTGTTTCTGCACGGACACACGCTAACACACACACTCACGAACAGACATTCACACACACACAAAATTTGCTAAGCACTCACAGAGACAACCATTCTCCTACTCCCTCTCTCATCCTAACACACTAAAAGGGGTTCCCTCCTTCCTCCATTCTAAACGCACTGTCAACATTTGCTCCTGTCTTAATTCTTCTCCAGCTCAGGTCGGGCTGCTAATGCCAAACAGAGATGACAACATATGTTTCCTTTTACCTGCTGAGGGGCAGGGGCCCATTTCAGTCAACCCATATCATTTACCACTCCAGCTTGGTGTGGAAAGGGGAGCTTGAAAAGGCCATTGACTATACTGATAAACACTTACAGCATTAATACACCAATTCTAGCCAACTAGGTATAATTGCACAAGGTTAGCCAAGGTTCATGCCTCTGTGTGTGCCAAACATCACCATTTTGCAGTGACAAGTGTTCTGAAGTTATGAGGTGCATGACTTTCACTGGGCACATTCCTTTAAGCTAGTTTCTCAAGGGAAGTAAAATCAAACGATTCAACTAACCTGCATCACATCTATTCATGTTTATGTGGTTGTTAATTATTCCGCAGGACTTTAGCTGGCCCTCTCTCACATGCTCTTATAAAGACGATGATCCATGTGTCTTCATATGGCAGCAGCAGTAACGTGTGAACTGTCACACGCTGTTTTTTCTGTGATGAATGTGAACATTGCCGGTCACACCCAGGGAACAACAAATAGCATATCCAGAGCTAATGGATCTAATCATGCGGACGCCAGCGGTTATTCTTTCTCAGAAGCAATGTGGGGACAGAGCAGAGGGCAGCCTCCAGGCCCTCCATCTCTCAGAGAGGAAAACCCTCCACACCAGGGGGCCCCCCTGCTCCCCCTGCCCCCCTCCCCGGTCCCAGAGCAGAACCAGATGTGGAGGACAGAGAGAGACAGGCCCAGCTCTGCAGCTCTGCCCAGCTTGTGGGAATGAAGAACCCTGTCTGTCTTTTGAGGATTAAGGAGGAATATACCGGACCAGGACAGACTATCAATCCAGAGATAAAGCAAATCATTCTTACCATGGGATGACAGAGGGTCATACCTGTAGAACATCACATCTATAAATCACTGCTCAGTCCATCTATCATCTCCTCTTTTATACTTTCAGGAATAGGAATATTCCCATGGGCATATTTACTGTAAGACACCCAAAGGAGTGAATACCAAGCATCACAAACATACATCAACTACATGAAACAGACAGAGAGCTGACAAACTGCACTTAGACAAAGGACAGTACGAGGTTATAGATGTAAAACATCATAAAATGGTTATTCTCTTTTATCCTATTGGACAATTGCGCACAACAATAAAAAAACGGTTAACGTTACAGATAAGCAGACCACATCACACCGTATGGTGAATCACTTGAGCCCTAGCCTTGGCCCCTTTCGTGACACAAACTGCTATAAGTGAGCCTATAAGTGAATTAGGGCCATGAAGGATTGCGCTTCCGGGACATTTTCATATCCTGGAGGAAGAAAGCAACATGTAATAATAGTGGTTGACACAGCCACAGTGTCCATCTCAGCCTGACCCCTTATAACTCACAGGCCTGGTATACAGTCCCTCCAGGAGGACTTAGGACCTGCAGCATGGGGGCTAAGCCTGGTCAGGCCAGGCTGGGGGAATGGCCATATGGAGAACAAGGTCTCACCCTCTAAACCTCACAATAAAGTTAGCTAACTAAGTAATGGGGCCCTGTGCAGTTTTGGGAAAATCATCAGTGTAAAGACTAACGAGTGTTAGAGGGTGAAATGTTGAGTGTGTAAAGCAGAGGGAATCATGTCTCTATGGAGGGAACCATTATAGATGAGGGATATCCTTTTGTATGCTAGTGTATAGTGTAGACAGTCAACAGGAGGCTGGTGAAGGGAGGACGGCTCATAATAATGGCTGGAATGGAAAGGTATTAAAACATATAGAAACCATGTGTTTGATATTATCCATTAATTTTGTTCCAGCCATTACAATGAACCGTCCTCCCCAGTTAAGGTGCCACAAGCCACCTGTGGTAGACACCAGTCATCTGACACATATGGAACCCAGGAGAATTAAACAAAATCCTCAAATGTGCTCCAACCATACAGTTTTATTGGCTAAACTTGAAATAATTATAATGTGTGAACAATTATAACGGGACCATGTTTTATTGCATTAGAAGAATGTTTACATTCCAATATCCTATCCCCTGTGAGTACGCGTATCAGTAGAGGCTGCTGAGGGGAGGACGGCTCATAATAATGGCTGGAACGCAGCAAATGGAATGGCATCAAACACATGGAAACCATGTGATTGATGTATTTGATACCATTCCACCTATGCCGCTCACGCCATTACCACAAGCCCGTCCTCCCCAAATAAGTTGCCACCAACCTCCTGTGATGTGTATGTATTCCTGGGTGTGGTGTAGTACTAACTTGGGGTCTCGAGGACTGTTGGGGCGACTGGTGGAGCGTATCCGGGTCTCACTGCCCCCTGTTGGCCTGTCCATAGCCGACACCGGACTCACCCGTCTGGCAGAACAGAAAACATATTATGTATACCTCTATAACAGTCCTGCAACTATAACTACTGTCTTCCAGAGCCCAAAGTGCCACCCCTATGCACGGCCCCTCCCCCCTAACGTTACCTGAGCTGCTCATCCGGAGAAGGTTCCAGTGCAAGGCCATTGGTCTGGGCGGGACTGTGGGCAGGGCTTGCTTCAGGGCTGACTTCCTCCTTGGCTCCGTTCTGAGCCGGGTGCTCCAGGCAGGCCCTGACCCCCTCCCACTGCAGTGCTGCATTACGGATGGCCAGACGCCGCTTCTCCTGCACATACACATAAACACACGCAGACAGGCACACACACATGCACAAGCACACATGCATGCACAAACATGCGCGCACACACAAGGAACAGAGCAGGGTTCAGTTGGCATTGGTCCTCAGCAGGGCACATAGAGGACAGGATGATATTATGAAACTGAGATCTCTCTCCTGCTACAGACAAAGACATTCCACCTACCTTGCTTGTCACTGAGGAGTCCTGAGACTTGAGTCCAAGTTGAGTGTAGAACTGCTGAGGCACAACATGAGCAGGACTCTATGAACACAAATACACATGTACTGTTTATCTTCAAAAAATAAAACTTCAAATGTTATTCTAACTGATAGACTGTCACTTAGCTTACATTACTTACAAACATGCCTATCTTACCAATACCTAGTCTCAGTTACAGTTACAAAGGCTCTGTCTGTAATAACAAGGTACAATTTGTGTGTGCTGTACTGTATATGCCCCATATCTCTCAACAACTGTCTCAGCATTACTGCAGCAGCAGAATCCGTGTTGACTGTAGCAGAGGCAGCAGCAGTACTTCTGTGCCACCCCCACCCTGCAACAAGGAAGAATGCAGCTCTCTCTCTCGCTTTCTCTTAGATTAGATGTTTTTGTTGTTGCCTTTATTCAGTTCAGTTTTGATACGCACAGGTATGGAATGGAATGCTCCACTCCCACACACAGAGGACGGCTGGCAAACAGAATTGATAGTGGATCATTCTGAGACTACATGAACCCTCACGGAGCATTCCATTTATCATTATTTCCTCAACTAGCTCAATTAGCTGGCTTGGATTACACACAGGCAATTAAACTTCCTCTAGACCTCTTGCTGATCTCTCAGTATGGATCAGTCAATGCAGCAGGAAGGCAGGAACACACACATCAATATACAGTATATAATGAGCAAAAATATAAACGCCACATGTGAAGTGTTTCATGATCTGAAATAAAAGATCCCAGAAATGTTCCATTACCCTGTTAGTGAGCATTTCTCCTTTACTAGATCATTTTTATTTATTTTTATTTTACCTTTATTTTATTTGACCTTTATTTAACCAGGCAAGTCAGTTAAGAACAAATTCTTATTTTCAATGACGGCCTAGGAACAGTGGGTTAACTGCCTGTTCAGGGGCAGAACGGCAGATTTGTACCTTGTCAGCTCGGGGGTTTGAACTTGCAACCTTCCGGTTACTAGTCCAACGCTCTAACCACTAGGCTACCCTGCCGCCCATCCACATGACAGGTGTGGCATATCAAGAAGCTGATTAAACAACTGTCACGACTCCTGCCGAACGTGGCTCCCCTTCCTGTTCGGGTGCCACTGATCTTGTTCTCCCCCTCCTTGTCTGTTTATTAGTTACACCTGTGTTTAGTTAGGTTAATTAGTTGGGCTTTATTATCCAGCCGGCCCGCCTGCTGGGTGTGCGGGATTGTTTTATGTGTACTCATGTACACGCCTGTAAGTCACGGTTGTTCGTGTACATGTGTTATTCGGGACTGTTTAGTTCCTCTGTGTTTTGGGGCATTTGTTTGAGTGGTGTCGTTTTCACCTGTGTGGTGAATAAAGAAGTAGTGCTACTCTGAACTCTCTGTTTCCTGCATCTGACTTCTTCCTCCACTACACCCCGGGCATTACAGAATCCCACACCGATTGAATGGAGTCAGCAGGAGCAGCTGCCAACCCCCTCCCATCGATGGAGGAACGTGTCCTCCACCACACCACCGTCATCCATCGGATCGGATCCGCGATGGACCAGATGATGGAGAGAATGGACCGATGGGAGAGGAGTGGTCTCCTCTCTCCACCTTCGGTTTCCCCAGCCCAGGATTCCCCTTCTCCTCTCTCCCCATCCCCCGGATCCAGCGCTCTCCGTCTTGCGCTCCCAAGGGATTATGATGGAGCGGCGGCGGGGTGTCAGGGGTTTGAGCGGCGGGAGGGCGACTGTTCCACCTTAGGCAGGAGAAGAGGAGCGCCCCGGATTACGCCTTAGAGTTCCGGACCTTGGCCGCTGGGCCTGGGTGGAACGACAGGGCCCTTATAGACCACTACCGGTGTAGTCTCCGGGAGGACGCAGGGAGCTAGCGTGTCAGGACACCGCTCTCTCCCTAGATTAACTTATTGACATGTCTATCCGGCTGGACAATCTGCTGGCTGCCCGCGGGCGTTCAGGAGAGGGTCCTGTGCGTTCCACCAACCAGCGCCCCCGCTCCCATTCCTACGGAGTTGGGATGGGCCATGCCGAGGGGTTCCCGGAGGAGGAGGCTCCCCCTGCACCAGCTGTGGTCGGAGAGGACACACGGCCGATCGGTGCTGGGGGGGCCCGTCTGGGAGTCGAGATGGCAGGCAGAACGCTTCTTGGTCACCCCAAGTGAGTCAGCACCAAACTCACACAGAACCCCCTGTTGGTCACTTGTTTGTCTTTATTTCTTTCCTTGATTTTTCCCCTCTTCCCAACATAAAGCGCTAGTCGATTCAGGTCCATCTGGGAACTTTATGGATCGCGGACTTGCCATCAAGCTGGGTGTTCCGCTCGTGCCGATAGATTCTCCCTTCCCTGTGCACTCCCTTGATAGCCGGCCATTAGGGTCAGGGTTGGTCCGGGAGGCCACGGTTCCACTGGACATGGTGACGCAGGGGAATCATAGGGAGCGTATAAGTCTCTTCATTATCGATTCGCCTGCGTTTCCAGTGGTGCTGGGGATTCCCTGGCTGGCTAGTCACAATCCCAAGATTTCGTGGAGACAGAGGGTTCTCCAGGGGTGGTCAGAGGAGTGTTCTGGAAGGTGTCTGGGAGTTTCCATCGGTGCCACGTCCGTGGAGAGCCCAGACCAGGATTCCACGGTGCGCACCCCCCCCCCCTTTCAGTAAAAAGAGAGCGACTAAATTACCACCTCATCGACCGGGAGGGGATTGTGCAATAGATCTCCAAGTAAACGCTGCGCTTCCCAAGAGTCACGTGTACCCATTGTCCCAGGAGGAGACGTTGGCTATGGAGACATATGTCACGGAGTCTCTGGGACAGGGGTACATTCGGCCCTCCATCTCACCAGTCTCCTTGAGTTTATTTTTTGTGAAGAAAAGGGAGGTGCAGCGGTTTTTGGGGTTTGCCCATTACTACCGGAGGTTTATCCGGGGTTTTGGCCAGGTAGCGGCCCCCATTACCTCACTGCTGAAGGGGGGCCCGGTGCGTTTGCGGTGGTCAGCAGAGGCGGACAGAGCCTTCAATAGGTTGACTCGGATGCACCCGTGTTGGCGCACCTGGACCCCTCTCTAGCATTCATAGTGTAGGTGGACGCGTCCGAGGCTGGGGTGGGTGCTGTGCTATCACAGCGCTCGGGTACGCCACCAAAACTCCGCCCCTGCCCTTTCTTTTACGCGGAGCGTAACTATGATGTGGGGGACCGGGAGTTGTTAGCGGTGGTCTAGGCCCTGAGGGTGTGGAGACACTGGCTTGAGGGGGCTAAGCACCACTTTCTCATCTGGACCAACCACCAGAATCTGGAGTATATTCAGGCAGCTAGGAGACTGAATCCACGTCAGGCAAGGTGGGCCATGTTCTTCACCCGATTCCGGTTTACTCTGTCGTATAGACCAGGCTCCCAGAACGTAAAGGCTGACACACTGTCCCGCCTTTATGATACGGAGGATCGGTCTACCGAGCCTACTCCCATCCTTTCCGCCTCGAGACTGATGGCACCAGTGGTATGGGAGGTGGACTCGGACATCGAGCGGGCGTTACGGGCGGAGCCTGCGCCTCCTCAGTGTCCGGCTGGGCGTAAGTACGTGCCACTTGGTGTTCGGGACCAACTGATTCGGTGGGCTCACACCCTACCCTCCTCGGGTCACCCTGGGGTGGCGAGGACAGTGCGGGGCCTCTGGGAGAAGTATTGGTGGCCCACCTTGGCTAGGGACGTTAGGGTTTATGTCTCTTCCTGTTCGGTGTGCGCCCAGAGTAAGGCTCCTAGGCACCTTCCTAGAGGGAAATTACACCCCCTCCCCGTTCCACAACGGCCATGGTCTCACCGATCAGTTGATTTTCTGACCGATCTCCCCCCGTCTCAGGGGAACACAATGGTTTTGGTGATTGTGGATCGGTTCCCTAAGTCCTGCTGTCTCCTACCGTTGCCCGGTCTCCCTATAACCCTACAGACTGCGGAGGCGTTATTCACCCACGTCTTCCGGCACTACGGGGTGCCGGAGGATATCGTCTCTGATCGGGGTCCCCAGTTCACGTCCCGGGTATGGAGGGCGTTCATGGAGCGTCTGGGGGTCTCGGTCAGCCTGACCTCCGGTTATCACCCCGAGAGTAATGGGCAGGTGGAGAGAGTGAACCAGGAGGTGGGTAGGATTCTGTGGTCGTATTGCCAGGACCGGCCCAGCGAGTGGTCTAGGTACGTCCCATGGGCGGAGTTGGCCCAAAACCAACTCCGTCACTCCTCGACAAACCTATCTCCGTTCCAGTGTGTGTTGGGCTACCAGCCGGTCCTGGCACCTTGGCATCCGAGTCAGACCGAGGCTCCTGCGGTGGAGGAGTGGGTGCAGCGCTCCAAGGAGACCTGGAGGGCCGTCCAGGAATCCCTCAAACAAGCCAGTGGATGGCAGAAGAGGAGTGCTGACCGCCACCGCAGTGAGGCCCCCGTATTTGTACCGGGGGACAGGGTCTGGCTCTCGACCCGAAACCTACCTCTCCGCTTGCCCTGCCTCTCCGCTTGCCCTGCCAGAAACTGGGGCCGCAGTGTGTAGGGCCCTTCAAAGTCCTGAGGAGAATAAACAAGGTGTGTTATCGATTACAACTCCCTTCCTATTATCGTATTAACCCCTCGTTTCATGTGTCTCTCCTCAGGCCGGTGGTAGCTGGTACCCTGCAGGACGGTGAGGTGCCGGAGATCCCTCCTCCCCCTCTGGACATCGAGGGGTCCCCGGCATACACGATACGGGCCATTCTGGACTCGAGACGCCGGGTGAGGGGCCTGCAGTACCTCGTGGACTGGGAGGGATACGGTCCGGAGGAGAGGTGCTGGGTACCGATGGGGGACATTTTGGATCCGTCAATGTTGAGTGATTTCCATCGCCTCCATCCGGATCGCCCTGCGACTCGCCCTCCGGGTCGCCCTCGAGGCCGGTGTCGGCGCGCTGCGGGAGCCGCGCATCAGGGGGGGTACTGTCACGACTGCTACCGAAGGTGGCTCCCCTTCCTGTTCGGGTGGCGCTCTGCGGTCATCATCACTGGCCTACTAGCTGCCACTGATCTTTTTCTCCCCCTCCTTGTCTGTTTATTACTTACACCTGTGTGTAGTTAGGTTAATTAGTTGGGCTTTATTATCCAGCCGGCCCGCCTGCTGGGTGTGCCGGGATTGTTTTATGTGTACTCGTATACACGCCTGTAAGTCACGGTTGTTCGTGTACGTGTGTTATTCTGGACTGTTTAGTTCCCCTGTGTTTTCACCTGTGTGGTGAATAAAGAAGAAGCGCTACTCTGAACTCTCTGTTTCCTGCGTCTGACTTCTTCCTCCACTACACCCCGGGCATTACAACAACATGATCATTACACCTTATCAGGTACACCTTATGCTAGCGGACAATAAAAGGTCACTGTAAAATGTGCAGTTTTGTCACACAACACAATACCACAGATGTCTTAAGTTTTGAGGGAACATGCAATTGACATGCTGACTGCAGGAATGTCCACCAGAGCTGTTGCCAGAGAATTAAATGTTAATTTCTCTACCATAAGCTGTCTCCAACATCATTTTAGAGAATGTGGCATTACGTCCAACTGGCCTCAAAACTGCAGACCACGTGTAACCACGCCAGCCCAAGACCTCCACATTCGGCTGAGACTAGCCGGACAGATAATGAAACTGATTAGTATTTCTGTCTGTAATAAAGTCATTATTATTAAGGGAAAAAATCATTCTGATTGGCTGGGACTGGCTCCCCTGTGGGTGGGCCTATGCCCTCCCAGGCCCACCCATGGCTGCGCCCCTGCCCAGTCATGTGAAATCCATAGATTAGAGTCTAATGAATTTATTTCAATTGACTGATTTCCTTATATGAACTGTAACTCAGTAAAATTGTAGAAATTGTTGCACGTTGCGTTTATATTTTTGTTCGGTATAGATACAGTACAGTATGCATTCTCTAACACATAGAGGTACAGTACAGATAGACAATGATTGAACAAGCATGTTTTGGTCATTTGAACTGAAATCATAACCAGTCTCAAACAAAGGTTGGTGGGATCTGATAATCTTCAAAAGGAACTGAGCACTTAGAAACCCTGTAGTTAGAACAGTTATTGTGAGGAACACTTATGGAAAAGATAATGGAGGAAAAAGACAAATGACTATTGAAGTGGATTGAAAAACTTGTAGCTACAGTCACTGTTATTTGAGCCCCCTTGGAAAAATAACTACATAAATGCAGGGTTACTGGCCTTCATCTCCCTACTATAATGCTCCCATTGATCAACTCATGGTTGGGCGGTTAATGCAAAGCAGATGACTCCTCTTTACATGACAAGCGAACACCACAGTGCATTTCAAGTAGTTAAGAATTAGTGGCCATTGAGGAGCAGCCCTCAGAGCGCTTTCGGTATCATCTGAGCTAACTGCTTACCGATACCTCAGCATCAACAGAAATTGCTTACAGACATATGACAGCATATCATACAAGTTGATATAAATTATTTAATACATTGTTCAACATCAAAAACGGCCCTCTTGCACTCTCCTTAAATAATGCACTTATAGTGTAACTCCCACAACATTAGTCATCCTCATCCACTGTCTACAAGGGGTTATGCAGTGTATGTTACATGTGCAATGTGTTTAAACAAAAGCACACCTAACCTCCTATTGTACTCATAATAAACCCTAATGGCTAGCAGACGATAAACATGTTCATATTGTGACTAGTTTTGGCTATTCATATGAATAAACAGGAAATGTTTTGGAGGTAAAAACGTTTTAACAAACAGCATTGAGGGCCAAGGAGTTTGGTTATTGTCCAAATAAGCACTTTCCACAAATTACATCTGTATGGCTTAATTATGTTGTTGACATGCATCCGGCAGAAAATCTTATATAACACTTTAAATGCCACAAAATATTAGAAATATTTGAATGGATAATGACTTAAACTCTCACCAGCTAGTCTGCTCAGTCCTTATCAATGACCTGTGACATTATTTGAATTCCACTTTATCGTTGTGGAATTTTTCCTCTTATGTGACAATCAGCCAGCTAACATCAGTTGTATATATGTCAGAACAGAAGAACATATTGTTCAGTCAACATGGCAAGATATCTGCGATAGTAACAGTATAGTGCAGTATGTTAAACACAAATATGTACAGAGTCAACATAAGGTAAGTCAGGTACCTTGTGCATGGCCTGCTTGTGACTCTCCCTCTTCTTCTCATCCTCCTTCCGGGCCGTGACGCAGGCCATACGTCTCTCCTCCTCCTGCAGAAAAGAGGGTCAATAATACAATCAGGGTGTCGCTCCATTCATGGACAAGACTGAATTACTCAACATGAGACGGAGGCACAGTCAGAATAATGTCTGATATGTTGGCTGCAGGTTTTCCCTCTGCAGGAAGGACCAGTTGGAGAGGCAGCATCTCCTGCTGCATCACAGGATTATCTGTCTCTCTAATATTCAGCTGCAGCCTCTTCTGAACTGAGCCCAGCTGTTTGGGTGTGCCAGGCAGAGCTCCCAGCATGCAATGCACCAGCAGAGACAATATGAGACTGCCAGCTGAGCTCTAGGGGATGTTTAGCGCTGGCTACTCTGTGACGATTCGGCTGAGAAAGGATTCCTTGATTTGGTTCACTGAAAATGCTGCCATGGCTCCAGAATCAAAGTGCTATCTTTCATACCCTTTGCATAATGTTTTTTTCTATAAGGGAAGGCCTTTTATCAAAAATACTTTGTAACAAAAAAGTTAAATCAGTATGTGAAATGTTGTATTTTTGTATTTTATTAGAATCCGCATTAGCTGTTGCAAAAGCAGCAGCTACTCTTCCTGGGATCCACACAAAACATGAAACATAATACAGAATTACATAATACAGAACATCAATAGACAAGAACAGCTTAAGGACAGAACTACATAAAAAAAAATGTAAAGGCACACGTAGCCTACATATCAATGAATACACACAAAATATCTAGGTCAAATAGAGGAGAGGCGTTGTGCCGCGAGGTGTTGCTTTATCTGTTTTTTTAAACCAGGTTTGCTGTTTATTTGAGCAATATGAGATGGAAGTTCCATGCAATAAGGGCTCAAATCAGTTTGAGCAGAGGACCTTAAGTGCTGTCACAACTAGGCTATGTGTAATAGTATCAATAATGCATTGTCATCCTTTCCCACTAATTAGTAGACTAGATTATTAGGTGAAATAGCGCTGAATATTTGTCATTAACACTGTTAATTTCCCCCTGAACAAACCCAGTCTGTTGTGTTGACACAGATATCCCACAAGGAGCAAAGGTAACAGTTTCCTGGAATCTTTGGATTATTTTCTGTCTCAAAGCAAGAGGAGTTCAGCTCCTCCACATCTGCAGCCAGCTTTAACCCTTATTTTACTCATACATTATATCTGCCTGCCTTGGCACTGACAGCAAGTATGTTATATCTCAAACTATGTTACTACCAGTCACATAGAGCGAGTGCTCATCTGTGGAAAGTTGTGCAAATCAGATTCTGATCTCAGGAGGACTTGCCCATCCTATTGGCTGCAGGCCATTACCTCCATATTCTAAGGGTAAGGTGTGTGTGTGGTACCTCAGGGTTCATGTAGCCTACAAGCTCAGACCTGCGTGTTGCCTGCCTGCTTAACAGCTTTCAAATGCATGAACCTCTGAACTCAAGTGCCTCGTATGTAGTGTTAATACAATGACATCATGTTTGACAGGCAATTCAGCTTTTATCCCTATGGATATCAAGCATGTGGTAGTTTCAAGGATTCTGTAAAGTGTTGCACCGAGCGTATGTCTTACCGTGACACGTTTCATGTCCAGCTGTCTGAGTTGAAGCACACAGCGCAGGGCGGCCTGCTTGTACCATGTCTCCAGGGCTACTGGGTTCCCATCCAGGGTGAGCTCAGAAAGGGAGCACGACTCTCCCAGGCAGGCTAGCTCATAAAAACTACACACAGAGAGAGAAAACACACACCACAAAGGACATTAACAACTATCAATGGGATAAATACAATATCAAATCAAATTTTATTTGTCACATGCGCCGAATACAACAGGTGTAGACTTTACCGTGAAATGCTTACTTACAAGCACTTAACAAACAATGCAGTTTTAAGAAAATAGAGTTAAGAAAATATTTACTAAATAAACTAAAGTAAACATATTTTAAAGTAACAATAAAATAACAACAATGAGGCTATATATACACAGGGTACCAGTACCGAGTCAATGTGCGGGGGCACATGTTAGTCAAGTTAATTTGTACGTGTATGTAGGGAGGGGTAAAGTGACTATGCATTGATAATAAACAGCGAGTAGCAGCAGTGTAAAAACAAAGGGGGTGTGTCAAGAAAATAGTCCGGGTGGCCATTTAATGAATTGTTCAGCAGTCTTGTGGCTTGGGGGTAGAAGCTGTTAAGGAGCCTTTTGGACCTAGACTTGGCACTCCAGTACCTCTTGCCGTGTGGTAGCAGAAAGAACAGTCTATAACTTGGGGGACTGGAGTCTTTGACAATTTTTTAGGCATTCCTCTGACACCGCCTAGTATATTTTTTGGGTTCCCGAGTGGCACAGCGGTCTAAGGCACTACATCTCAGTGCTTGAGGCGTCACTACAGACACCCTGGTTCGAATTCAGGCTGGATCGCAACTGGCCGTGATTGGGAGTCCCATAGGGCGGCGCACAATTGGCCCAGCATCGCCCGGGTTTGGCCGGTGTAGGCCGTCATTATAAATAATAATTTGTTCTTAACTGACTTGCCTAATTAAATAAAGGTTAAGTAAAAAAATGTATATACACTACAGTTCAAAAGTTTGCGGTCACTAAGAAATGTCCTTGTTTTTGAAAGAAAAGCAAATTTTTTGTCCATTAAAAAAACATGAAATTGATCAGAAATAGTGTAGACATTGTTAATGTTGTAAATTACAATTTTTGCTGGAAACGGCAGATTTTTTATGGAATATCTACATAGGCGTACAGAGGCCCATTATCAGCGACCATCACTCCTGTGTTCCAACGGCACGTTGTGTTAGTTAACCCTGGTGCACAACTGAGCAAGAGGACAAGTACATTAGAGTGTCTAGTTTGAGAAACAGATGCCTCACAAGTCCTCAACAGGGAGCTTCATTAAACGGTACCTGCAACGTCAACAGTGAAGAGGTACCTCCGGGATGCTGGCTTTTCTAGGCAGAGTTGCAAAGAAAAAGCCATATCTCAGACTCGCCAAGAAAAATAAAAGATTAAGATGGGCAAAAGAACACAGACTCTGCCTAGAAGGCCACTCTGCCTAGAAGGCCAGAATCCCGGAGTGACTCTTCACTGTTGACGTTGAGACTGGTGTTTTGTGGGTACTATTTAATGAAGCTGCCAGTTGAGGACTTGTGAGGCGTCTGTTTCTGTTTCTCATACTAGACACTCTAATGTACTTGTACTCTTGCTCAGTTGTGCACTGGGGCCTCCCACTCCTATTTCTATTCTGGTTAGAGACAGTTTGCGCTGTAATTGTGAAGGGAGTAGTACACCGTGTTGTACGAGATCTTCAGTTTCTTGGAGATGGAATAGCCTTAATTTCTTAGAACAATAATAGACTGACGAGTTTCAGAAGAAAGTTCTTTGTTTCTGGCTATTTTGAGCCTGTAATCGAACCCACAAATGCTGATGCTCCAGATACTCAACTAGTCTAAAGGCCAGTTTAATTGCTTGATTAATTAGCACAGCAATTTTTAGCTGTGCTAACATAATTGCAAAAGGGTTTTCTAATGATCAATTAGCCTTTTAAAATTATAAACTTGGATTAGCTAACATAACGTGCCATTGGAACACAGGAGTGATGTTTGCTGACAATTGGCCTCTGTACGCCTATGTAGATATTCCATAAGAAAATCAGACCGTTTCCAACTACAATAGTCGTTTACAACATTAACAATGTCTGCACTGTATTTCTGATCAATTTGATGTTATCTTAATGGACCAAAAATGTGCTTGTCTTTCAAAAACAAGGACATTTCTAAGTGACCACAAACTTTTGAACAGTAGGTTATATACAGTTGAAGTCGGAAGTTTACATACATTTAGTTTGGAGTCACTAAAACTCATTTTTCAAGCACTCCACAAATTTATTTTTAACAAACTATAGTTTTGGCAAGTCAGTTAGGACATCTACTTTGTGCAGTCATTTTTTCAAAAAATTGTTTACAGAAAGATTATTTCACTTATAATTCACTGTATCACAATTCCAGTGGGTCAGACGTTTAAAGTTGACTGTGTCTTTAAACAGCTTGGACAGTTCCAGAAAATTATGTCATGGCTTTAGAAGCTTCTGATAGGCTAATTGACATAATTTGAGTCAATTGGAGGTGTACATGTGGATGTATTTCAAGGCCTACCTTCAAACTCAGTGCCTCTTTGCTTGACATCATGGGAAATAAAAATAAATCAGCCAAGACCTCAGAAAAAAATGGTAGACCTCCACAAGTCTGTTTCATCCTTGGGAGCAATTTCCAAACGCCTGAAGGTACCAAGTGCATCTGCACAAACAATAGTACGCAAGTATAAACACCATGGGACCACGCAGCCGTCATACCACTCAGGAAGGAGACGCGTTCTGTCTCCTAGAGATGAACGTACATTGGTGCGAAAAGTGCAAATCAATCCCAGAACAACAGCAAAGGACCTTGTGAAGATGCTGGAGGAAACAGTCACAAAAGTATCTATATCCACAATAAATAAGTCCTATATCGACATCCACTCAGCAAGGAAGAAGCCATTGCTCCAAAACCGCCATAAAAAAGCCAGACTACGGTTTGCAACTGCACATGGGGACAAAGATCGTACTTTTTGGAGAAATGTCCTCTGGTCAGATTAAACAAAAATAGAACTGTTTGGCCATAATGACCATCGTTATGCTTGAAGGAAAAAGGGGGATGCTTGCAAGCCGAAGAACACCATCCCAACCGTGAAGCACGGGGGTGGCATCATCATGTTGTGGGGGTATGTTGCTGCAGGAGGGACTGGTGCACTTCACAAAATAGATGGCATCACGAGGAGGGAAAATTATGTGGATATATTGAAGCAACATCTCAAGACATCAGTCAAGAAGTTAAAGCTTGGTCGCAAATGGGTCTTCCAAATGGGTCTTCCAAATGAACAATGACCCCAAGCATACTTCCAAAGTTGTGGCAAAATGGCTTAAGGACAACACAGTCAAGGTATTGGAGTGGTGAATAAAGTGGTGATCCTAACTGACCTAAGAAAGGGAATTTTTACTAGGATTAAATGTCAGGAATTGTGAAAATGTATATGGCTAAGGTGTATGTAAACTTCCGACTTCAACTATATATATAGTTGTATATATATGTATGTATGTATGTGTCCTGGATGGCAGGAAGCTTGGCCCCAGTGATGTACTGGGCTGTAAGCCTTACGGTCAGATACCGAGCTGTTGCCATACCAGGCACTGATGCAACTATATGTTAATATGATGAGTAATTCACTTAGAAAAGCCCCCCAACCTCTATTTTTGTTGAATTAACCTTATAATCCATAGGTCGACAATACCACCAGGGAACAGGGCCCGTATTCACAAAGCGTCTCAGATTAGGAATGCTGATCTAGGATCAGGTCCCCCTAGTCCATATAATCTTATTATGGCAAAATGGATCCAATATTAGCTCTCCTACCCTAAGACCCTTTTTCAATACCCAGGGCCCAGAACTCAACAAAAATAAAACATGGAAATGTGCTAATTGGGCCTGGGGCTGGCAGTGGAAGAGGGCATTGAAAGCATCAGACATGGCCTGGGGCTGGGTGAACAGAGTTTGAGATGGGAAAAGAATAACTAGGCTAAACAGGGTGGTAGGTAGCCAAGCTAACTAGGGTGGCAGGTGACCTAGTGGTTAGGAGCGTTGGGCCACTGAACGAATGGTCGCTGATTCAAATCCCTGAGCTGACTAGGTGAAAATAATCGGTCGCTGTCCCTTTGAGCAAGACACCTAATCCTAATTGCTCCTGTAAATCACTTTGAATAAGAACGTCTGCTCAATGACAAATATGGAAATGTAATGTAAACAGTACAGTTGGTTCACCATGTGAATATAAATAGTGTTCTCGGCACTGTTTGCACAGAGAACTTCTGATTGGCCTAATTGTGATAATGATCGCTTCAACCAAAGGCTTTGCTGAGCCTGGGATGGCTTCTCCCTCAGCTACAGCTATGCAGACGTCAAATAAAGGCACGTGTTATCCACCAGGACTTCACTGTGCATAGTAGCCTACATTTCTCAGACAATTTAAATCAAAAGGCTCTGACAGAGGATCAAATGCAAGCCAGATTAGACTAGATGTTGTATTTTGCCATCATTATTGATTTATATAAGCTGGGCAAGGCAGGCTTTAAATTATTTATTTCCTGCCTAAAACAGAGTGGGCTAGCAAGAGCTGCCATGAGAAATTAATCACATCAGGAGTCAACTGTGGCCCTCTGGACTGGCAACACTGTCTTATTAAATCAGGACTTCACAGGACCGTTTTCACAGGCAGAGACAGTGCTACTTCAGCATTCAGCCCCTGTCCTCCTGACTGAACTCAATGACAACTCCACTATTTATATAAGGCTAAGGGAGGTAAAAGGCAGAGCCACAAACCACACAAGGAAAAAATAACAGGGGTTTGAAAACTCTCTCTACAGTAACAAAACAGACTTTCCATTCATGAGACATACCGACACACCATCTCTTAGCAACCAAGCAGTATAGTAGTTTGTTAGTCACTGGGGTAGGGAGAGACTGCCCACCCCAGCAGTACAGTAGGTTATTAGCCACTTGGGAAGGGAGAGACTGCCCACCTCAGCAGTCATTCAGTGTGTGCTCAGAGAGAGAGAGACCAGGCAGTATGGGTCCTCCTCTGCAGCAGAGGCCAGACCTAGCCCTGAGCTATAGGGAGCTGGCTGGGAGGGGAACCTGCCAGCACTGTGCTCTGTGGAGAGGAGGGGGTTAAGCAGTAGCAGCAGTAGCAGCAGATCTTACCTGGTGATGCTGTTGCAGCTGAGAAAGAGGCGCTGGAGGCAGGGCAGCTGGTCTACCTCTGTCTAGACAAAGAGAGGGAGAGAAAGAGGGGGATGAAGAGAGGAGAGGGTGCTCTAGAGGGGCTTGCGTTGTGGTAGCGGTGGGGCACTGCACAGTCACAGCGTGGCTCAGATCTTCCCATCCCTCTCCATTCCCTCAGTCACCTTGCAGCTCCCAGCTCCGGCATACAGCCCCATCCGCCCTGCGCGCGCAGGCACACTGCCGCGGCTGCACAGGGAGGGGAGGGGGAGAGCAAGGAGAAGGGGAGGGAGAGAACAGGAGAGTGCGCTAATGCAGTGATCCCCTGCTGCAGGAACTCGCTCACTCACTCTGCTTATAGAAGAGAGAGAGAAAGAGAGAGAAAGAGGGGGCTACTGGCACACAGAAACACACAGAGACACACAGAGACACAGCCCAGCAGCAGCAGAAGAACAAAGGGAAGGCGACAGCGATATGGGCAAATTATGAATTCAACAGGAATAGATTAAAGTCTCCAGTGGTGCCGTTGTCATGGAATCTGTTTCACCATCAGGCTGTTTCAGGATCAATGGAGGAGGGAGTCTGGGGGAGGATGGGAGGATGTGAGGAGGACCAGCAGGCTGGCTGGCTGATGAGGAAACAGAGGCACAGGCAATGTCACAGCCAGCTACAGAGGGTAGGACAGGGGGATGGCAGTGGGGATGACATGTTCAGCCTCGCAGTAGGGCAGGGCAACCTCATTAGCTGCAACTTTCCAAGCCTTCTCCTGCACTGCTGTAGTGTGTCTCTGAGGATGAATGATCTGCGCTGGGATGCGTGTGTGTGTGCGTGTGTGTGGACACTGCCAGGAGGGACTTAAAGCGCTGTCAGGCCATACTGCAGACACACAATACCTCACATACAGCTACTGTACAGCCTCCACCAGCAATGCCTGTATCTCTGCCATTCCTCAGACAACAAGACCTTAACCTAGCAGCCATCCACATAAACTCCCTCTACACTACCACAATACTCATCCACATAAACTCCCTCTACACTACCACAATACTCATCCACATCAACTCCCTCTACACTACCACAATACTCATCCACATCAACTCCCTCTACACTACTACAATACTCATCCACATAAACTCCCACTACACTACCACAATACTCATCCACACACGCTCACTTGCACGCACACCCCCATCCCCCCCATTCTAACAACCCAAACGCCCACCTGCCAGATTAGCCTAATGCCTCCATCCCTTTCATCTGTGTGGGTGAAAGACGTGATGCCCAGTTATGGTGGATTCCCTCTGATCAGTCTACTACACCTGGTCGTCTACTACAGCTCTCACTATGCCGAGGGCCAACTGGTCAGCCACTGGACTAGAGCACAGCATTGTGTAATGGCCATGCTGACCTCTAAAGCCATATCCATGCTCTCTGTTACATGAATCAGATCTGTGGGGCTTGGTCATTTAGTTTAGTTTATTAATTCGACCATTTAAAAAACAAGTACACATCAAAACTTGAAAATCTCACACATGCACATGAGAAAAATCATGGAGGATAGCACACAATAAAGTCTGTGACATATTTTCATTGTGGTCCTCTTGAAACAAGATGGCTAGGAAAGATCGAACACGGTTGAACAAAGTATGACAGCAAGAGAATAAAACATAAAAACAAAGAAGAATAACATCCATCTCATCATTGCAGTTACAACGTAACTGGGCACAGAAGACATCAAACAGTTTTTTACTTTATTTTTCAGAGCTGCCCAGAGAGGACCTTGTTTTATGGGCAGAGACAACTCAGTCCACTCTCAGGCTCCAGTATACAAGAAAATACCTTTCCCAGCATTACTCCTGAACCTGTATAAGCACACATTAGCAACACCTGATCTGGTGCTGTGATTGTGTGCATCCCTAACATGGGAAAAGTAATCAGTTAGATATCTGGGTGCAGAACCATAAATACTCCTGTAAACCAAAACCAGTCTAATCTGGGACACCTTAGCCTCAACAGGCAGCCAGTTTAGTTCCTGAATGCAGCTCCTGCCTATGTGAATATGTGGACTCACCTTCAATGCCACCCTGATCAGCGTATTGTGGGCTATCTAGAGCTTCCCCTTCATAAGTTTAGATAAGCCCCCAAACCAGGAAGTACTCGCATAGTCAAAACTGCATTGAATGAGGGCAGTGTCTAGCACTCTCATGGAGTCCTTATCAAGCAGCTTAGACATTCTAGCCAAAAACTTAGTCTTGGCATTAACCTTCCCTAGCACTTTAGTGGCCATGTTCACACCTCCCAAGCTTCCATCCCAGGTAGCTAACAGAGGTTTTAGGACCCCAAAATAATTGCCTCAGTTTTACCTAAGTGCAGAGATAGCTTATTATCTCCAAGCTATTTGCTAATACTAGTAAGCGCTGTGCTAAGTATGCTCTCCAACATTGTTTTACTTTTGTGAGACAAGGTGTAGAGTCATTCGCATAAAGGAAAAGACGGCAAGAACAAGCATCTTTCATATCGTTTATATACAGTAAAAACAGTAGAGCCCAAGCACGCTCCCCTGCGGAACGCCACAACTCATTCGTTTTGCCTGAGACAGCGAACCATTAACCTCTACTACCTTCTCCCTACTTGACAAATAGGCCTCCAGTTTGGAGATTAGGAGACAGTGGTTAACTGTATCAAAGGCCTTCTGTAGGTCCAGCAGTACCATTCCACACAGATTTCCCTCATCAATCTCTTTTCTGATGAAGTCAGTCAAGTAAAGTAGACATGAATCAGTGGAGTATGTTCTTATAAAACCCGACTGAAAATCATACATTATTCATAAATTTGCTCATGTACAGTACAACTCTCTCCTGGATATTTGGTGTTATACTAAGGATAGATACGGGCCTATAATTCTCAGGGTCAGACTTTATCCCCTTCTTATACAGAGGTATAACTTTAGCTTGTTTCATGTCCCTGCGAAAGATGCCTTGTTCAAGAGAGAGATTAACAATATGCGTAATATAAGGGACAATTTGTTCAGCAGAATCTCTAAGAAACCTTGCAGGAATATTATCCAGGCCTGTGGCTTTGGAGCATTTAAGCTCTGCTAGTATACTGGCTATTTTGTATGTTGCTACATTTGAAAAATAAGAAAAGAGTTTGGCTGAACCCCTAACTCGGAATAATACTTCTTGACTTGGTCGTTTCCATTCAAACTGGTGGGCAGCTTGCCAACTAGCTTGCTGGCAACAGAAGTTAAAAAAAGAGTTGAATTATGTCACGGATCCCCCCGGTACTGCTGCTCATTCTGTTCACCAGTTCCGGAGGTCGACGTCAATGGCCTTCTAGGCTGTACTGAACTGTGTCATTACGCACACCTGGTTCCAATTCCTCACTGATTGTGTTTGTATAAATGTGCCCTTTGTTTCCCCATTGGGCTGTCGATTATTGTTCCTATATCCGTTGGTTGTGTGAGTACCTATGCGGTGTCTTAGCCTGTGCTTGGTGTTTTGTGCATTGTGTATTACCGGTCTCGTCCTGTGTCGTTCTATGAGCTTTACCCTTGCTCTTTTGTTTGGGTACATCCCAGTGTTTTGTATATGTGTTTGTTTTGGGTGTATTAAAAAAACGAATGATGTATTCCTGCGCCTGTCTCCAAATCCTTTACACCCGCGTGACAAATTAATTGGCAACCTCTGCATATACCATCTCCCCCCTGATGTTCAGTCCAATACTGTTTAGCTTGTTTTTGTAGTACTACAGCCTAATTCCTTAAATGATTTCCAAAGATTTTTAGGGTTATTTGCTCTCAATGATTTTTCTCAGCAAAGTAACCCCTCTTAGCTTCATCCATCCTGCTCTGTGCTTCATTTCTGTGGTGTTTATATAGGACAAAATCAGGTTGCTCTTGAGAGTTCTTACATTTCTTAAAGGCCTTATTCTCTGCTTTACTCTGAGATGTCTAATGCGAGTCATCACATTCACCACATCAAGGAATCTACATTTAAAGGCTTCCCAGGCACTGTCTACCCCTACACTATCGAGCACAGGTGACCAGTCAATTTTACCCACTTGCTCCCTAAACAGTTCAACACAGTATTTTTTGAGTCCTCTGATTCTAACAGTTGTGACACTTAAATATATATTTTTAAAAATCGTACTTGTGCAAAATGTAATAAAATTCACTGATTCCATAGACTATTACTACACTCTGCAACATTTAGAACTTATCAGACACTAATATTTAAGTCAATCGTACTTTGCACTGTTTCACATACCCTGGTGGGATCTTTTATCATTTGGGTCAGAGCAAGTGATCTACAGAAGTGCATAAATACATTGTGGGTTGGTCTATCCTTTTGCAGACATCAGTATTGAAATCCCATAACACAATGATTTCCTTCACCATCACTAGTAGCAGCCCAACAGCTAACTGTCAGGCTAGCTGCCTGCAACCAGAACACTGGACCAAATCCAAGGGCACAGCTTAGAAAAAATAACATTAATAGTGCATGTTAGATTCAAATGTGTGCCTGGTGCAATAAACAGACAAAACTAGTACTGACCACACCAATAAAACATATGGATTCACTACAAAATGTATAATACACTGTAAATAATATACAGTACTGAATTAGTCTAAATAATTTGTCCAGTATGTTAAGGCAGCTGAGTTCTCATAGATCAATATTACTTATGAATAGCTCATGCTGTAAGCATATGACCCAGATAGTAAAGTACATTAGAAGCCCATGAGATAGACACTGCGTTAACATCCAAGGGAAACATTAACGTCAAAATAATAACGGACAGACATCAACATGCCTTAATCTCTCATTCCACTCTGCTACCACATGAAGGGCAAAGCTTGTATGGGGTCCGATTGATTTAAACATTAATATAATTCAAAAGTCTGATACTCATATTCCTTTTGTTTACGTTATGTTCATACCCCCTGGGCTCTAACACTCAATCATTATCAAAATGCATGTTTCCCTTGGAAAAAGATTAACGGCAAATGCAGGAGAAGGCTTCTAAAGCTGCAGCTAATGAGGATGAAACAAACTAAACATGGCCAGGCACAGAATAGAACCAAACTCTCCTCGTCCCCCGTATGGCCTGTTGCTGCACCATCCTGCTCAGCTACGGTGCTGACTTTTTCCACATTTTGTTATGTTACAGCTTTATTCTAAAATGTATTAGTGTTATTTTCCCCTCATCAATCTACACACAATAACACATAATGACAAAGCAAAAACTGTCTTTTAGACAATTTTGCAAATGTATTAAACATTTTAAACATCACATTTACATAAGTATTCAGACCCTTTACTCAGTACCTTGTTGAATCACCTTTGGCAGCGATTAAAGCCTCAAGTATTTTGGGGTATGACGCTACAAGCTTGGCACACCTGTATTTGGGGAGTTTCTCCCATTCTTCTCTGCAGATCCCCTCAAGCTCTGTCAGGTTGGATGGGGAGTGTCGCTGCACATCTATTTTCAGGTCTCTCCAGAGATGTTCGATCAGGTTTAAGTCTGGGCCACTCAAAGGACATTCAGAGACTTGTCCCAAAGCCACTCCTGCGTTGTCTTGGATCTCTCTGTACTTTGCTCCGTTCATCTTTCCCTCGATCCTGACTAGTCTCCCAGTCCCTGCTGCATGCTTCACCGTAGGGATGGTGCCAGGTTTCTTCCAGACGTGACGCTTGGCATTCAGGCCAAAGAGTTCAATCTTGTTTCTCATGGTCTGAGTCCTTTAGGTGCCTTTTGGCAAACTCCAAGAGAGCTGTCATGTGTCTTTTACTGAGTGGCTTCCATCTGGTCACTATTCCATAAATGCCTGATTGGTGGAGTGCTGCAGAGATGGTTGTCCTTCTGGAAGGTTCTCGCATCTCCACAGAGGAACTCTAGAGCTCTGTCAGAGTTACCATCTGGTTCTTGGTCACCTCCTTCACCAAGGTCCTTCTCCCCCGATTGCTCAGTTTGGCCGGGCGGCCAGTTCTAGGAAGTCTTGGTGGTTCCAAACTTTTTCCAAGTTGTAACCTGAAGGTTGCAAGTTCAAATCCCTGAGCTGACATGGTACAAATCTGTCGTTCTGCCCCTGAACAGGCAGTTAACCCACTGTTCCTAGGCCGTCATTGAAAATAAGAGTTTGTTCTTAACTGACTTGCCTAGTTAAATAAAGGTAAAAAAGAATAATGGAGGCCACTGTGTTCTTGGGGACCTTCAATGCTGCATACATCTTTTGTTACCCTTCCCCAGATCTGTGCCTCGACAAAATGTTTTCTCGGAGCTCTACGGACAATTCCCTCGACCTCGTGGCTTGGTTTTTGCTCTGACATGCACTGTCAACTGTGGGACCTTATATAGACAGGTGTGAGCCTTTCCAAATCATGTCCAATCAATTGAATTTACCACAGGTGGACTCCAATGAAGTTGTAGAAACATCTCAAGGATGATCAATGGAAACAGGATGCACCTGAGCTGAATTTCGAGTCTCATAGCAAAGGGTCTGAATACTTATGTAAATAAGCTATTTCTGTTTTTATTTTTACTAAATTTGCAAACATTTCTAAAAACCTGTTTTGGCATTGTCATTATGGGGTATTGTGTGTAGAATTATTTGGTATTTATTTATTTTATTTCACCTTTATTTAACCAGGTAGGCCAGTTGAGAACAAGTTCTCATTTACAACTGCGACCTGGCCAAGATAAAGCAAAGCAGTGCGACAAAAACAGCAATACAGAGTTACACATGGGATAAACAAACATACAGTCAATAACACAATAGAAAGTCTGTATACAGTGTGTGCAAATGAAGTAAGGAGGTAAGGCAATAAATAGGCAATAGTGGCGAAGTAATTACAATTGAGCAATTAACACTGGAGTGATAGATGTGCAGATGAGGATATGCAAGTAGAAATACTGGTGTGCAAAAGAGCAGAAATTGATTTTTTTCAATAAGGGGACGAGGTAGGTAGTTGGTTGGATGGGCTATTTATAGGTTGGCTGTGTACAGCTGCAGCGATTGGTAAGCTGCTCTGACAGCTGATGCTTGAAGTTAGTGAGGGAGATATAAGTCTCCAACTTCAGTGATTTTTGCAATTCGTTCCAGTCATTGGCAGCAGAGAACTGGAAGGAAAGGCAGCCAAAGAGGTGTTGGCTTTGGGGATGACCAGTGAAATATACCTGCTGGAGCGCGTGCTCCGGGTGGGTGTTGCTATGGTGACCAGTGAGCTGAGATAAGGCAGAGCTTTACCTAGCAAAAACGTGTAGATGACCTGGAGCCAGTGGGTTTGGTGACGAATATGTAGCGAGGACCAGCCAACGAGAGCATACAGGTCGCAATGGTGGGTAGTATATGGGGCTTTGGTGACGAAACGGATGGCCCTGTGATAGACTGCATCCAATTTGCTGAGTGGAGTGTTGGAGGCTATTTTGTAAATGACATCGCCGAAGTCAATGATCGGCAGGGTAGTCAGTTTTACGAGGGTATGTTTGGCAGCATGAGTGAAGGAAATAGGAAGCTGATTCTAGATTTAATTTTGGATTGGAGATGCTTAATATGAGTCTGGAATGAGAGTTTACAGTCTAGCCAAACACCTAGGTATTTATAGTTGTCCACATACTCTAAGTCAGAACCGTCCAGAGTAGTGATGCTAGGCGGGCAGGAGGGTGCGGGCAGCAATCGGTTGAAGATCATGCATTTAGTTTTACTAGCGTTTAAGAGCAGAAGGAGTGTTGTATGGCATTGAGGCTCGTTTGGAGGTTTGTTAACATAGTGTCCAAAGAAGGACCAGATGTACACCGAATGGTGTCGTCTGCGTAGAGGTGGATTAAAGAATCACCCGCAGCAAGAGCGACATCATTGATATATACAGAGAAAAGAGTCAGCCTGAAAATTTAACCCTGTGGCACCCCTATAGAGACTGCCAGATGTCCGGACAACAGGCCCTCCGATTTGACACACTGAACTCTGTCTGAGATGTAGTTGGTGAACCAGGCAAGGCAGTCATTTGAGAAACCAAGGCTGTTGAGTCTGCCGATAAGAATACGGTGATTGACAGAGTCGAAAGCCTTGGCCAGGTCGATGAAGACGGCTGCAGAGACAGGTGCGAGGGAGGCTGTAATCTCTGCCATTTGCTTTTATAGGAACATTTCTCTACTGCTACATGAGAACACACATTAACAGTACTGTCTGCTGCTGCATCCCCATAGTGACAGGAACGCTCTGCTCCTGAAATAAAGACATTAGATGACTGTGCGCTCCCACTCACAGTGTCACATAGTAGGCTTTGAGGAGAACGCTGCAATGAATCCTTATAACATACATTTCTGCATGCTGAAAATGCAATTCATACCAGAGTATGAGCACATAGTCTACCACACATACACCTGCTTCCCAGACTGAATATTCACCTCTGCTTCTCCGTCAGTGCAACAGCACTTCCAGCCCCGACCGTGGCTGAGTCTATATTTAGACAGTCTCAGACAGAGTGATGTCATCACTGGGCTGATGTGGTGCATAAAAAAAGCCCACTGTCTGTCCACCACTGTCTATCTCATCTTCTAACAGCAGGGGACCAGAGACGAGGAGGTGTGTCTGAACCTGGTGTCCGTCTCTCTCCTGCGTGTCCTGGGCTTCACCTCTACAGCTCAGCTCCACCCAAGCTATGCTGACAGCTGACGTGTGTTTGATTTTCTCACACACTGAGGAGCTCCCCTACAACCATTACTGTGCCAACACAGCCTCTCATAACCTCTGTCTCTGCTGCACGCAACAACACTATAAAGAGAAGCGCCAACAAACGTGTGTGTGTGTGAGAGAGAGAGAGAGAGAGAGAGAGAGAGAGAGAGAGAGAGAGAGAGAGAGAGAGAGAGAGAGAGAGAGAGAGAGATCCTTAGTAAGTGCTACTGGTGACCTGGTCATTGCACCCCATTATTTTTTATTTCTACTTTGCACATTCTTCCATTGCAAAACTACCATTCCAGTATTTTACTTGCTATATTGTATTTACTTTGCCATCATGGCCTTTTTTGCCTTTACCTCCCTTCTCACCTCATTTGCACACATTGTATATAGACTTGTTTATACTGCATTATTGACTGTATGTTTGTTTTTACTCCATGTGTAACTCTGTGTCGTTTTATCTGTCGAACTGCTTTGCTTTATCTTGGCCAGGTCGCAATTGTAAATGAGAACTTGTTCTCAACTTGCCTACCTGGTTAAATGAAGGTAAAATAAATAAATAAATAAAATGGCTGAGGTTGCTTAAGTTACTTGTCTTTTAGAGAGTGCATACAATATACAGACTAAAACCATACAGAACAGTATCTCACGCATTCATCACAAACAGAGTGTTACTCTGTTACCATCATCTCCAAACTGTTCCATTTTAGGTGTCATTTAGGATGGTTTTCTATGGTAAACAAACCTTTCAGACATGTACTCTATGTAGCACAGTACCCAAAGGGTTATACATACAGAATGTCTAAAATACTGTCCTTCCATGTAACTGAGCCCAATGTTTAAGTGTAGGTTTAAACCTGTTTGGAAAAGTGCACTTCAATGTATTTGTCTTTCCCTTCAAGTCCTTTCCAAATATCCACTCTATTCCTATCTAGAATGAAAAGGAAAACCTTTTAAGACACCTGAAAGTATCTGTGTTTAGTTTGCGCCTGCAATCCGGATAATGAAAGAGCCTTGAGAAAAATGCTGGAGGGTAGAATTTTTTCCAGTGAGGCCAATAAAACATTATATCCGATTATTAAAAGTACTTTCAGCAAAACTTCTAAGTGAGTAAACAGAAGCTGTAGTTGATAAGTTGTGACATTTCTGTAAAAAAAAAAAAATATCCGGCCTGGTCACGTGATACAAGTCAGGATTAGATGTCCATCCATGTCTGATGATGTCGGGAGATGACATAGAAACTGGCCACTAGAGGCAACCATGAGCGCTGTTACCTTCAAGAAGGTTTCGGTTTTGCTAAGGCGTTGTGGACAGGGATGGGAGTAAACATCTGCCCCAGGTACAAAAGTAGGTTGAATGTTTAAATCCAATGATATAAACCTTAATCCCCCCCCAAAATTCACTTGGGGCCCCCTCCAGTATTGGGGAACAGCCCCCCCTACATGATTCCATATCTGTTATTTCCTAGTTTTGATGTCTTCACTATTATTCTACAATGTAGAAAATAGTACAAATAAATAAAAATTCTTTAATGAGTAGGTGTTCTAAGATGTTTGACCGGTAGTGCATATGTATATTTTTGATCCCCGTGCTCGGGGGCCGTGCCTCACAGTTTGGGAGCCACTGCCTTAACCATTCAGAGTTAATGCCTAACCATAAGATTTCAGAGTTAATGCCTAAACTTAACCCTAACCTTAACCATTCAGAGTTAATGCCTAAACTTAACCCTAACCTTAAAAATTCAGAGTTAATGCCTAACCATAAGATTTCAGAGTTAATGCCTAAACTTAACCCTAACCTTAAAAATTCAGAGTTAATGCCTAACCATAAGATTTCAGAGTTAATGCCTAAACTTAACCCTAACCTTAAAAATTCAGAGTTAATGCCTAACCATAAGATTTCAGAATTAATGCCTAACCTTAACCATTCAGAGTTAATGCCTAAACTTAACCCTAACCTTAACCATTCAGAGTTAATGCCTAAACTTAACCCTAACCTTAAAAATTCAGAGTTAATGCCTAACCATAAGATTTCAGAGTTAATGCCTAAACTTAACCCTAACCTTAAAAATTCAGAGTTAATGCCTAAACTTAACCCTAACCTTAACCATTCAGAGTTAATGCCTAACCATAAGATTTCAGAGTTAATGCCTAAACTTAACCCTAACCTCAACCATTCAGAGTTAATGCCTAAACTTAACCCTAACCTTAACCATTCAGAGTTAATGCCTAACCATAAGATTTCAGAGTTAATGCCTAAACTTAACCCTAACCTTAACCATTCAGAGTTAATGCCTAACCATAAGATTTCAGAGTTAATGCCTAAACTTAACCCTAACCTTAACCATTCAGAGTTAATGCCTAAACATAAGATTTCAGAGTTAATGCCTCAACTTAACCCTAACCTTAAAAATTCAGAGTTAATGCCTAAACTTAACCTTAAACACTTTGAAATTTGATGTTTGAGAAACATGAATGAACGTCTAATTCTGACGTGGGACTGAGAGCTTGTTGAATTTTCCAACATACCAAGTGAGGGAAGGGTTTGGAGATGTCAGACTTGTATACAAATGAAGGACCTGTTTAAGCCTGTTTGTGCTCCTCTGTTGATCAGAAATACTATACTATAGAAACTTAGGGGGAGGGAATTTCTGTTTAAAAAATATCCTATTTCACTTCCACTGGAGTCAGCATGAGGAGGGGTTAATGAGCTAGCTATTTCCCCTTGGTAACCACCGTAAATGAATGACAGGAGGACAAGTATGCTACTTCACTTCGTGTTTTTTCTTGGTGAGACATGAAACAGAAATGATTCTAAATGTGATACCAAGACAAACATCAAAATAAGGAAAACATGCAAAGGCTTGTGCCAGCAGCGGGGGATGATAACAAGATGAAAGAAGAATCTGCAGCTAACATCATCATCTAAGAAGAAAATTATAATCTGTCTACAAATCTCAATGCGTGAGTAGGTAGGGGGGCAGACACTGGCAACACCTTGAGGACTAGCTTAAGCCATCAGCTGCACGACAGTTGGATGTGTGCATCTGTTATAATTGGCAGCATTAGCAACACAGCAGCATACTGTTCTTGCACAGTATATTGCAGAGTGGGGGGAACCATCTTCAACCATTACTGTGATGATAGAAGGGCCAAGCTGTTTGCGATCTTAGCACTGATCTGAATCACTATAGGCCTGAGCCATTACATCTGCACAGTGCATTAGTGTGAGCCCAAAGGATTAGACACGATCCAGCTGCTTCAGTTCAGAACAGCCAGGGCTCTGCTCTACCATCAGCCAGTCAGTAGCCCCCTCAGTATGTCATGCCTGCAGTCCATCCACCAACCCCAGCCTGTGGCCCCTCAGATCTCAAAACCCAGCAGCTCTCAGTATGTATGCTATGTTGTGTGTATATACTGACATATATGTGTAACTGATAGATGTACACACACACACACACACACACGTTAATGTTTTTAAATATATATACACTACCGTTCAAAAGTTGAGTCACTTCGAAAGAAAAGCAAATTTTTTGTCCATTAAAATAACATTAAATTGATCAGAAATACAGTGTAGACATGGTTAATGTTGTAAATGACTATTGTAGCTGGAAATGGCTGATTTTTAATGGAACATCTACATAGGTGTACAGAGGCCCATTATCAGCAACCATCACTCCTGTGTTCCTGTAAGAGGTGCGTAACTGGCTGCAGGGTAGTCAGGCGCAGGAGAGCAGAACTGGGTAACAACCGGAGCAGTTTAATGAGCAAAACAAACTGCACCCAGAACAACAAAATACAGGTTGAAATAAGCCGTAGCAAACCAGTCTGAAGTGCACATATACTTTACAACAAACAATTCCACACACAGACATAGGGGGAAACAGAGGGTTATATGCATGTCAACCCCGGGCAAACCCTAGAAAACGTTGCACCTCCCTTACCGTGGTGGGAGTCGGCCAATTGCGCACCGCTGAAATGCGGTCACTCTCCATCTCCACCCCTGAGGTGGAAATGCTGAATCCTAGGAAGGAGACGGACTGCTGGAAGAACAGGCATTTCTCAGCCTTGACATACAGGTCATGCTCCAACAGTCGACTAAGCACCCTGCGCACCAAGGACACATGCTCGGCGTGTGCAGCGGAGTATATCAGAATGTCATCGATATACACCACTACAGCCTGCCCGTGCAGGTCCCTGAAAATCTCGTCCACAAAGGCTTGGAAGACTGACGGAGCATTCATCAACCCGTATGGCATGACGAGGTACTCATAATGCCCTGAAGTGGCACTGAACTCTGTCTTCCACTCGTCTCCCTCCTGGATACGCACCAGGTTGTAAGCGCTCCTGAGATCTAGTTTCGTGAAGAAGCATGCCCCGTGCATTGACTCAATCGCTGTAGCTATGAGAGGCAGCGGGTAACTATACTTCACAGTGATCTGGTTAAGAGCTCGATAGTCAATACATGGGTCCAGACCCCCGTCCTTCTTCTTCACAAAAAAGAAACTTGAGGAAGCGGGTGAAGTAGAGGACCGAATGTACCCTGACGCAGGGATTCGGAGACATATGTTTCCATAGCCGGAGTCTCCGCCTGTGACAGGGGATACACGTGACTCCTAGGAAGTGCGGCATCTACCAGGAGATTTATCGCACAATCCCCCCGACGTTGGATTGGTAATTGAGTCTCCTTTTGGAGAAGGCGAGAGCCAAATCGGCATATTCGGGGGGAATGCGCACGGTGGAGACCTGGTCTGGACTTTCCACCGTAGTAGAACCAATGGAAACCCCTAAACACCTCCCCGAGCACTCTCGCGACCACCCCGTGAGAGCCCTCCATTGCCATGAAACAGTGGGGGTAATGACAGGCTAACCAGGGTGGACCTAGCACCACGGGAAACACAGGAGAGTCAATGAGGAAGAGACTGATTCTCTCCTTGTGATCCCCTTGCGTCACCATGCTCAGGGGAGCGGTGGCCTCCCTAATCAACTCTGACCCTAATGGTCGACTGTCAAAGGCGTGAACTGGGAAGGGCATAGCCACTGGAACAATGGGGATCCCTAAACTATGGGCGAATGATCAGTCTATGAAATTCCAAGCCGCACCTGAATCGACGAGCGCCTTATGCTGGGAATGCGGGGAAAACTCAGGAAAAGTAACATACAAAAACAGGTGTGCAACAGAGGGCTCTGGGTGAGAATGGTGCCGGCTCACCTGGGGTGACGCCAGAGTGCCCTGCCTGCTGCCTCGACCCCCAGAAGAACCAACCCGGCACCGACCGGCAGTGTGACCTCTGCGGCCACAGATGGTGCACGTGACGGAACCTCCTCCGGTATCCCTGAGCGCAGCACCTCCCAGCTCCATGGGCATCGGAGCGGTGGTGCTGGGGGATGGAACCGACAGACCCTGCTCTGGACGTCCGTGGGTAGCCAGCAAGTTATTCAGCCGAATTGACAGGTCCACCAGCTGGTCAAAGGTTAGGGGGGTGTCCCTGCAGGCCAACTCCAGACGGACGTCCTCGCGAAAACTGCAGCAATAGTGGTCGAACAGGGCCCTGTCGTTCCATCCCGCGCCGGCAGCCAGGGTCCGAAAGTCCATCGCGAACTCCTGAGCGCTCCTCGTCCCCTGCCTCAGATGGAAGAGACGATCACCGAAGACTGAATGAAGACTGCCCGGAAGCGGCGGGTGAAATCCTCTAAATGATCCAGTGCCGCGTCTCCTCCCCACACGGCGTTGGCCCACTCCAGGGCTTTCCCCGAGAGGCACGAGACGAGGGCGGACACCCTCTCACGGCTCTCACGGCCCGAAGGAGCCGGGTGGACGGTTGCCAGGTATAGATCCAGCAGCCGTCCCAGGTATAGTGCAGCCGTCCCATCGTACTCCCGAGGAAGGGTGAGACGAATCCCACTTGGACCGGGTGCAGGGGGGGGGGCGAGTAGTGGAGACCCCGGTTGAGCTGGTGGGGTGGAGGAACTCCCTGTCTCTCCCAGCGGTCCATGGTTTGGACGACGCGGTCCATGGCGGCGCCGAGACGGTGGAGCATTGCCGTGTTCCCCCGGACGCGCTCCTCGACCCCTATACCAGGGGCATCTGCTCCTGCTGACTCCATATTTGGGTGTGGAATTCTGTAAGAGGTGTGTAACTGGCTGCAGGGAAGTCAGGCGCCGGAGAGCAGAACTGGGCAACAACCGGAGCAGTTTAATGAGCAAAACAAACTGCACTCAGAACAACAAAATACGGGTTGAAATATCCCGTAGCAAACCAGTCTGAAGTGCACATACACTTTACAAGAAACAATTCCACACACAGACATGGGGGGAACAAAGGGTTATATGCATGTCAAGTAATGAGGGAATGTAAACCAAGTATGCAGGAAAACAAGACAAAACAAATGGAAAATGAAAGGTGGATCGGCGATGGCTAGAAGACCGGTGACGTCGACCGCCAAACGCCGCCTGAACAAGGAGAGGAACCGACTTCGGCGGAAGTCGTGACAGTTCCAATGGCAAGTTGTGTTAGCTAATTCAAGTTTATAATTTTAAAAGGCTAATTGATCATTAGAAAACCCTTTTGCAATTATGTTAGTACAGCTGAAAACTGTTGTCCTGGTTAAAGAAGCAATAAAACGGTCCTTCTTTAAGACTAGCTTAGATTACTGGAGCATCAGCATTTGTGTGACCGATTACAGGCTCAAAATTGCCAGAAACAAAGCACTTTCTTCTGAAACTCGTCAGTCTTGTTCTGAGAAATGAAGGCTATTCCATGCGAGAATCTGCAAAGAAACTGAAGATCTCGTACAACGCTGTGTACTACTCCCTTCACAGAACAGCGCAAACTGGCGCTAACCAGAATAGAAAGAAGAGTGGGAGGCCCCGGTGCACAACTGAGCAAGAGGACAAGTAGTTTAGAGTGTCTAGTTTGAGAAACAGATGCCTTACAAGTCCTCAACTGGCAGCTTCATTAAATAGTACACACAAGCATGGGGTGAAATCTCTTCAGATTACCTCAACAAATTGATAACTAGAATGCCAAAGGTCTGCAAGGCTGTAATTGCTGCAAATGGAGGATTCTTTGACGAAAGCAAAGTTTGAAGAACACAATTATTATTTCAGTTAAAAATCATTATTTATAACCTTGTCAATGTCTTGACTATATTTCCTATTAATTTTGCAACTCATTTCATGCATGCTTTCATGGAAAACAAGGACATTTCTAAGTGACCCCAAACTTTTGAACAGTAGTGTAAATTGTAAAGTATTTTGTCTGTAATTTATTTTTCCAAGTAAGACTAGCTGTCACCATTGGCCTCGGCTAATGGGGATCCTTATAAGAAATATCCCCTCATCTCCTCTCCCTCACCACAGTGGAGATGCAGTTGCGTCTCAGGTTGATCTCGGTCAGTGAGTCCAGGCCCTGCAGGTTGTCCACCCTGGAGATGCAGTTCCCTGCCAAGTTCAACACACGCAGCTCAGACAGGTGGGAGAGGTTCCCTATCTGGGAGATCTGAAGGCACAGGGAAACACAGACAGAAACATCACTGTGATAAACTGGTGAAATGTTCTCTTAAGTCATGATGAATGAAAGACTAGACTCACACCTTCAGGGGCTTGTCTTGAGGCTGTGCTGTTGTAAATATATTGGTGATAGGGGCCATAAGGGTGATTTTTAGTGTTGAGAATATGCTCTGTGTTGTCTAAATCAAATGATGAGACATGCCAGTTCTGTTTGTTGTGCAAAATAAAACTTCAGTACAGCGGAGTAGAGCAGACACCTGTGTACCCTGATTTACTAGCCTAACGCCATTCCATATTCTCTGCTAAAAACAGCCCAAAATAAATTATACCTTCAAATGAGTTGGAGATCTTTGAATTTTTAACATACAATGTTACGATCCAATTCAACCCTCAACCCTCAATTTCGATGTGAAAACAAAGTCGGTATTCTCTTTGAACCATGAGTCCAAAAGGCATCCAAAATCCAAAAGGGTCAGTAGTAGTGAAATGTGGCCCTGGCCTCATTCTGGTTGAGGGGGACCTGTAGGGCCTCTTGTCAAAATGAAAAAAACTACTTCAGGGCCCAGGGGATTCCCCGGTTGCTGCCTGTCTGTCAGTCTGAGTGTGGGGCTGTGAGGAGTGTGCCACTCAGACCTGTGTCCTCTCCATTTCAGGAAGAGGTCAGGGATGCTTCCCAAATGGCACCCTATTCCCTATGTAATGCACTACCTTTGACAAGGGCTCATATGGCACTTGTCAAAAGTAGTGCACTACATAGGGAATAGGATGCCATTTGGGATACAAGACAGAACTAACTACTACTGAGGGGCCGGCTGTGGGGGTTCCCTTTCCCTTGATGATGATACACTGCATGTTACTCCGGGGTCAAAGGTTGAAAGGCTCCTGCAGTGAGCTTGATGCAAGTAGACATGAATCAAGACAGACTGAGTATGGTTGTTAGCTTAGGGCAGAATCTTTAAATGAACAGTGAACATCATTTAAAGGACAGAAGCTGTATAGAGCTCTGGCTAAAAGGGCCTCTACTTTTCCCTTCCATTTAGGGGAGGGAGGGGGGTGACAGCCTGCTCTCCACATCTAAAGCCCTTTCATGAGTGATACTGAGGCACACTCTTCTCTCTGACTCTCCTCATTCATAGCTTGACCAGACAGTGCTTTCATAGCCGAAGCACTCTAAGGCCAGTGTAACAGTGCTATGCTATGTTTTTCCAACTATGTAAAAATCTTAAACTTTCTATCCAAAAATGATGCAGAAGAATTCATCCATGCTTTTGTCACTTCCAGGCTAGACTACTGCAATGCTCTTCTTTCTGGCTACCCGGATAAAGCCTGGATAAAGCACTAAATAAACTTCAGTTAGTGCTAAACACGGCTGCTAGAATCTTGACTAGAACCCCAAAATTTGATCATATTACTCCAGTGCTAGCCTCTCTATACTGGCTTCCTGTTAAGGCTAGGGCTGATTTCAAGGTTTTACTGCTAACCAACAAAGCATTACATGGGTTTGCTCCTAACTATCTTTCCGATTTGGTCCTGCCGTACATACCTACACATAAGCTACGGTCACAAGACGCAGGCCTCCTTACTGTCCCTAGAATTTCTAAGCAAACAGCTGGAGGCAGGGCTTTCTCCTATTGTGCTCCATTTAAAAATATATATATATATTCGAAATATACAATATACTTGCAGTGAAGCCACTCAACAACTACATCATACCAGTCATCCAACAAATTCCCATTCAGAGCGACACACAGAAGTATCCAGGGTCAATGCCCTGCTCAAGGGCATGTTGACCAATCTACCACCAGGCCAAAAAACATGAATCCGACCCCTCCAAGATCCCCAATAGCTGTCCCTCTACCATTCGAGACCCCTCCCACAGTCCCCCCCAGGAAGAAAAATAAAAAATAAAATGAATTCCAATCCCCACCCCCAAGAACCCCCCAATGAACCAACAACCAAGAGAATGAACTAAAGAGAAAAAAGGAGAAGACAGAAGAAAACAGCAAAAAACAATGCAAAAAAAAAAGTTTTTAAAACAAAGGACATCAAGGACAACTAAAATCATAACAGCAATGCCAACTGTATGTTTGTGTGCATGTCTGGCACTATTACATGTATGCGTGTGTTCTTCTATGTGTTTATTTGAATGAGAGTGTGTGTATATGCATGTGTACAAACACCTGCACAGCATCAGCCTCAGGCAAACCGGCATTAGTTGTAAAAACACTGCCACTTAACTTTTATCTTTGACCATCATTATATCTCTCACCCAGTAACTGCACTCCCAGTTGTCTCCAATTCCACATTCCAACCCTCAGCTTCCCTCAGCCCATCCCATCTATCTCTGCTGGCCACCCACTTCGGGTTTCTAAGCAACACATATCTTTCAACTATGCTGTGATGTTTAACATACCATTTCAATCTATCTAATCAAATAGAATCCACAGCCTGCGAGTTGAAGATACATACATTTACTAAGAGTATTAGTATATTAGTAATTGACTGACCCGGTCTCTCCAGATCTCCTAACTATTAGTACTATTAGTACTATTTCTAGGGTCCATTTTAGATCAATGCTATGCATTTTCAGCCATTCCTGAACCTGAGACCAGAAACAGGCTACCTGAGAGCAATACCAAAATAAATGGTCTATTGATTCTATATCCTCACCACAAAATCTGCAGAGCTTCGATGATTTTATGCCCCAAATATTTAATCATTTTGTTGGTTGGCAAAAATTCTATATAATCATTTTAGCTGAAAAGCACAAAGTCTAAAATCTTGCATTGTTTTATATATCAACTCATACCATGGAATCAGTACGTCAAATCTCTTCCCAACTATTTTGCAATCTGTTTGGCACAGTTGTCAACATCCTGGTCCTCAAATGAAACTGGTATACTTTCCTATTTATGCTATTTTTATTCCTTCGCTAGTTTTGATCCTTTATATTAGGCAGACAGACAAGTTCCCTACCTCCTCCTGCTGCCACCCGCCTCCTCCCTTTTTGGGGCAATGCTGTAATCAATTGGTTGTACTCTTGGATTGAGCAGCCCTTCACGTACAATTCTGATAACTCCATGAAGAACATAACTCTACCATTCCAATTTACAATATCATTTAAGAACAAAATACCCTTTTCAAACATCTTTCCCATAAATACAGGTATTTTAATCAACCAGCACATTAGAGTTCAGCCATAATATTTGTTGTAATATTTGTCATGTCTTTTCCGGGGGATTAAATTAAAATTGTAGCCAGCTCTGCAATGCTTGATTGAAAAGGAGAGATACTTTGAAAAAAGTATCATTTCAATTAATCGAAAATGAGACATGACAATCTGCACAAAGGCAAAAAGATGAGCTTTTCTTAGTAATCTACTTGAGAACCATTTAGGGTTCAAATAAAACTTTTGAATTAGTGAAGCTTTTAGAGAGAGGTTTAGTGTTTTTATATTTAATAATCTCAACCCACCCAATTCATATTCATTATATAGATAGGCACGTTTTATTTTGTCTGGTTTAACGTCCCAGATAAAGCAAAATATTTTTTGCTCATATGATTTGAAAAACTAATCATCAGGAGTAGGCAGCGCCATAAGTAAGTGAGTAAACTGAGATATGACTAAGGAGTTAATCAAGGCAATTTTTCCATAAATAGACAGGTATTTTCCTCTCCATGGTTGCAGGATCTTGTCTATTTCTACAAGTTTTCTATTGAAATTCATTGTGGAGAGCTTATTTATAGCTGTTGTGATATGAATACCGAGTATGTCTACTTCACCATCAGCCCATTTTAAAGGTAAACTGCAGGGTAATGTAAAAGTTTTATTTTTTAAAGAACCAATACGTAATATTGTACACTAATCATAATTAGGTTTTAGTCCAGAGAGTACACAAAAGTTATCTAGATCTTCAATGAGACATTGCAGGGATCTAGCTTGCGGACTTAATATAAAACTTGAGTCATCGGCATACATGGACACCTTTGTTTTTAAGCCTTGGATTTCTAATCCTCTAATGTTGTTTTTTGGATCTGATTTTAATAGCTAGCATTTCAATGACCATAACGAATAGATATGGTGACAGTGGACACCCTTGTTTAACTCCTCTTGACAATTCAAAACTCTCTGAGAAGTAGCCGTTATTTGCTATTTTACACCTGGGGTTGCTATACATTATTTTTACCCATTTAATAAGAGAATTACCGAAATAGATTTTAATAAATAAAATCCAGTCTTACTTTATCAAATGCCTTTTCAAAATCCGCTATAAATACCATTCCTGGCTTCTTATATGTTTCATGATATTCTATTACTTCTATTAGTTGTCGTATATTGTCTCCAATGTGTCGTCCATGTAAAAAACCTGTGTGATCAGGATGAACGATACCTGGTAAAACCCATTTAATTCTGAGTGCTATGCATTTTGCTAGTATTTTTGGATCACAACATTGAAGTGTAAGGGGCCTCCAGTTTTTTTTTAGATAGACTGGATCTTTATATTTGCCATCTGGGTCTTGTTTTAATAATAGAGAAATCAGACCTTCCTGCTGAGTACCTGATAGACTACCATTTCTACAGGAATAGTTAAAACAATCTAACAATGGAGCTTTTAGTATATCAAAAAATACATGATATACCTCTACCAGTATGCCATCAAGCCCTGGGGTTTTTCCAGACTGAAAGGATTTAATAGCCTCAAAAAGTTATTCCTCTGTAATTTGGCCTTCGCACCGATCTTTCTGTACATTTGTTAATTTTCCATTTTTCATATTATTTGGAAGGCACAGCCAGAAGAGGACTGGCCACCCCTCATAGCCTGCTTCCTCTCTAGGTTTCTTCCTATGTTCCGGCCTTTCTAGGGAGTTTTTCCTAGCCACCGTGCTTCTACACCTGCATTGCTTGCTGTTTGGGGTTTTAGGCTGGGTTTCTGTACAGCACTTTGTGACATCAGCTGATGTAAGAAGGGATTTATAAATACATTTGATTGATTATAAATACATTTTATTATAGCTGTCTATTTGTACAGTATGTTGTCCAGCTGCCAGTAGTGAATAGTAGAGGTGGTATCTCAGTTATGGAGTTCTGACAATAGGCCCAGGTGTATTAAGTCCCCCAAATGCCTCTCATAATACTGTTGTTATTGGACAGAGACCAGAGAGAAAGGCAAGAGACGTTGAGATTGAAACAACTTTTGTTATGACTGCTGACAAATACAACAGACTGAGGTAATGTTCCACTCCAACTGAGGCTTCCCAGTGGTGTTCTCTTTGATTCACAGTTCCACCATGGCTCCAATGAAAAGCATTCTCTCTGTCTCAAGTCCACTTTAACACAAGTCAGCACATGGCTAAACTCATCTCAGCCCTGGCTGGGATTGGGACATCATCCTCTGCAAAGCTAAAAAAAAAAAGCCAGAGGGTCCACTCCACACTGGCTGTATCTTTCACTGAACAGTAATTTTACATCTCTCGTAGGGGCAGATTAGATCATCTGATCTGAAAATATTTAACTGGGTTGTGTTACAGATAACTGTAGAACTGCTTTCTGTTGGGGTGGATCACGCATCCAAAATATGTTACAGTGGTTCCGCGCTCATTTTACAGAGGAGGAACATGGGAGGTCAGGGCACTGTTGAAGTCTTAATGTCCTATAGGGACATTTGCTCTTCAGGCAGGGTCACATCTGTCCTTTATATGTCTTAAAATAAAAATGGCAAAGTGCATTGTAAGTTTAAAATAGTTTCATAATCAAGTTAAATATTGTCTGTTTGATTAATGATTTTGAATTTCTAATGTAACTCATTGTAGACATCATATACTGGTACTCCTTGCATTCCTGATACAATAAATGTAGTGCCATTCAAAAACTCTCAAGGGATAAAAAATGTTGTAGCCTTGTCCTTGAATAGCAGCCGTTATCGCTAGTGTCAACTAGATACAGAGGATCATATTGTGAGCACAATCCATCACTCAACCAATGGAAGGGCAGGTTATTTAACAATACGATGTCATCCTCTAACTCCAGGACCTGGTCAATGGGCTTGAATGTCCTTCCTTCCCAAAGAGGATATTCCTCTTGAACATTTCCAACAAACTGGAAATACGACAACATCCTATCCCCAGAGCACATCTCCCTTCTGGGTAAAACGAGAGGCAAGGCAGGGGTCATTTGAAATAAGGGCAGAAATGATCCCTTATTTGTGGTCATACATAGGTGACTTAAACACTGCTGTGCTTTGGGAAGTACAAATGTGGTAAGGGAAAGAGGAAGACACAGTATGTTTCGTGGTCAGAAGTCAGTGGAAAACAACGGCTGCTGGGTAGATTAACAGAAACCAATGTTTAATTGGGAATGAGAGTATAAGACACATGAAAAAGAGCAGTCGGAGTCAGAGAGAGGAGTCTCACAGGGACTTTGGGTTGACTTTCACTGGAGCAATGTGGGCGATATACTGGCAGCACCTTTCAAACAACCAGCACTGCGGACAGATTACTTTTCAATCCTATCCTCTTTTTACAGGTGCTGGCAAAATCCTGATTTGACACCAGCATTACTGTGATCCCCTCTCTTCACAGGCTTTTAATACGTTGTGACAGCAGCCAGATCATACTGTAGGCCTATCTAAGGAGAAAAGCTCATCAAATCGGCCTTCGCTCAACTTACCATTCATGAGTTGTAGAACAGCTTTATCAGGTTTTCCTTCATTGTAAAAGGAACAGAAATAGCCTTGCCTGTTAGAGAAATTACAGTAATTGAAGAAGAACTGTAAGGTAACCCAGAGCAAGACTGGGATGTGTGGAAGTAAGCTCCTAAATATGTTTTAATTTGGTAAAGTACTCAAGTAACAATGGCTGAGAGAGCACTGAGTTTCAACTAAAAGTACAAATATAACTCACTGCCTTCACACAACTGAATATAGAATGTACTCAAAAGCCTCACAACAGGAACTAATGCGTTTGCTTTCCTGCAGCCAAGCCTGCTTGAGCTTAACTGTAGGGGCCCAGAGTCAATGACGTAGTAACCAACCGGCAGCATGGGGGAGGTGGTAGTGCCTCTCTGCTCTTGCTGAACCTCACAGCTAGATATCACAGTCCCCCACTGGTCACAGTATTGCAAACAACATTACAGACAATAAATGCATGTGGGTGTATATTTAGAGAACAAAAAGGAATGTAAGTGAAGTTATAATTTTCTAAGGTTTGAAACATGGTACCTGATTGCCATGCAAGTCCAGAATATCTATTTTAGTCAGGTTATCCAGACTGCATATCCTCTGGATTCTGCAAAACATTAAACAGACAATAATATTAACATCACCCTCTCTGGTATTCTATACAAGATAGCTCTCCTATAACACAACGTTACTATGACAAAGAGCTGGTATCCCATCTGCTAAATGAATGGTTACCAGGCACAGGAAATGGGATAGTCAAAGAGCGGTAGGAATTTATTTTCTACTGATGGGAAGTTGACTGTTTTCCACTGTCCTGTCATCCAGAATTTTCTATACAGACCAAACCGTAACTTAGGAAAGTTAGGTTTCTGATAGAATTTCCAGGGGACTGTAACCTAAATCTGTGGTATGCTTTGCTTGAAAGGTACCGCGGACTGTTCTGAAAGTGGGTTCTAAAAAGACAAATGTCAGGTTTTACAGATTCTGGAACAAAACCAGACCTCAGCGATGGGATCCCGGTGGCATTTACCATGATCTTCCTCCCTCCTGACCTTTAGTTTTAAAGTAAGGTGATATTAGATGTAAGATTCACAAAGAGAGCAGTGGTAGGGTTTTGTACTGAAATTGGGCACCTGCAGGAAAGTACTTTTCAATGGAGGTTGATATATAGGTTAGCTGTGCTGTGGCGGTCATACAGTATCACTTAATCCAAAAAGCAGGATGTGCATATCCCTACGGTAACACCTTTATAAATGTAACAAAAAATCCCACCAAAAAAAGACAGCATAAAAAGTTTTTCATCTGAGCTGGCCGCGACTGGGAGACCCATGGGGCGGCGCACAATTGGCCCAGCATCGTCCGGGTTAGGGAGAGGGTTTGGCTGGCAGGGATGTCCTTGTCCCACCTCGCTCTAGCGATTCCTGTGGCGGGCCGGGCGCATGCACACTGACACGGTCACCAGGTGTAAGGTGTTTCCTCCGACACATTGATGTGGCTGGCTTCCGGGTTACGCAGGCATTGTGTCAAGAAGCAGTGCGGCTTGGTTGGGTTGTGTTTCGGAGGACGCCTGGCTCTCGACCTTCGCCTTTCCCGAGTCCGTATGGGAGTTGCAGCAATGGGACAAGACTGTAAATACCAATTGGATATCAAGAATTTGGGGAGAAAAAGGGGTAAAAGTAATTTTTTTAAAGTTCTCATCTGTCCTTCAAACCATGCACTGTAAAAGCACTGAAATGAGTGGGAGCTCCTATCCTATTGTTCTGTTTGTATGCTGGAGAGACGTAACACAAACCTGTTCTTGCCCAGCATAAGCACTCTGAGAGAGGCCAGGGCTGAGATGCCAGACATCTGGGAGATGTGGTTGTCATACAGGTCTAGGAAGGCCAGGTGCCGCAGATGAGACAGATTGTGGATGTGCGTGATGAGGTTGTGCTGAAAGTTAAGCAGCCGCAGCCTACCCATGCCCTCCAGCAGGTGACACTCCTCCAGACAACGCCTGACACTCAAAACACAAAAGCATTGTCAACAACACCACTCTGTGAGAGGATGACCCTGTATTATCTTGTTATGATGCAGAGGAGAGAGGGCTCACAGTAAAGAAGGTACATGCCACTTGATACCACACTGTCTGCCAACACTGGCACGCAGGGTTCAGGAGATCTCATTATTCTAAGTGGATGAGGCTATGGATATGGTTTATTGTTGACTAGTCTCTGCCGAGTCCCCAACAAACGGATGATCCGGTTTTCAGGGGAATTGGAAAGAGAGCCTGTGACAGGACTTGTTCAGTTGCCAAACGTTCTCGAACGTTGCAGATAGAAATGCCGTGAATAGAGCTGATGTGATTCCTTATTCTACATATCAGAGATGCAAGTTTGATGTACATAGCCTATTTCTATCTGAATGTTCTAAAACGTTCAATCCTGCTGAACGTGCCCAGCCACACTCCTCCAAATTTACTGGATTGCTTGAATAGTACAGAAGAGAACTTCCCCCCGACAGTTTTTCTTCTTCTCATCAAGACCAGTATGTAGAGGATCTAGTTTCAGGTGTTTCTTTTATGCCTGCAATGTTGACATGCATTTGTCATAGTGCAGGATAATCTTTATGAGGGACTTTGCTGCACCCTACTGGTTAATCCAAGCAATTGCAAATGTAGCATTCTATTGCATGACAGTGTACTGAGAAACTCTACATAGACCACTGAACAAACAAAGCCATGAGTGTTTAAGTCTACCTGTCCAAATCTATTCGCTAAGGACTCAAAGCACAATCATCACAGGAACGAAAGGCAATTGGAAAACCAGAGGGAGAATTCTCACTCAATGTTATGGCATCACCTGGTCCTGTTACAAAGACACATTTGTTCAGAAAATAAAATAATAATAATTTTTCATAATAATCAGGATTTTCATGTCCAGAAATGTTTAACTTGAGAGAGCAGAATGAGCAGAGCAGAATGTTCCATTAGACTGCCTTTGATCCATGAAAAAAAGCAGGGGGGCTGGCACTGCTGAAGAGAGCGGGAGGATCCTGAGGGCGGCCACTCACCAGTTGGCAGGGTGAGGGGTGAGGTACTGTGGGAGTAGATGGCCCCTGCACTGTGGGTTGCTCTCCTAGGCTTCACTCTGTGTGTGGCTGTGGCCCCAGGTCCCCAGTCAGCCCACTGGGTAGAGCAGCAGCTGGGGGTAGGAGGGGATGCTCAGGGCCCATAAACTCACTGACAAATGCTGGCACAGGGGAACAGGGCCTGCCACGGCCACTGTGTGCATTAGGCCTGCTGTCTGGAGAGAAAAGTAAATGGTAAGACAGAGACAGGTCACAGTGTCTTGTAACTTAGTCAGGTGGTAGTACCTTGTCTTGGTGGATTCATTTTCATGGTGTCCATGTTTATCCCGTTTGTAAAGTCTTTAGACCATCGGACGTCCAGCTGTCAAATAAAACATTTAATGAATTAGCAATATATTACTTTGATAATTAAAGGGCACTCAAGACACAATGTCATGCTTTCCATGTTCATGCATTGTCTCATTAAAAATATAATTTGGGGAATGGGGACATGAGTATATATACATCTCCCTACAAACGCAAACTCACTGGTCTCTGAACATTTCTCTCTATTTGAGAGTTCACTGCTGTAAAGTGCAGTTTATAGCTGTTGACCTGTGGGGAATGACAGATAAGGATGAGGCAACTTAAGACTGGCAATTGTAACAATAGGGTGACAAGAACAAAGCCAAGACCACTTGATAATATTCATTCATTTGTGGAGCAACAACATGCAACCCAGCCCCTGTAACGTTAGCTAGATAGATAGCAATCTTGCTCATTTATGTGACTGTTACAGAGTTGCATTAGCTTTCTGGATAAGCTAGCTAGCTTGCTAACTCTTGCCTAATAAAGACAGAGAGGAAGTAAAGATTATTTATTGTGGACACGTCGTTCTTACCGTGGGAGAAAGACACCTTCCTATAATGGCTGTATTGTTGTTGATCTGTTGTCTTTGTGGCCGCATTTTTGCTAGTGTTACCACGTTGCTAGCCAGTCAGCTTGCTATAATGTGGCTAACTAAACAGTTTTGTTGGTTGTTTAACGTCAATGTTTAATCTTTTAAAATGTATTGTGCTGATGCTACAATTAAAAATGGCTCATCATGACACTGACACAGCACTCACTTCCCTGGCAACGGCCATCGTTTCTATGGAAACGACACCACTTGGTTACGCCACATCCTGTCTCAATATAAGACATTCCGCCAACAACCCTATAAATTGAAGGTTCCTCTTGTAGAATAACCGGTATAATATGAAATGAAATAGAATAGAATGGAATAGATCATTATTGTTCATTTGGTTAGTACTGAAAATCCAACTTCTGCCTAATCGACTTTTTAGATGTATTCTACTCTGCATTCCACTATACTGTTATCCCCGGAGCTAAAGCCTAGGTCTTAGGTTAACACTACCTGTTATCAATTCTCAGGCAAGGTTATCACCTTTTCCGCAATGACCCCAGTTTATAGGAATCACTGACCAAATCTGGGTCACAGTAACTAAAATACTGTTTTAAAGGGTATATAGGTCTGCTCTGACTTTACACGGTTATTGTTCTATTTAGTTATTAATACTTATTTACAAAAAAAGGTCTTAGGAACGTGTAACGATTGTCGTAGTAGGAAGGATCGGAGGACCAATGTGCAGCGTGGTAAGTGTCCATTTCAATATATAAAACTGAACACTACAAAATAACAACGTAAATGAACAAACGAATGTCGAAACAGTCCCGTATGGTACAGACACAGGAAACCATCATCCACACCACACATATGGGGAAAAGTCTACCTAAGTAGACTAACGACACCTGCTTCTGATTGAGAACCATACCAGGCCAAACACAAAAACACTACATAGAAAAAGGAACATAGACAACCCACCCAACTCACGCCCTGACCATACTAAAACAAAGACATAACAAAATAACTATGGTCCGAATGTGACAGAACGTTTATATGTAAAACATTTTTTATTAAATTATGTTATGGAATAAGCTATTTTGACTTTAAATTGACTTAAATGGTGCAGATCTCGGTTCCTTATCGTTTACATTCACTGCTCCTACGTCTTTGACTCATCCTACTACAGTTTATACTTTTATATAATCTTTGTTGTTTTGTATTTGTCTATAGTTTCTCTTAATGCTAGGGGGTTACGAAACAATGTGAAGCGCAAGGCCTTATTTTTATTTGCTAAACAATTTCGAACAGATTTTTGCTTTTTTCAAGGGTCTCACTCAATTTCAGCTGATGCCAACTTCTGGAGGTCACAGTGGGGCAACGACATTTGGCTTTCCCATGGATCTGAACGCTCGGTTGGTGTCAATACAATGAAAAATACCTTTGGTGGTAATATTCTACACTCGGAATGTGACCCCTTTGGTCACTTTATTTGTCTTGTGATCAGTTACAATGACATTACACTCATTACTGTAAACCTCTACGGGTACAATACCAAACATGAGAATCTATAGAGAAACATATACTTCATTGGCTATCTAAATTTCCCAATTTGTTATTATTGATAGGAGGGGACTTTAACATTACTATAGATAATTCATCTGATAGATGGCCCCCAGGTAGGCCAACCAATCAGAATTTGGGTTTAATACTTTTTATGGAAAAGTTTGATCTTACTGATATATGGAGAGAGAGGTTTCTGGCCGACAGCTCTTTCACTTGGAGTAACAAAACAGGCTCCAGACAATCCAGAATATATTTTTGGCTTATATCCAAATGTATTGATAGTGAGTGTGTTACTAGAAATATTTGTACTACTCCCCTCACAGACCATAGGGCTATTTACATTGATATCAAAATATTTACCCCTGATACTAACCTTGGTAGAGAATCCTACTGGAAGCTAAATAGCTCATTATTAAATAATGATATAGTTAAATTTGAGGTTAAAGATCTGCTCTCACACTTTTGGGAAAGGGCTTGTGAAGAAAAATCCTATTGCAACAACTGGGAGCTCTTTAAATTTGAGGTGTCCAAATACCTTATAAAATATGGTAGTAATCTTGCTAAGACCAGAAGAGCTGAGAAGGAAAAGGTGATCATTAAGTTAACTTCCCTTTCTCAGAGGTCCCCAGCCGACCTCTCGGGGGAGGAGAAGATGGAACTAATTGAGTTACAAAATAAACTGGATAATATATATAAATTAAAAGCAGAAGGAGCTGGATTGAGGAGGGAGAACAGAATTCATCCTATTTCTTTAGACTTGAGAAATTTCACTCTAAAAATAACACTATCCATAAGTTAAACATTGATGGTGTTATTACAGATGACCAAAAATTATTCGCTAAATACTGTAGCAATTTTTACAGAAAATTGTATAGCTCTACGTACTGTCAGGAATCCACAGATATGTTTTTTAACTCACTGAATAATGTTCACTCTATCAGTGATATATAATCTAAACAGTGTGATGAACCCATCAAAGTTGAAGAGATTATAGAGTCTATCAAACATCTAAAGAACTTTAAATCACCAGGTGTTGATGGATTAGACATACTTGACTACTCAGACCTAATAACTGAGAATAGCTTCATATTATTTTTAGATTTTTATAAAGCATTTGACACAGTAGAGCATCAGTTCCTCTTCCACTCCCTTGAGAGACTTGGCTTTGGGGATTTTTTCTGTAAGGCTATTAAGACTCTTTATGCAAATGGTAACAGCTCTATCAAATTGAACTATGGCACCTCACCTAGATTTGAGTTAAAGAGAGTAATTAGGCAAGGTTGTCCTATCTCTCCGTACCTGTTTTTATTAATCACCCAACTTCTTGCAAATTCTTTAAATAATAGTGCTGTACAAGGTATTTCCATAGCTGGTAAATAAATTATTATAAGCCAGCTGGCTGATGACACTACACTTTTTCTGAAAGACGCTAACCAAATTCCCATATCGATCAATGTGATACAATCCTTTTCCAAAGCATCTGGTCTATATCTTAACATTAATAAATGTGAACTCATAGCTGTCAAAGATTGTGTGACACCTTCATATTATGGTATTCCAGTAAAAGAAGAACTTACATTTTTAGGCATAACCATTACAAAGGATCAGAAGTCTAGAGGCTTACTAAATTTTAACCCTCTTATAAAAAAAACCCAGAAGAAGCTAAATCAATGGCTACAGAGGGACTTATCTTTAAAAGGTAGAGTCCTAATAACCCAGGCTGAAGGTATCTCTAGACTAACATATGGCGCTCTATCTTTATATCTTGACAGTAAAATAAGCAAGGAGATAGACCAGATGCTTTTCAACTTTCTTTGGAGAAACCGTACCCATTACATTAGGAAAACTGTTGTAATGAACACTTGGTGGACTGAATTTTCTGGACTTTATTACTTTAAATAATACTTTTAAGATCAATTGGATAAAACAATTCCTAAGAAGACCCACTTCTATCTGGAATTTTATTCCTCATCATGTCTTCTCTACTTTTGGTGGCCTTAACTTCATGTTGTTTTGCAATTATAATATTGACAAAGTTCCAGTGAAACTTTCTGCTTTTCATCGGCAGGTTTTCTTGTCATGGTTCTTAATTTATAAACACAATTTTTCTCCACACAGATATTACACATGGAATAATCGGGATATATTGTTTAAAAATACTTCTTTGTTTTTAGAATATTGGTTCCGAAATAATATCCTATTGGTGAGCCAACTGGTAAATGCAGAGGGTCTTTTACTCAGTTATAAGTAATTCTTATCACTTTACAAGGTCCCTGTAACACCTAAAGATTTTGCAATTGTTTTAGATGCCATTCCCTCAGGTGTTGCTATGTTATTCAGGAACATGTCAAGACCTGACCCTCAGAGCCTACCTTCTATTGACCCTGTTGACTCATCAGTAGGAAAGATTTGTTTCTCTTTTGGTCCATTCAACAACAGAGCGATACGAACCTTGTTTCAGCAGGATATTGTATCTATACCTTATGTCATGCCTTATTGGAATGGATTTATTGAAAATATCTCTTGGAAAAAAGTTTGGATGTTGCCACACACATACCTACTTGTTAATAAATTTAAGTTTCCTTTAAAATTATTCATAAATATTATCCTGCCAACCACTATATGAAGAAGTTTAAGGAAAATATCAACTCAAATTGCTCCTTTTGTAATGACCACCCAGAAACAGTGTTGCATCTTTTTTGCCATTGTATGCATGTAAGATAACTGTGGCAAGACATCAGTAGGTTTATAATTGAACACATTTATGAAGATTTTACACTATTGTGGAGATATGTACTGTTTGGATTCTTTACATACAATAGAAATAAGCTGAAACATTTTTATGTAATTAATTTCATTATTCTTTTGGCCAAATTTCATATACACAAATGTAAATTTACAAACAGAAAACCACATTTTCGTACCCTACAAAAAGAAATTGAACTGTATTTTAAGACGGTTAAATGCTCTACTAACAAAAAAGCTGTTAGAATTGTAAGTATATGTATGTCCCTTAAGGTCCTTGTGTAATTGTAATGTGATATTGTACCCCCTAGCTCGATTGTCCATTGTTATCTATGTATGCTTGTGTTCCCTCGTGTGCTTTATGTATTGATTTGTTGTTTATAAAATGAAAATTTAAAAATCTGGGTCACGCCACCAATTTGACAAGAATGTGTTAGCCTGCTGAGCTAAACCATAGGTCTCCGGTTTCAGGCAAGGTTAGGCTATCCCCCCCCTATCAGCCTCCATTATTCATTTGCATGAGCGATACAAGTAAGGAATCAATCCAAAAACAGATTTCAGACCGAGGTAAAGACAGTTTCAAGTTCGATATTCGATGGATATTCGCGCTTTCAAACCACTTGAGCCACAGACTCCAAATAAGTGTCATGATGTTGAAAAAATTGCGCACAACATTGCACAGGTCTTATTTTCATGATTTAGACACTAATTTGCTTTCCAAAGCTAATAAACATGTAGAAATGTGAGCAGCTCTTGTATTCCTAGTTGAATTAGCGTGAACAAAGTACAAACCTTTTTTACATTCAAATTTCAAATGCTTCTTGGTCATGTGACACACTTATTTCAAACAAGGTTCAGAATGTCCACTGACTACCCTTCTATATTGCACACCCTTTAGTTTGTCAATTGTCATCTCACAAGATTTTACATAAATTTTTCCAAATGTAAAGTTTCAATAGCTCCTTGGTCATGTGACCTGGTGATTTCAAACAAGGTTCAGAATGTCCACTCAGTAGGTCTGCACATTGCACACTATGATGTTTGTACTTTCATCTCATGCTATTAGACTTAAACCTGTAAGCTTTGCAGGCCTTCATTTTACATGAGTGTTTAAAAAAAACTTTAAGTCAACAAATGTTCCATCCTCGCAATAACTATCTTTCCCATGGACACTGAAAAGATCCGCAAATGGCTGTATGTGGAATGGATCAAGGACAGGAGAGGTGTTCGAACAGAGGTGCTTAAAGGAAGGTGCACAGGCAGGCCTCATGAAAAACTATGTTTCATATGCTCTAATCACAGTAATAGGCAGTGATTTGTCAGTGAAAACGTGAAAGATTCCTTTTTATAGCATCACTTTCATATACTGTACATTAAGACAAATCCTTCTATGTTGAGTATTAGAATGCAGTTTACATAACCTGATAATGACTTGATATTTGAGTGTATTCACAGCAAGCCACCTGCAGACAACTTACAAAATACAATATTGCGTTTTTCTGATGAAAAGTTACTTGATGCATGGCCTACTGTTTCTAACTGGGAAAATAAATTCCTACATCTTTTGTGAGTAAAATCCTTTTTCCAAAATTGATTTAGGTACATATTTGTGAAGAGGTATGAGGGTTGTGATATGGGTGATTTAATAGTAAAATCATTTAAGGGATCAATACATTTCTATATTGCTTCCCCAGTATCTGCATGAACCATCAGGCCAAGTGCTTTTGGTTGACCCTGCTGGACAGAAAGAGAAGGAGGAATCGGAACACGCTCCATTCACATTCAGGTCTTAGTTATTCCATTGTACTGGATCTAATACATATTAGCATTTTACATACATTCATATGTGTAATACTTTTTTATTCCATACTGTGAAAAACTCTCTTGGCTGCAGAGCAGACTTGAACCACAGGGGTTCTCTGTAAAGAGAGAGTAATCCAAAAGGCACAGACACACCCCTTGGCTCTCAATTGGCACCTTTGACCTGTATGTATTCTCTCAATTGGCTCTGTGCTGCACAGTCTGGCAGTCTGACTAAAGTGCCAGAGGTATGAGGAGAGACAACCTCCTTTGTATTTATGGGAACAAATAATTCCTAACACTTTGGATCTTATTCTTGGACAGTTAGAAGACAAAATTCATCAATGCAAAAAAAAATGTATTACTAATTACTCACCTTGTGGGTCTATGGGTGTTTGGGCCAATAAAGTGCCAACTCAATTCTACCACTGACTAGTCTCTCATGCCCATATGAATGGGGACACAGGGCAATAGTTTTTAATCTAAACCAGACCTTTTTTACTGGAGTACACTAACCCCTAATTGGGGCTATTTTCTTGACACAAAGTAGCAGTTTACCAGATAACAAGTCAAGAAGAACAAAAAGTTGATTGTTGTAAGGATGTATTACATCCTGTGCTGGCCCCATTATCATATCCATTCTGGATTCTGAGTGGTAAAATCATAGCTGGAAAATGCCTTTATGTATGTGTATACATTTTCCGCCAAGACAGAACTGCCAAAGAGGGTGGAGTTGCAATCTACTGCAGAGACAGCCTGCAGAGTTATGTCATGCGATCCAGGTCTGTGCCCAATCTACTGCAGAGACAGCCTGCAGAGTTCTGTCATGCGATCCAGGTCTGTGCCCAATCTACTACAGAGACAGCCTGCAGAGTTCTGTCATGCTATCCAGGTCTGTGCCCAATCTACTGCAGAGACAGCCTGCAGAGTTCTGTCATGCTATCCAGGTCTGTGCCCAATCTACTGCAGAGACAGCCTGCAGAGTTCTGTCATGCTATCCAGGTCTGTGCCCAAACAGTTTGAGCTTCTACTTTTAAAAATCCACCTTTCCAGAAATAAGTCTCTCATTGTTGCCGCTTGTTACAGACCCCCCACAGCCCCCAGCTACACCCTGGACACCATATGTGAATTAATTGCCCCCCATTTATCTTCAGAGTTTGTAATGTTAGGTGACCTAAACTGGGACATACTTAACACCTCGGCCGTCCTACAATCTAAGCTAGATGCCCTCAATCTCACCCAAATTATCATGGAACCTATCAGGTACAACCCCAAATCCGTAAACTCGGGCACCCTCATAGATTTCATCCTGACCAACCTGTCCTCTAAATACACCTCTGCTGTCTTCCTCCAGGATCTCAGCGATCACTGCCTCATTGCCTGCGTCAGTAATGGGTCCGCGGTCAAACGACCACCCCTCATCACAGTCAAACGCTCCCTTAAACACTTCAGCAAGCAGGCCTTTCTAATCGACCTGGCCCAGGTATCCTGGAAAGATATTGACCTAATTCCGTCAGTAGAGGATGCCTGGTTATTCTTTAAAAGTGCTTTCCTCACCATCTTAAATAAGCATGCCCCATTCAAAAAATTTAGAACCAGGAACAGATATAGCCCTTGGTTCACTCCAGACCTGACTGCCCTTGACCAGCACAAAAACATCCTGTGGTGTACTGCATTAGCATCGAATAGCCCCCGCGATATGCAACTTTTCAGGGAAGTTGGGAACCAATATATACATGCAGTTAAGAAAGCAAGGCTAGCTTTTTCAAACAGAAATTTGCATCCTGTAGCACAAACTAAATTTTAAAAAGTCCATGGAGAATAAGAGCACCGCCTCCCAGCTGCCCACTGCACTGAGGCTAGGAAAACACTGTCACCTTCAATAAATCTATGATTATCGAGAATTTCAATAAGCATTTTTCTAAGGCTGGGCTTGGTTTCCACCTGGCTACCCCTACCCCGGTCAACAGCTCTACACCCCCCACAGCAACTTGCCCAAACCTCCCCCATTTCTCCTTCACCCAAATCCAGATAGCTGATGTTCTGAAAGAGCTACAAAATCTGGACCCCTACAAATCAGCTGGGCTAGGCAATCTGAACCCTCTCTTTCTAAAATTACCCGCCGCAATTGTTGCAACCCCTATTACTAGCCTGTTCAACCTCTCTTTCGTATCGTCTGAGATCCCCAAAGATTGGAAAGCTGCCGCGGTCATCCACCTCTTCAAAGGGGGAGACACTCTAGACCCAAACTGTTACAGACCTATATCTATCCTACCCTGCCTTTCTAAGGTCTTCGAAAGCCAAGTTAACAAACAGATCACCATTTCAAATTCCACAGTACCTTCTCCGCTATGCAATCTGGTTTCTAAGCTGGTCATGCGTGCACCTCAGCCACCTCAAGGTCTTAAACGATATCATAATCGCCATCGACAAAAGACAATACTGTGCAGCCGTATCCATCGATCTGGCCAAGGCTTTCGACTCTGTCAATCACAGCATTCTTATCGGCAGACTGAACAGCCTTGGTTTCTCAAATGACTGTCTCGCCTAGTTCACCAACTACTTCTCAGATAGAATTTAGTGTGTCAAATGGGAGGACCTGTTGTCCGGACCTCTGGCAGTCTCTATGGGGATGCCACAGGGTTCAATTCTCGGGCCGACTCTCTTCTCTGTATACATCAATGATGTAGCTCTTGCGGCTGGTGATTCTCTGATCCACCTATACGCAAACGACACCATTCTGTATACTTCTGGCGCTTCTTTGGACACTGTGTTAACTAACCTCCAAATGAGCTTCAATGCCATAAAACTCTCCTTCCGTGGCCTCCAACTGCTCTTAAATGCAAGTAAAACTAAATGCATGCTCTTCAACCGATCGCTGCCCGCATCTGCCCACCCGCATAGCATCACTACTCTGGACGGTTCTGACTTATATATAATATGTGGGCAACCTCAAATACCTAGGTGTCTGATTAGACTGTAAACTCTCCTTCCAGACTCATATTAAACATCTCCAATCCAAAATTAAATCTAGAATTGTGGCCAAAAAGTTGTGGCCAAACATTTTGAGATTGACACAAATATTAATTTCCATAAAGTTTGCTGCTTCAGTGTCTTTAGATATTTTTGTCAGATGTTACTATGGAATACTGAAGTATAATTACAAGCATTTCATAAGTGTCAAAGGCTTTTATTGACACTGACATGAAGTTGATGCAAAGAGTCAATATTTGCAGTGTTGACCCTTCTTTTTCAAGACCTCTGCAATCCGCCCTGGCATGCTGTCAATTAACTTCTGGGCCACGTCCTGACTGATGGCAGCCCATTCTTGCATAATCAATGCTTGGAGTTTGTCAGAATTTGTGGGTTTTTGTTTGTCCACCAGCGTCTTGAGGATTGACCACAAATTCTCAATGGGATTAAGGTCTGGGGAGTTTCCTGGTCATGGACCCAAAATAGTAGTTTGGTTTCCCGAGCCACTTAGTTATCACTTTTGCCTTATGGCAAGGTGCTCCATTATGCTGGAAAACATATTGTTCGTCACCAAACTGTTCCTGGATGGTTGGGAGAAGTTGCTCTTGGAGGACGTGTAAGTTACATTCTTTATTCATGGCTGTGTTCTTAGGCAAAATTGTGAGTGAGCCCACTCCCTTGGCTGAGAAGCAACTCCACACATGAATGGTCTCAGGATGCTTTACTGTTGGCATGACACAGGACTGATGGTAGCACTCACCTTGTCTTCTCTGGACAAGCTTTTTTCCGGATGACCCAAACAATCGGAAAGGGGATTCATCAGAGAAAATGGCAGTACCCCGGTCCTCAGCAGTCCAATCCCTGTACCTTTTGCAGAATGTTTTTCCTGGAGAGAAGTGGCTTCTATGCTGCCCTTCTTGACACCAGGCCATCCTCCAAAAGTTTTTGCCTCACTGTGCGTGCAGATGCACTCACCTGCCTGCTGCCATTCCCGAGCAAGCTCTATTGATCCATTCATAAATAATAATATAATAATAATAATTATACTAATAATAATTTTAAAGAAAAATAATTATAATAATAATAATTTTAAAGAAAAACACTCTCCACCGGTGACCCTCTCATTGTTATAAAGCTTTGGTTATACTGTCTCAGCTGGAAAATATAAGTGCTAGGAAAGGACTCAGACTCATCAAAGAGACATCCCACACACATGCTCATCACAAGGATCATCTATTCATAAAACTGATACAATTGTGGGAGATGATGTTGTAATCTTATGTGACAAGCAGATAATGGAATGCTCTATATAAATGACAGTTCTTCACAATTGACCTAGCTACTTCTGTTGTGACACAATGTCACTTTTGTAATCATTTATTTACCACATACACAAAAAATAATGGTCAGCATACTTCAGAGATAATTGTCCCACATCAAAGCTCATAATTATGGTTCTGCAATCAACCACTTCTGCAGCCATTTTATAAGGGCATGATAAAGTGGATTATATGAATGTGATATATATCTCACAATTGCCAATAAAAAACATACCACTAAGACACAGGGATCAATGTACATTGTCTGTTGTTATGTATTATGCATGGGGACTTGGCCAGTCAGAGCTCTCTGGGGTACAGCGGTCTATAAATATCTTGTCTGACTCAGAATGAGGGAGTGATGTGGAGCAGAAGTAAAATGCTGCACTCATCTGTAAATCGAAAAACATAAGATCTAGCATCCTTTAGGGAGTAATAGAATCCTGAATAAGACAAAAGAAAGAAACATTGTATTTTTTGTTGACTATAGCATTAAGCAAACCCTTCAATATCAGTAGTAAGTTATATACTGTAGGTTACAGCAGAGGGCATTTACAGACTGCGAACAATAGAGATTTTCTGTCAAAGAAAGGTGCTGGAGTCTGGACCCACAGTGTCAGTTTGTTCCACATACAGTAATAGCTTACGTACATGTCTGCATGGATGAGAAACACACACCTTCTGACAGTCACCTTGGACAGACTCACAAAGGATTCTCTATTATCACCAGGGCATGTATATTTGCAAAGACATACATGCATATTTTCCTTCAACTTTACTCCAAATGTCTTTCATTCAAGGCAGGATTGCCCAATAATGAATCAGATGATTTTGTGAAAGATTGCATCACATTCACAAGCTCAAAAAGCAAAACGTTTCACAATGTTCCTAAGAATCTCATGATTACTGATTTATATACTTCCTTTCAGATTCTTCACAACTGGGACACAGGAAAACACATATCAGATATAACTAAAGTGTAGATGGTAAATTAAACCTTGTAAAGCTTTCTCTATCCAGATGTCCAGAATGGACAAAATCATACAGACAAAAACATGTGTACATTTAAAATAAATCAACATATGTAAGATATTTGTAGTAGCGAGAAGGATTACAAAAGTACACCCTTGTTGTTGAATGTTAAGTGCAGGCGAATAGTAGTCACAATTGCATTCAGTCTGAACAATGAGGAAATACCAGCTCTCTGATCAAGAGAGGGGTGCTCATTTTAACTCAGCTCAGTTTACAGCAAATCAGCATACTCCTGACAAAGGTGTCCCAAATAGCAGCCTATTCCCTATGGGCCCTGGTCAATTGTAGTGCACTTTAAAGGAAATATGGTGCCATTTGGGGTGCAACCCATGTCTCTATTGGGGTTGTTTCCTGCTGCAGACACCTGATAGATAAGCTGTTGAAGGGTTGGTTGGAACATCTTCCTGCAGGGCCATTATCTGATTGATGTCTGCTCCTGGCTTGTGGCACTGGGAGGTATGACACTGCCACTGTGGCTGCTGCAGCAGGACATGTGCTTCAGAGTATGAGTCAGTCCACCAGCTGTACAACTCTTGCCAACAGGGTGGAAAAAAAATCAAGTAATCTCAGGGTTGGCAACAGTATTAGCAATGGTGTAGCAGTTGTGGTGTGGGTGATGGTTTAAGAGTCCATGTGGGATATGATACACACCTACAATTAAAAACAGTCAGCGAGTGTCATAAGCGCACTAAAGGTTTGGACCAATGGGGTGTAGGCTTGGAGATAATAGACCATGAATTGGATCATTAGCATTACCAATGCCAAATCCTGACATCTTCAAATCTGTGTTAATAATTTTGTTGCAAAGGGCTACTTTTTTATAGGCCTACAACATCATATCATAGTAAAAGCCACTGCTGACACTAATGCCTCATGACACTGTATACACTGGTGTCATTTATTTGTGTCCTTCCCCACAGCAAATCCCTCAACAACCCCTGCGCTCTAACGCTAAAGCCTATTATCCAATTTGCAGGTTCAGAGAAATGGGTCAGCCTTCATGATTGGTGCATTGCAATTTCCCCAATTGCAGAACAGCACGTGTAATTTACACTTCTACTTCCCCCTATTTAGGACACGTGTGAAATAGCAGCCATTTCTTAACTAGAAATAGTGACAAAGGGTAAAATACACAAAAATGCAAGCATTGGTAAACGCATTTATCCGTTGTCTTCATTTTCTCCTCCCTCCCTCTTGGCTTCATCTTGGGTTTTGCTGGTGGGTTGGGGATGAGTGCGGAAAGATGACATGGCCCAATCCCAGAGCTCGTTTCAAAAGCAGATCGCTTCTTACATATCAGGAAGTAGCAACACAAGACCGCTCTATCCCCTCCGTCTCCCCAGCTCCTAGCTGCGTCTCGCTAGCTGCTAACTCCACGCCACCCCAGGGTTCTCCGTGGGGTAGAATTTGGGGGCTCTGGCAAGCTGTGGAGCGCATCTTCGGGACTTCCTTGACCATCCACCGGTGTGGGTGTCAAAGGCGTCGAGGTGTATGTGCCCCGTGTTCTACAGACTTCAATTGTTGTAGTACAAGGAATAAAGCCATTCCAGAAAGCACTACCACTGGTGTAGCCGAGGAGAAAGTGAACAAACCGGGAGAAAACGCATTTATTTCGGGTAAAATGACGAGTGCCACCATGGAGTTTCGGAAACATATCGAATCTGTATCAGGTTCGTCAGTGGGACGGGAAATCGACGAGGTGATAATTGTGGATCAACACCTGCAAGAGATGGGGACTCAAGTGACGATAACAGTGGCTATTCAGGCGGCAGACGACGAGGAACCAGAGGAGGTGTCCTCAAACAATCTCGATTTTCTCGGAGGCAGCTGTAGTGAAGACGAATTTGGAAGGCATGATAAATCCAGGTAACTGCTTGGTCTTCTAATGGCATGTCTGACTATATACTCATTTTTAACGTTATTTGATTGTTATTGCAATTAACCCCGTAGGCTAAAATACTGCAATACTTTATTTTGTTGTGTTATTTTAGTGAACTTCAATTCCACAGTGAAGGGCTATGGTAATTGCCAGACAGCTTCTAACCACCTGTAGACGGGCATTGTAATCCCATTGACGTAAAAGACAGAGGCCGATTTGGATGGCACCTTTACACTCATTGCTCTAATTCCCCTGCGTCATCCCCTGCTATTTCAACCTGGACTCGGGGGTAGACGTAACATAGTAAATGTAAATCCTGGACACTCCTATTAGTGTGACGTTTCGTATAGTATGTATTCATTTGTGGATGTCATCATCCATTTTGTATGACATGTTAGGAATTATAATTCTTACAATATTACGAATTTGCTAAATGTGACATGTTTAAAATTCCACATTTATTTTTCTGTTTTGTTGTGGTTAATGTTAACTAGGTAGGTAAAGCAGTGGTTTCCAACTCCAGTTCTCTAGTGCCCCCCCCCCAGGACACATTTCTGTTGTAGCCTCTGAGGGCCTGATTAATGACAAGTAGAATCAGGTCTGCTTGTCCTGGGGCTACAATGCAAATTCATACTGTTGGGGGTACTCGAGGACTGGCGTTGGGAAACACTGGGTTAAAGGGGAAGGGTTAGCTATCATGGAAAGTAGTAATCCGTGATTCAATTCTAACACACAACCTTTGGATTGCTAGAGATTTGCAGACTAACCACCATACTTTCGATTTTTGCCTTAACTAGCCTTCTGTCTTAACCAAACGAAACCTAGTCTACTAAATTGCGTGTTCGTATTTACATTTACTATGTGACGTCTAGTCTGAGACCAGGCTGGCTATTTTTGCCCTTGTAAATTCCTGTGACCCAGTGCTAATGTATAGGCTACGTGGTTGGTATGTTTAATTTAGGTAGTCTGAAATGAATGAATATTCTTAGCCAAGTCAGCCAATACATCAGTCAGTCTTGCGGTGTTCCTCACTTGCAACAATGTTGCACTTGTTTGGGGGCATGGAACATTAACAGTTCACGTGATACTTTTGTAACCAGTGAACTACTCGTTGATACTATTGACCAATTTATTGTGGCAGGGGAGAATCGCAGAGGATAACTCTGTCTACTATAATTGGTCCCTCCTTTACAGTGGTGTGTGCGGGGGAGGTGTTGCGCAGGGCTTCCCCTGACTTTAAAACAGTGGGTTGGATGCTGTGATCATTACGTTGTCTGTTCTGTCTGGGGTGTTCGACCAGTGGCTTGCCTAGCCTGTGGGATGGGATCGCTGTATGAGGAGGATGACTCATCCACACAGTAGTGTCATTCAGACCTTCACTCTTATCACAGCCGGAGATGCCAGCTTGGCATACCTGTGCAAATTTTAAAGCCCTCTGTCAATAGAGCTTTGATTAAACCTTTGATTTGGTGTTGTAGGCAGTAAATGACTGCATTGTTTGATTTTTAAAGTCTGGCTGATATGGTAAATAGCCCTGTCCCTGTGGGGGAGGCATGTAGTGTGGAGATCAGTGACTCTGCACTCTTCAGATGGAGGTCTTAATGATTTCTGTTCATGTTGGTGGAACACCCTGTGGTGTTGCGGTTCTGGCAGAGAGCAGTGTGACGGTCACACTGTGGTTAGGCAGCCTGTCACTACTGTCAAAGGAAGAATCTGAAAATGAAATGAGGAAAGAGTCAAGATGGCAGTGCTTCTAAGGATGTTTCTATGGGTAATGACTGAGGCTGTTTTGATCAGTTCTCCTGCCAAATCGGTTAAGCTCCTGCCTTGTCTTTGTGAACTGGCATGTTAACCGTTTTCTTTCTCAGTGGCGCTGGCACGAGTGGTGGGGAGCTGGAGGAGGAGAGCTGGCAGCCCCCAGACCCAGAGCTGACCCAGAAGCTGGTGGCCCAGATCGAGTACTACCTGTCGGATGAGAACCTGGAGCACGATGCCTTCCTGCTCAAACACGTCCGACGCAACAAGCTGGGCTTCGTCAGTGTCAAACTGCTTACCTCTTTCAAGAAGGTAATGTTTGATCTCCTGCTGACAGTTTGGTTTCTTGATTTTGAAATTGGAATATCAATTGAATACCCTGGGGTCTCGTATAACTGAATGCAACAGCTGTTCCTAGTGTCAATATGGCAAGCCGTTGGGGCTAGGAAGTGCTTTCTCACATGGGTTGGAGGCGGGACCATCTGGTGTGAATGAGGCTCAAACATACTCATTGATTTTCGCAGTTTCCTTTTTCACTTTACACTTCCAAGAATAAGATCTGTTTTTCTCCTCTACTGGTTTAATTTCTGAATGTTCACAGCTGCATGAATACTGTAAATGTTTATTTAGTTTCTAAGAGGAGCTAACAATGGTACTATGTTGCTGTATTTACATTTTAAATAAAAAAAAATTAGGAACTGTTAAACACTTCTGTAGTAGCCAGTAACTTGATTTGCCTTTTGATAGCTGTTGATTACATAGAAATAGAATCTCATTCTAGTTTTCAGGATGTATGATAAAACCAAGGAAGTTCTATCATACAGGATGCTGCCTGTAAAAGTACTGACTTTCGCTTCCGATCATCTCTAACAAAGTTATTTTCTTCCCAGGTGAAGCACTTGACACGAGACTGGCGAACAACTGCATATGCTCTGCGCCACTCGACAATACTTGAGCTAAATGATGAGGGGCGCAAAGTGCGTCGCAGATCAACAGTGCCCGTTTTTTCCAGCGAGTCTCTGCCAAGCCGTATGCTGCTACTCAGCGAACTGCAGAGCTGGCCAGAGCTGGGCGTGGCGATAGAGGGTGTGGATGGCGATGGGCGTGAGGGTGGCGCTACCCAACAGGAACAACTGATGAAGCTGCTGCTGAAAGCGTTTGGAACATATGGAGCCATTGCCTCTGTGAGGGTGCTGAAGCCTGGCAAGGACCTGCCAGCCGACCTGAAGAAGCTGAGTGGCCGCTACACACAGCTGGGCACTGAGGAGTGCGCCATCGTGGAGTATGAGGAGGTGGAGGCTGCAGTCAAAGCCAACGAGGCTGCGGTCAGCGATGAGGGGACAGGGTCTCTGGGGTTGAAGGTGGTCCTGATCGGCACCAAGCCTCCCAAGAAGAAGGTCCCAAAAGATCAGCGTCAGTGCGACGAGGGAGGAGGAATGAGGAAGAGCCACTCGCTCAACAGTCGGGTACGGGAGCTTCAGTATCTCGACGACTCTGCCTGTAGCTCCTCAGATACTGAGAGCAACCCCACCTCCCCCAGACTGGCCCGCAAATCCTGCTCTGTCAATAAGCTAAGTCCCACTGGAGGGGGTGCCGCCTTCCAGAACAATCACCTGAGCCCAGCTGTGTCCCCACGCACAAGCCCCTGGTCGAGCCCCCGGGCCAGCCCATGCTCCCAACGCAAGTCTCCCCACTCCCATAAGTCTCCTTTGGCCAGTGAGGGCAGACTGAGCCCTGAGGCTGGGCGACGTTGGGCGGACTACTCCTCAGACAGCAGCCTAACACCGTCCGGTAGCCCTTGGGTCCAGAGGCGCAGGCAGGTGGCCTCACAGGAGAGCAGCCCAGTAGGGAGCCCCATGCTGGGTCGAAAGATCCAGGGCGCAGACGGGCTTCCGCCAGGTGTAATGCGTCTACCACGTGGGCCTGATGGAACACGTGGTTTTCACTGTGGTGTGTCCATTGGTGTTGCTGAGATTGGAGAGAAGACCGCTTCTACCCAAACCTGACACTCAGACCCCCCCCTATGCCCCCAGTTCTAAAGAAGTACACTGAGTACAGCGATGAGATTTGACCCAGTCCTTTGGCCACTACGTTGACATTCTTCACCCCCCGCCCCACATTTGAATGAGCGTAGATTTGTTCTGTTATAGTTTGGAGTTTTGTCAGTCTTTGTTATACTTTTATACAATATTTTGTTTAAAAACATGGTGATGCCTAATTTATGAAATATTTAAGATATATTTTGAGTTTATGAAATTCAAAGTTGAGTACTGTATTTGACACCTCCATTGCCATCTGAGGAGTTGTGCATGGGGTGGGCGGAGATGTACTCCGGTAATCCTATTTTACTTTTTTTTATTGGAAAGTTTCCAGTGTCCTCAGTCTTAAAGTATGTGTGTAAAGTCTCATAACATTTTGTATGGATGGTGTGAACAGTGTTATGGGCACATGGTGTGGATATCGCCATATGCCTTTTGCTATATTTGTCTATTGTGAGTATCAATGTTATTTGCTCCTTAAACTGTGGCCATACTTTCCATGCCAGAAGGTTGAACAGTTCACATGGACTACTTTTTTATTTTCCCCTTTTTAATTGAGTTATGTTTCCTGGATGCCTAACTTGCTTCCACTCCTAGCTCTGCAAAAATGAAAAATACTGGATGGGGGGGGACCTTTCCTTGGCTGGAATCTGTTTCTATCAGTGTATAGCCTCTGCCGAGTCCCCAACAACTGGATGTTCTGGTTTCCAGGGGAAATGGAAAGAGCCTGTGACACGACTTCCGCTTTTGGATGTTAAAACCTCTTGCCACTCCATCTTAACTCCTTCACATGTACTGTATTGGTTGAACAGTGTATAAAACTCCCCTGACACTTATTTTTGTTTAATTTTTTTATTTCATTTTTTTCTTGTCAAGACCCAGTATGTAGGGGATCTGGTTTCAGGCATTGCTTTTATGCCTGCTATGTTGGGTTAATCAGTGTGTAGCATGCTGGTAGTGGGATAAATGAGTGATGCAATGTTCAGGTTTGTGTGTGCAAAATGCAGATGCTCTTGAACGCTTGCCTTGACATCTGAGCTGGGGTAATGTGCAGTGCATTTTCTTTATTGTACTAAATAAATCACTAAAATTGCATTTGGCTTGTGGCAACATTTTAATTTCCTTTCGATTAGGGACACAGGCCGAATTGGATTGATGCCCCTTCCTAACGCAAGGTCAAGTGTTTATTAGCTTACATGATTGTGTAAGATTTAAATGAATACCCATCACATGCAAAAGACTGACAAAAGTGGCTTATTAGCTACATTTCACAATGATCCACCATTATCACATGAGATTGACTGCACAGATGAGAAGTGCATGAGCTGGAAGAAAGCTTGGATGTTGGTATCAATACCAGCGTTCTCTGCAATCTGTAAATTACCCAATTTTGCAGTCAGATTTTATAACAAAGGCTATTTTTCAGGTCTGTTACATAGCTGGATCTAATTGGTATTGCTTTCAAATGTTCCTTAGCAACCATAAAGGTCTGAAGCAAATCCAGTATCTCGCTGAGATGCTATGAAATCAGATGTGATCCAGCTTCATCAGGGTACAGATACTACATGTATCAACTTATTACTGTATGACTATTGGTAGTCAGAACTAGTGATAAAAAGATTTAAGTTACAGTTCATTTAAGACTCAGTCAATTGAAATACATTCATTAGGCCCTAATGTATGGATTTCACGTGATTGGGAATACAGATATGCATCTGGTCACAGAACTTAACATTTTAAATTAGGGGCGTGCATCAGAAAACCAGTCAGTATCTGGTGGGACCACCATTTTCCTCATGCAGCGAGACTCTTCTCTTTCACATACAGTTGATCAGGCTGTTGATTGTGGCCTGTGGAATATTGTCCCAATCCTCTTCAATGGCTGTGTGAAATTGCTGTATATTGGCGGGAATTTGAAAACTCTGTCGTACACGTCAATCCAGAGCATCCCAAACATGCTCAATGGGTGACATGTCTCAGTATTCAAGGAAGAATTGGGACATTTTCAGCTTCCAGGAATTGTTTACCTAAACCCTCCTTGGATTCATCTAGGTTCATTCTGAAATCCATCTTTATGTCTATATAACACGACACTGCAATAACCTTCACCCTCCCCACTGCCGCACCTCACATAGTTAATTCTCTATCATATACAGAGGTACCATACTCAAATTATTTTCTTCACATTGCCAAAACCTCATCTGGTCAGCCTGATGAACCAAACTACCAAATAATACCTCTATGTAGCCTAACTCACAATCACATTTTTTCTTGGTTACTGAGTATATTATGTACAATTATAATTCATATACTTGGCTTAACTGATTGAACAAACTTTTTTTGAACTTATATTTGTGGTGTGGTTCACAAGCTCTTTTGGGCCTCTAACTGCACCTGCACACCATTTTTACCAGTTTTTATCGGTACTGTTTTGTCTTTCGCTTTTCTTTGGTGCGAATAAATAAAACCTAAAACCTACAGACCCTTGCGACATGGGGAGGTGCATTATGCTGAAACATGAGTTGATGGCGGCAGATGAATGGTACGACAATAGGCCTCAGTATCTCTTTATAGGATCTCTGTGCATTCAAATTGTCATTGGTAAAATGCAATAGTGTTGTCTGGCCATTCCATAACTCCACCATGAGGCACTCTGTTCACAACGTTGACATCAGTAAACCGCTGGCCCACACAACACTATACATGTGGTCTGCGGTTGAGGCCTATTGGACATACTTCCAAATTCTATAAAATGACATTGGAGACGGCTTATGGTAGAGAAATGAACATTCAATTATCTGGCAACAGCTCTCGTGGACATTCCTGTAGTGAGCATGTCAATTGCACACTCCTTCAATAGTTGTGGCATTGTGCTGTGTGACAAAACTTCACATTTTAGAGTGGCCTTTTGTCCCCAGCACAAGGCACACTGTGTAATGATCATACTGTTTAAGTAGTTTCTTGATATGCCACACCTGTCAGGTGGATTAATTATCTTAGCAAAGAAGAAATGCTCACTAACAAGGATGTGCACAAAATTGTAGCGAAATAAGCTTTTTGTGCCTATGGAACATTTCTGGGAACTTTTATTTCAGCTCATGAAACATGGGACCAACACTTTACATGTTGCATTTATATTTTTGTTCAGTATGCTGTATAACATCCTAGGAACCAGTGAAATGATGCCAAACTAATTGTTTATTGCATAAGACGGGAATGAATGAACAATCTTTTGTCTTCATCACTCACGATTAGCAATTCTAAACTAATCATAGGGGATTTCACTACAATGCAAGTTGTGTTCTGATTCATCTAGCATTGTTAACTCTCAATGGATTTGAACATGCACATGGCTGTCCTATTACTTAAGAGAACTCACATGTACTCATAGGAGTAATGATATTCACAATATGTTTCCATAAATGTCAATTAACCCAGTAAGACTTTTATTTAATTAAAGAATCACCCTGATCTGTTCAGCACTGATTGTCTAGTATAGCATCCATGATTCTTATCATCGATTGGACAGTATTTTTATGTTTTTATCGGAAATGACTAGGTGATATGGTGGTTCTATTTCCGTTGTATTTTGAGATGCTACTCGTTGAGATAAACGTCAGCCTCAACTGAGAACAAGTGTTTGGTTAACAATACATAACCCAATATGAAACTATTTCTTACAGGTTGTATTCATGCTCAGTGAGATATGTGGCATACTGAGGATGACTGGCATTTATTATTCTAACTGGTTAGCCTTGCCAGCCAAAATGTAGAGGTGGCGGTCAGTCGATTCGGCTCAAACACATATTCTGTTGGAGGTGGTACTAACAGTAAGTGATGTGGGAGTGAGGAGCGTATACAGACAATTACTGCAGAACAGCCAATGAGAAGCGCTAACACATGCTAGCAATGCTAGGACCAATGCAGAAGGTATTGTATGTAATATGGTGTATGTATTCACATAACCATTAGTCAGTGAGATGTTGAATTACGGGAGTGAGCTTCTCTTTCTGTATCAAAGATGTGCCACAGTATCATTACAATGAGGCAGGGCATTTTACTGTGTGAAAAAGCACAGAGATGAAAGTCAATCATCATGGAAATTACAGACCAGATGATTTTGTTTATTCAAGTATGCTTATAATACTAGACAATACTAACACAATAAGACACAAAGCTTAATAACATTTCACAAGTTTAATATTTACAATTTTCTTAAACATCTTTGTCATTACAGTGTTCCAATTGTTTAAAAAAAATCCAGAACATGAACACATTTTCACCAGAAGTATAGGTTACCAGTTTGTGCAGCACACATACTCAAGCTCTGGATATGGGAGGCTGCATATCATAACCATTTGGGCTGGGCGATTGAGCGATGAACAATAATATAATGAAAGCTACATGAAGAACAAAAAGTGTTGTACAAGTTCTTTGAAAACTAGTACTAAAACCATTCTGAACCAGTTTGTGACCTAGTTGAAGCCTGCACAGCTTTACGAGAACAGATGGTGTGTTTTGGGCATGCAGAGCTGTAGTGCAATGCCATGTAATGTAATGCTGAAATCTGACATATGCACATCACAGAAGGTTGGTGGCGCCTTAATTGGGGAGGACGGGCTCATGGTAATGTGTGGGGCAGAATAGTATCAAATACATCAAACACGTGGTTTCCATGTGTTTAATGCCATTCCATTCACCCCGTTCCAGTCATTACTATGAGCCGTCCTCCCCTCAACAGCCTCCTGTGGTGCACATCCACAATGCAGTAAATATAAATACACAATATAAGCCCCAGCCATAATAACCACCATGTCATTTACCCAAATCTGTATCCCAACCACATTTTCATCCAAGCAATCTGACATTCATGTTGCAATCTTACACTCCAAAGAAAATAACCGTTCAAGTATTTTTTTCTAGTTGGTTTGCAGAGAGAACACTGAAAGGTTGATCTGCTATCCACCGATGCACATAACCGTCCATCACACTTAGCAGGTGCCACATGCTTTTACAAAAACTTTGCTTTTCTTCCAAGCACCTTTTGTTTCTGTTATCGGTATTATAATAATAACTCAATTTTGTGTTCAATAGCCATGGTTACTGGTCTCCTATGCATGACCATGCAGTGAGTAAGTACTGCTCAACTGTGCCTACCTTCCATTCTCCAGTCAGTCCATATCAGCCTGACCAACTAACCACCATTAATCAAATAACTCCAAAACGATGCTCAGTGCAGCTTGTATTACAGTATATCAGTGAAGGATGCTTGGGCTTGATGATCTAGAGGCGGACCTGACAAGGCTGACCGTGAAGCTGCACTGGTGGCAGATGGGACAAGAAGTCAGTCTTTGCAGACAGTGGGAGTTTGGGCAAGCAGATGGTGTGATAATGGGATGGCATCTCCATGGAGTGGATCTTTACAGTCAGACAGTCTAAAGTGAAATGGAAAGGGTATCAACCCTACAACCATCATGCCTGTGGAGTGGGCATCAATCACAGGTCTCAGATGTAGAGGGAGCCATCGGCTGGCCCCACATAGCCCGCTCCAATCAGCAGCACATCAATCAGGGTCCAGATGCCCAGGCCACCGAAGCTGAACAGCTTCCCCAGACCCTCTCTCCACTGGCCTAGATAGAACCGGTCAGCCCCAAATCCACCTAGTGTAATGCTGTAGATAGAAACAACAATAACAACTGGGATTCTACTGGTAACAGTGAAGAGCATAGAAGACAAAGACATCTAAGCGGGAAGGCGCACCATATTGAATGTCGGCTGTAAGCCTGCTTGGTGTTGACAAAGGGTGGCAAGTCAATGTGTACAATCGTCTGGAAATTAAAAGAAAATGACGGCTGATGTTCTGTTGTCAGAGGCGGTAGGACGGATACTCGCTGTTTTTAACCTTCATCATCACAGCTTTTTTTTGTCCTTAAGAGATGAGTGACAGTTGTGCTACCAAGTCACTCATTTACTTTACAAATGAGACGATTTTCATGAATATTTTTCAAGGATGAAGATGTTTTATAATAGATTCAAAGTATAAGAAACCCAAAGAAACTATTAGAAATCTATAACACAGGTGGGGTGGTCTTAAAGGGGGGCTGAACTCACTGATTTCCCCTGGGTTTCTCTGCTACTCATTATGAAAAAAGTGTCTTGGGGGTGTGGTTCAACATGGGTGTTTTATGTTAGCTATATCGTACTCTGGCCGCTATTGTTGTTTGTCCCGCTAGTCACCGTAGCTAAAATATCCCAAACAGCCACTATACTTTCAACAAAGGATTGCGTGACGAACGGCTTAACAACAGCGTAACACAGCATTACAACAATAACGTGATTGGTCAAGAATTCCAAGCTCAGTGCATTATGCATTTCCTGCTTTCTAGAGTATCTTTGATAACAGTTGTGTTTGTGATGCTAACATTAGTTCACAAACATATAAACATCTGTTTATAATGAACAAGCCTTGTTCTTTCAACACAACACTGTAAATTATTGGTAGTTCTGCTGACTGTAAAGAAATGGGCAGGGCTGCAGCGTGTGCGTGCACTGCAGCACACGTGCACCTATACTCTGGATGATTTGAGTACTGCAAGCCATGCCAGACAGCGGTCCTGTGTGGGCAGAATTGAAATCTAAACCCAACCCAAGGAAAACACTGTTGTTCTCGATTCCGTAAATCTCAGTTTTGTAAAATACTGACTTAAAATGCTGTCCTATTTACACTTTGTAGTCAGTTTTGGCACCAAAATAAATGCTTCTGACTAATATTGATGCCACACAGGCCATTTTCAACCAGATAATTCATTTTTTTGTTTCAGCCTGCCCTTAACAGTGTGCTTGTGCAGGAGTCTTACCTGAGTGCCAGTGCTGTCGACCACTTGTACCCACCTGTCCAGTTGCAGTACAAACGTTTCTGAAATTCTCTTTTACCTGAGAACAAAAGACAGTTTTAATGAATGCACTGCACAGTATACACTCCCCTCCATACGCATTTGGACAGTATACACTCCCCTCCATACGCATTTGGACAGTATACACTCCCCTCCATACGCATTTGGACAGTATACACGCCCCTCCATACACATTTGGACAGTATACACTCCCCTCCATACACATTTGGACAGTATACACTCCCCTCCATACACATTTGCACAGTATACACTCCCCTCCATACACATTTGCACAGTATACACTCCCCTCCATACACATTTGGACAGTATACACTCCCCTCCATACACATTTGGACAGTATACACTCCCCTCCATACACATTTGGACAGTATACACTCCCCTCCATACGCATTTGGACAGTATACACTCCCCTCCATACGCATTTGGACAGTATACACTCCCCTCCATACACATTTGGACAGTATACACTCCCCTCCATACGCATTTGGACAGTATACACTCCCCTCCATACGCATTTGGACAGTATACACTCCCCTCCATACGCATTTGGACAGTATACACTCCCCTCCATACACATTTGGACAGTATACACTCCCCTCCATACACATTTGGACAGTATACACTCCCCTCCATACACATTTGGACAGTATACACTCCCCTCCATACACATTTGGACAGTATACACTCCCCTCCATACACATTTGGACAGTATACACTCCCCTCCATACACATTTGGACAGTATACACTCCCCTCCATACACATTTGGACAGTATACACTCCCCTCCATACACATTTGGACAGTGAAGCATTTAGCACATTTTAGATAGAATGTTTTATTTGAGGGTATTTTCATACATATCGGTCTTAAAGTGCTTCCTGTAACTAGTCCCCCCATTTGAAGAAGTCAAAGGATTTTTGACAAATTAACTTAGTGTAGTCAAAAGTTTAGAATTTGGCTCCATATTCCTTGCACGCCAAAACTACATCAAGCTTGTGACTCTACATCCTTGTTGGATGCATTTGCCGTTTGTTTTGCCCAACAGGAACTGAATGGTGAATAATGTCTTGTGCCATTTTGGAGTCACTTTTATTGTAAGTAAGAATAGATGTTGATTCTGAACACTTCTACATTCATGTGGATGCTAACATGATTATAGATCATCTGGACTCAATCATGAATAATGATGAGTGAGAAGGTTAGAGACACAAAGAGCATACCCCCCGAAAAATACTATTCTCCCCTGTTATTGGTAAAGGTTAGCACGTTTTGTTGTCTCTGAATGGCATCTCACTCATTATTCATGATTCATTCATGATTTTTCTTAATGGCATTATCAGGATTAACTGTGTTCAGAAGTATCTTATCTACATGACTTATCTAGAAAGAAAATGATCGTTCACCATTGTTACTTTTCGACAAAATATGACCCAGAACACTAACAAAATAAACTATAAATGCATCCAAGGGGTTTGTAGAGTCACAAGCTTGATGTAGTCATTGCATGCAAAGAATATGGGATCAAATACTTAATTTTTCTCAAAATACTTATGACTTCACATGGGTGGGACTACATACATAATGTGCTTTCATTTATAAATGGTAAAACATACGTATGAAAATACCCTCAAATAACAGGTGACATACTTCTGGACTATTGCCTCATGAAACACTTGATCTCAAATCCAAAATGCTGGAGTATAGAGCATTTTTTTTATCACTGTCCAAATACATATGGAGGGATGTGTATGTATCTGAATAATAATGAACCAGACACACTGTACAGTCAGTGTATACCTAAGCAGTGTACGTGGTCCAGTACTTGGCAGGTGGCGTTGTAGCGTTTGCGAGGGCAGGCAACGGTCATACAGCTGGTTGAGTTGGAGCACCTGTACTGAGACAGGTCCAGCTGCCAGCAGAACTGGCACGTGATGGACAGGGAGAAGTTGGTCTGCTGCTTCCCCGACTCCACCTGCAAGCAGAGAAAAATAAACAGCATACTGAAGCATCAACAGCACAATGACAAAGTGCTACAGTTATGTACTTTCTTTGTAAATGGAGCTCCTTGTTCTTTGTCAAGAACAATCTGTGTCCAACTGGCGAAATGAACTCACTGTGCAGTGGACTCCTCTCTTGGCCTTGCAAGAGAAAGACGCTGGTTTGCCATAGCTACAGTTGTGGTGATAGCTGCAGTTGATGCAGTCAGCAGGCAGTCTGTTGCATTGACCCCCACTGGGGCATTTGGAAGCATAGCTGTCTGAATCAGTTGGAGATGCTGCAAAATAATTCACAAGATTATAGGTTGTCCCATGGACTTCATTCAGTAACAGCATACCAAAGAGGCGCTGTCAGTGTCAACATGATAAAAACATCCCATGGGTCGAGGCCGGGGAGGAGATTTTACCAGATGATGGAGCAGGAACCACCGGGCTGGTGATGACTGGCTGAGCATCTCGGCTGTAAGGGGGCTCCTGGCCCACGTGTGGGGAGCTCAGGTACCCTGGAAGACAGAGGGGGTTGGCATATAAGGGGAAGGGTGCATCATGTAGCTAGCAGTTATAGCTAACAAGGTAATAAACACAGCTTGCTGGAGCAATTGTACATTAGTTAGCTAGCTTGCCAGATAAATTACAGTAGGATCAGTAAATTGTCTGTCAGGCGTCTGTATAGACCTGCGGTCTACCATTGTGTGGATGTTAGCCATACGTTCTTATTAGCTAGCTAATGTAATGCCTTACGCCAGCTAACCACTTTGCTAGCTAACTAGCATCGAAAAAATAATAATCCCACATGAAGCCTAGCCCTGGGATATACATAGCCTTACCATTTACACATTGCAAACATGGATCCAAAAATAACAATATTATGATTCCATGGGCTTTTAGGCAGCGTCTTCTCTCAAATGGCCAAATCTGACCGATTGTAGCCATTGTGCGAACGTAAATCAACTTCAATACCAATGACCCACCCACAAATGTGGGCAATTTAAAGGGGACGCATGAATTTACTTCTTGACATCAAGATTATTCAAGAGCAGAGACCTCAACAGGGTCAAATGTATTTTTTTTGTCAGATGAAGAATAATGATAAAAATTACTTTAATCTCCAAAGAATAATAAGATAAGGAAGGGGAGGCAAAACGTTGAGACAGTATTTTATTCCAAGATACAATCCAACAAGAGGACAGAGCTACTTCATGATTTTATTTTATATTTCCCAAAAGTGTTATTTGGCTTTCATTGCAACCTTCTTTCAACAACCCAATAAATAATATTCTCATGACATCTTCTTTCATCCACATTCTATCCTTCAGATTAGGGTTCAAAAATATATATTATATATTATTGCATGGTCTTTCATACACTATTGCAGGGTTTCCCAAACTCGGTGCTGGGGCACCCCTATGGGTGCACGTTTTGTTTTTTGCCACAGCTGATTCAAATAACCAATTTATTTGAATCAGCTGTGTGGTGCTATGGCAAAAAAACACATTTAGGAAACCCTGCACTACTGTACCAAATACATGATCCCCGATATTGTTTCTCACTTCCTGCACTATTCTTTCAAATTGATTAGACAATCAAATAAACATACATATTAAACTACCCACAATACAGAAAGGGTCTGTCGAGTGAGTAGAAAATATATTATATTTTCAAACATATCAATACATTTAATCTACCCCTTTCCATGTTTATACTTCTAACACAGACCTCTTGCATTCACATAAAATGTCTATTTTGTTATTCTTTTGTGAAAGAAAATGATATCTCCTCAGAACTCCTCCTCAGCATTCCGGCAGCGTGACTCTTTCAATAGGGTCAGGCGAGCCAGCACCTCAGAGACAGACAGCTCTCCATGAACCTTGTTGTCCCTCGTACGTACGTTCACGCTGTTAGTCAGCTTCTCTTTCTCACCGACCACTGCCAAGACACAAAGCACAAAGTAGCTCATAGTCCCCACACTGCCAAATCACAACACACACAGCTGCCCTAACACATTCACATTTTCAACAACATTTCAGTAGTGATGAATACAATCATGTTTTTGGCAGCTGAAAGAAATCTGAAAATATTTGAGGGGATTTACTAGCAAATTGTGATAGTAAAAGTCATGAATATATGAATGGCTAAAACAAATCTACAATAGTAATCCTTCTTACCCAGGATGAAGTTGTACTGGGCTAACTGGGCATTGCGGATCTTCTTGTTTAAGAGGCAACTGGAGTCGAGATCAGCGTCTGCCATGAATCCAGCCTCCACAAACTGTTTACACATCTGAAGGACAGAATTATCACGCAGTAAAAAATGACAAAGATGAACAGATAAAATGGAACTGGCAACAGACATGCAGGTTCATATAATGATAGACAATGATGAATGTGCAGCATCATGAACAGGGCCAGCTTAATTCAGGGGCTTCCCGGGGCTGAAGCCCCTGGGCCCAGGCCCATGGGGGGCCCAAGAGGCAAATATTTTTTTCAACAAAAACATACTGAGTATATTATACATGCATCATTTTAAAAAATATATTTACTACAACCGCCAACCACAATAGGACTCATCAGCCCGCTCTCAATAAGTGTTGGCAGCCTGCTGCTGCCGCTCTGCTAATCATCAGATGGGGAAGGAGAGGTGGTAAGGGGTCCATGTGGGTAACTGGGGGCCCCTGCCTTTTTTGGGTAACTGCATAAATAAATGTGACTGGTCAAATTGTGTGAGTCAGGGATGGGCCCAAGCCTGTAAGAGGCATTTAAAAATAATAATATTACACTGAAGAAAAAGATAAAACGCAACATATAAAGTGTTGGTCCCATGTTCACGAGCTGAAATAAAAGATCAAGACATTTTCCATACGCACAAAACCTTTCTCAAATTCTGTACGTCCCTGTTAGTATTTATCCTTTGCCAAGATAATTGATCCACCTGACAGAAGCTGATTAAACAGCATGATCATTACACAGGTCCACCTTGTGCTGGGGACAAAAGGCCTTCCATGGCCTGCATACTCACCCACTGAGCATGTTTGAGATGCTCTGGATCTACGTGTACGACAGTGTTCCAGTTCCCGCCAATATCCAGCAACTTCGCACAGCCATTGAAGAGGACTGGGACAACATTCCACAGGCCACAATCAACTGCCTGATTAACTCTATGCAAAGGAGATGTCGCACTGGATGAGGCAAATGGTGGTCATACCAGATACTGACTGGTCCACACCCCTATTTGTTTTCTTTAAATTATACTTTATCCAACCACAGGAGCTGCTCTCAATGTTTTAAAATACACCACAGAGCATAATTTAGCCATAGAGGATCAATAGTTTAAAACAATAACAGGATTCATTTTTATCACATGCACATACAGGTATCTGCCAAAATAAAGGAAACACCAACATAAAGTGTCTTAAGTGTGTTGCCAGAACAGCTTCAATGCGCCTTGGCATAGATTTTACAAGTGGACATAAACCATGTGAAAGAAACTGCACCCCAAACCATATCATATTCTATGAATCTCTTGTTTACTGAAGTGTTTCCTTTATTTTGGTATTTACCGGTATGCCTACAGTCAGGAAGGCTGCCATTTGGACAGCTTTTTGCATTGTGGCCATAGACATATAATCCATAGAAGGGGTTTTTAACCTCTTACCCTGGCAATTTGACTGTTAAACTCATGGGTACACTAGCAATGGATGCCAGTTCTGACAAATGGGAACTGCCATCTATGGATTATATTTTTATGGTTGGTTGCAGCTGTCGGTTTGCCTTCTGCAGATTTCAAAATACAATTGCTGGAAAAACATACAGTTTGCCTACTGCTGAAAAGAGAAGACTAATCTGTAGAACCAATACAAATAAATTATTCTCAACTCCTAATAGTTTGCGAACAGCAGCACTGTTTTTCAAAGTAGCTCATCTTAAGATAGCCGATGTGCTCGTCATGGCAATAGCCAATCACCGTGAGTAGCTTATGGTTTAATCTTCATTAGTTGAGTCACTGGACATGTTATTTAGAAGCCTACTTTATTTATTTATTTCCTCCTAATATTATACAAACTGTGTGTCGCTTCATTGGCCTGGGTTATTGTTTGAATTCAAGACCAGCATGTTTGTCAGTTTGTCAGAGTAGCCACTCATTTTGGTCATTTGTGTGGTATTAAAAGATTCAGTTGTCTTCTGTCATGTAAAAGGCAGATTTTTTTTCGGATCCTGATAAAAATAATGTTGTCACTATGTGGAAATCCTAAAAACACCTCTGCTCAACTGTAGCCTATACCACATGACAAACGTTATGACTTTATTATAAAGAGGCTTTTTCTTCCAACACTAAATTTACAACGCATTGAATTTGCATCTTGGTACACAGATTTGTTTACAGAAAATGGTGTGCCGGGAAGGGGGAGGGCCTATGATTTCTTAATCCGGCCCTGATCATAAACTGTAGAAATATGAAAGGAAGACAAGTTTCAGGAATAGAAGGCTCGGATTACCCTCTTGGCATATTCTTCACAGGTAGGGTTGACAGGTACAAACATCACCTGACGTGGGGACAGCCAGAGGGGCCTGGAGAAGAAACACAATATGGCTGGATAAGTAACAAATCAAAACACTATATATACACACAATGAAGACATTTAAAAACATCTATATATATTGTCCAGTCTATGATTGCATCTTATGTAACACTCAACAAATTCATTGGTTCTCTTTGCTACTCACCATTTCCCAGCGTAGTTCTCAGTGAGGATGGCTATCATCCTCTCCACAGAGCCCAGAATGGCCCGGTGGATGATGACCGGTCTCGCTTTGTCATCCCCGTCCTTTCTGCATGTCACAGGATTCAACATCAATATCAGTCACAACACCACTTCATGCTCACTTATAACTACGTATTTAACTATTATTTATTCAACCTTATTTGTAGAAGTTAGTCTCATCGAGATGTCTTACCAGTCAAACATATTTTTTTATATAATTTATACAGTTGTGTACAGCTTCATAATGTTCTTTACCTAATTAAAAATCCAACTTTAAAGGACTTTTAAATCAACTGTCTAGTACAAAGTATTCAGGTAAGAACTCATATTGAAGGAGGGATTAATGACTAAACTTGCTTCCTATAACAGGATACAGACTCAGCATTGTGTCACGACTAGTTTGATTAGGTGACTCACTCACCCCACAAAGGTCAGGTTAAAGCGGATGGGAAGCTGGAAGTCCAGCTGAATGGTTGCACATTGATGATACCGGCCAATAGCATCTTTGATCTTAATGTCAATCTGAAATGGCACAACAAAAGTATTACATGGTTTTCCTTCCTGAGAGTTTTAGACCTTATTTCATTGAAGGGGGAATGCAATATCTATCAGGGAAATATCCATGGCTATAATAGCTACAAACCTTTACTTACATTGATTTCCTGAGAATTCTAGACCTTATTTAATTGCAGAGGTGAAGAAAATGTATAGCAAGGAAATATCAGGTGCTGTAATACAAACCTTGGGTCCATAGAAAGCACCGTCTCCGGGGTTTAGTTTCCATGGCTCCCCAAACTCATTCAGGCTGTTCTCCAGTTGCTTTCAAACAGAGGGAATCAATTAACATACAACTCAAATATATCCTGGGTCATTTCGTGCAAGTCATTCTTTCTTTAAAATTGTGTTTCCTTATGCAACATTTCAGAAATATTTTATGGACACGCATGTTTAATTGTACCTTCTCAGCCTGGTTCCAGACAGTGATATCTCCTAGGTACTTCTCTGGACGGGTTGAAAGGTGCAGCTGGAAAGAGAAGCCAAAGACGTCATAGACACAGCGAAGGAAGTCCAGACAGCCCTTCATCTCAGACTCAATCTGCAGGAGAGAGAAAGGGAATACAGAGGGGTCATCTGAATGGCAAGGAGGTTAAGTACCCAGCAGGGATGGGGTCAATTCCATTTCAAGAAAAAATTATAAAAATTGGAACAGAAATGTCCATTTACTTTCCGATTTGAAATTGACCCCAACCCTGGTACAAAGCTACTTTAATAAGATGTTCCTCTTCAATAGCTATAGCTGGTCTGGTCACCTACCTGTTCCATGGTGCAGAAGATGTGAGCGTCATCCTGTTGGAAGCGGCGCACCCTCGTAAGGCCAGTCAGTGTCCCTGATAGCTCGTTCCTATGGAGCACCCCGAAATCAGCCAGTCTCAGAGGCAGCTCCCTCCATGACCGAGGTCTGTGGCTGAACATCAGACTGAGAAAGAAGAGGATGGGAGGATCCAGGAGAAGGTGGACGGAAAAAGAGGGTGATGGATGAGAAGATATGCAGTTGAAGCAGTGGGAGAAGTTAAGGTTACATAAATGCTTTGAAAGTCCCTTCCTTGTAAGCCATCATACCTTCATATTAACCAATAACATAACACCTTTCCCAGACAAAGGTTAAGCCTAGTCTTGGAGTAAAGTCATTTCAGTGGATATTCTCCATTGAGCATGGTTTTTAGTCTAGTAAGTAATCAAGTAGCCTTGCATCTCCTGTTTCTGCAGCATGAGGCAGCTTGATGTAGAAGTACACCCCCCGTAGAGGACGCTAGTCTATTGCAGGGCCTTACCCCCAATTTATCTCCTAATGCTGAGTTCCAAGCAGACACATTGGGTCCCATTTTTACAGTTCTCTTTATAACTTGGCCGGGGATTAAACTGAACTTTCCAATCTCAGGGAGGACACTAACCACAAGGCCACAGAGTTTATTTTTTTGTCCAGGGCCAGGCTTGACACATATCTGGGAAATTGTCCCAATAACCAACGAATGTACCTACCAGTGTCCAGGACAGTTCATGGGCTTCAGTGCAAAGACGTCCTGCTCCACTGGGAAGGAGAACATGTTGTCGCTGTAGTGCTGCCAGTGGCCAGAAGTCTCCCACAGCTTACTGTTATAGATGTTAGGAGAGGCCACCTCCTGGAAACCTCTTCTACAGTATTCCTCCTGCAAAGTACATTCACCAGATCACAGCAAGACTGAGTGGTACTTAACTTCAGCATTCTTTCAGTTACGAAGCATCAAAGTAGTCCATGAACATGCTGTAATTGGGAATTCTACAGGTGGGTATTGTTGCATCTTGGCAGAAGATGGACAGATTGCTTCTCTGCCTTTTGGCTGTGACCAGGTGTAGGTGTTTGAGGCTGGTTGGTCTCGTCTTACCCTGATGAAGTCAGTGAGTGTGTTGTACAGGTAGGCTCCACGCGGGAGGAAGAAGCAGCTGCCAGGGCTCAGGTCATGGAAAAAAAAAAGTTCCTGTTCCTGTTGTACAGTAGAGACATAGTGTAAGCTTAAAGACTTCACATATTGACAGTTACAGATAGTGAGGCAGCTCCTCCTCTCTGTTGGGAACATGTTAAATCAAATGACAGCAAATCTGTCCATGAACGACACCCACAGACATGCCCTCTACTTCTAAACCTTCAACTTCTAAATGAAAAGGATCACACCATCATAGGAGTAACATGTTTAACATTTGCTTTAGACTTTGTCCCTCTGGATAACAACAATGAAAATAAAAGCAGCAATGAGTCCATGGTTTAATAGAGAGATCAGTGTTGTAATCAGTTGTGGCCGGGCTGTGGGGCTGCTGCCATCTGTGTCTCCCGCAGGGAGGATAAATCCAGCCTGCCTGAGGACCAGCTGGAGCTCACATAGTATGACTCACTGATACATCATGCAGTTACACACAGCACCCCCCACAGGAACAACCAAGCAACAACAGTAAGCACACAGAGCTTAAAGCGTCCACGCAGATATTATGTTTGTGTTAGTTTTGGAGTTCGGTAAGGTTTTTTTTGGCTGTTCTGGCACACAACATTTTTTCGAGGGCAGCCGAACTTCGAAAGCCAAAGTATACGCCCCTTCGTCCATGAGTGGTCAACTTTAGGGATTCTTCAATAAAGTCTGTTGTCACTCAACTAGAGATGACTCGTTTTTATGTACATTTTTTCATTGAGAAACACTGCACCAAAACATCTTAGTTAGATGTAAAATTGCGCAACTAAGATCTCCTCTGCAAAAACGTCAAAATTAATAACAGATTTCTTTAGTTTTCTTAGATTCATTCTGAAAATGTGGAGGTGTATACTGGCTACGGAGTCTCAAAATGGCCAAACAGTACTATTTCCACTATTTTCTCATTTTCCAAGCGAAGGTCTAGCCACCAGCCGAACTGAAGCTTGCTGTCACCTTTAGGTCTGTTTGTAAAATACAGAGTAAATTAGAGTGATTTGTCACTTTCAATGTTGACAGTTCTGTAACTCCCTTTGGACAGTGTCTCCTGACCCCTCCTGTCTCAGCCTCCAGTATTTATGCTGCAGTAGTTTGTGTCAGGGGGATAGGGTCAGTTTGTTATATCTGGAGTACTTCTCCTGTCCTATTCGGTGTCCTGTGTGAATCTAAGTGTGCGTTCTCTAATTCTCTCCTTCTCTCTTTCTTTCTCTCTCTCGGAGGACCTGAGCCCTAGGACCATGCCCCAGGACTACCTGACATGATGACTCCTTGCTGTCCACAGTCCACCTGGCCGTGCTGCTGCTCCAGTTTCAACTGTTCTGCCTTATTATTATTTGACCGTGCTGGTCATTTATGAACATTTGAACATCTTGGCCATGTTCTGTTATAATCTCCGCCCGGCACAGCCAGAAGAGGACTGGCCACCCCACATAGCCTGGTTCCTCTCTAGGTTTCTTCCTAGGTTTTGGCCTTTCTATGGAGTTTTTCCTAGCCACCGTGCTTCTACACCTACATTGCTTGCTGTTTGGGGTTTTAGGCTGGGTTTCTGTACACTTTGAGATATCATCTGATGTACGAAGGGCTATATAAATACATTTGATTTGGATAAAAGTGACCGCTAAAATACACCGAACAAAAATATACAAACGCAACATGTAAAGTCCCATGTTTCATGAGTTGAAATAAAATATCCCCAAAAAGTATTTGTCTGTAATGAAGCCCTTTTGTGGGGAAAAAAATAATTTGATTGGATGGGCCAGTTCGTGGACCTCTGCCCTCCCAGTCACACCCATGGCTGCACCCCTGCCCAGTCATGTGAAATCCATAGATTAGGGCATAATTCATTTATTTCAATTGACCGATTTCCTTATATGAAATGTAATTCAACAATAACTTTGAAATTGTTGCATGTTGCATTTATATTTTTGTTCAGTATATATGAACATAATATCATATTAATTGAGGGTCTATTTCAATGGCTGTGTTCAGAAAACCAAAACACCTAAACCAACTTGTTGTCTTCCTCAGTCAACCCCCAAAGTGACCGCCCCACAGTGAGGACTAACCTTTCCAATCTTCCGATGGTCTCTGTTCCTAGCCTCCTCCTGAAAGCGTTCCCACTCTTTCAGCATCTTGGAGTCTGGGAAGGAGATACCGTAGATACGCTGAAGGGTCTCCATGTCTGAACGGCCCTCCCAGTACGTAGAAGAGTTCTGTCGATATTACAGGAATGGAGATACTATGACACTGTTTTTCACCTTAAGAAGTGATTGGATATTGTAGTCTGTGTGTGCATCACATACCTTGTAGATCTTCAAGGCTTTAATCTTTCCTGTGTGTCTTACATGGGGCCCACGACACAGGTCAATCAGAGGCCCACATCTAAAACAGTAGAAAACTAATTTTAGCAGGGCATGGACCAGTGAGGGTCTTCAAATCATCAAATCAAAAAAACTGTTTACCATAATATATTATAGACAAATCCCTCGCATTAGGCACATTTGTGACCGATTTAGAATTTGATGTACATTACAAAGATTTATGTGAAGGATTCAAAACAAGAGGGTATGAAGACGAATTATTGGACAATTCCATTAAGTAAGACAAACTGAATGGAATGCATTATTGCAACCACGTCAAAGGAATCCCTCTCCTCCCTCTTAAATTTTGTGTTGACCTTCAGTCCCATTTCAAGGTCGATCAAGGAAGTGGTTAATAGACATTTGCACATATTACGCAGCGACCCTAGCTTTGGTAAAGCCGTTTGAATTAGAGGTCGACCGATTAGGATTTTTCAACGCCGATAACGATTATTGGAGGACCAAAAAAGCCGATACCGATTAATCTGACAATTTTTTATTTTATTTGTAATAATGACAATTACAACAATACTGAATGAACACTTATTTTAACTTAATACATCAATAAATTCAATTTAGCCTCAAATAAATAATGAAACATGTTCAATTTGGTTTAAATAATGCAAAAACAAAGTGTTGGAGAAGTAAAAGTGCAATATGTGCTATGTAAGAAAGCTAACGTTTCAGTTCCTTGCTCAGAACATTAGAACATATGAAAGCTGGTGGTTCCTTTTAACATGAGTCTTCAATATTCCCAGGTAAGAAGTTTTAGGTTGTAGTTATTATAGGACTATTTCCCTCTATAGCATTTGTATTTCATTAACCTTTTACTATTGGATGTTCTTACAGGCACTTTAGTATTGCCAGTGTAACAGTATAGCTTCCGTCCCTCTAGTTAGCGCGCGCTAACAAGCTAGCCATTTCACTTCCGTTATACCAGCCTCATCTCGGGAGTTGATAGGCTTGAAGTCATAAACAGCGCAATGCTTGACGCACAACGAAGAGCTGCTGGCAAAATGCACGAAAGTGCTGTTTGAATGAATGTTTACGCGCCTGCTTCTGCCTACCACAGCTCAGTCAGATACTTACATGCAACGCAGGACACGCTAGATAATATCTAGTAATATCATCAACCATGTGTAGTTAACTAGTAATTATGATTGATTGTTTGTTTTTTTAAAGATAAGTTTAATGCTAGCTAGCAACTTACCTTGGTTTACTGCATTCGCGTACCAGGCAGTCTCCTTGTGGAGTGCAACGAGAGAGAGGCAGGTCGTTATTGCGTTGGACTCGTTAACTGTAAGGTTGCAAGACTGGATCCCCCGAGTTGACAATGTGAAAATCTGTCGTTCTGCCCCTGAACAAGGCAGTTAGCCTAGGAACGGTGGGTTATCATTGAAAATAAGAATGTGTTCTTAACTGACTTGCCCAGTTAAGTAAAAGGTATAAAAAATATTTTTTTTAATTGGCAAATCGGTGCCCAAAAATACAGATTTCCGATTGTTATGAAAACTTGAAATCAGCCATTCCGATTAATCGGTCGACCTCTAGTTTGAATCCCTCCCGAGGTTTGGCTATAAGAGACACTCAAATTTACAGGATTGTTTAGTACGGTCAGATTTGCCTAATAAAAAAAGAATTGCATTTCATCTCTATCATTCCTGATGGCAGTTTCCTTGTCACAACTGTCTACTGTTATGCCATGATCAGAGGGAACACTCTTATCCATCCCCATTCGAGTGGGAGGATAAAGGTTTGAGGTAGAATAACATGTAACACAAAATATGTTGTATATCTACTTAAGTGTGTTCCTGTGACTTTAATGTTGTGGGTAAGACCAAACAGGAACTTAAGACAATGATATGTGAGCATAAGAGCTCCATTCGAAAACATGATGGAAAAATAATTACCTGTTGCCAGAAATTTCAATAGCAATAATCATGAACTTAAGTGCCTTACTTTATATGGGCATTGAATTGGTGAAAGCACCACATAGGATAGGAGATAGAAATCAATTACCTCTCCAATGAGAGGGCGATTCCCTGATCCACCTCTACGCAGACGACACCATTCTATATACTTTCGGCCCGTCTTTGGACACTGTGCTATCTAACCTCCAAACAAGCTTCAATGCCACACAACACTCCTTCCGTGGCCTCCAACTGCTCTTAAACGCTAGTAAAACCAAATGCATGCTTTTCAACCGGTCGCTGCCTGCACCTGCATGCCCGACTAGCATCACCACCCTGGATGGTTCCGACCTAGAATATGTGGACGTCTATAAGTACCTAGGTGTCTGGCTAGACTGCAAACTCTCCTTCCAGACTCATATCAAACATCTCCAATCGAAAATCAAATCAAGAGTCGGCTTTCTATTCCGCAACAAAGCCTCCTTCACTCAAGCCGCCAAGCTTACCCTAGTAAAACTGACTATCCTACCGATCCTCGACTTCGGCGATGTCATCTACAAAATGGCTTCCAACACTCTACTCAGCAAACTGGATGCAGTCTATCACAGTGCCATCCGTTTTGTCACTAAAGCACCTTATACTACCCACCACTGCGACTTGTATGCTCTAGTCGGCTGGCCCTCGCTACATATTCGTCGCCAGACCCACTGGCTCCAGGTCATCTACAAGTCTATGCTAGGTAAAGCTCCGCCTTATCTCAGCTCACTGGTCACGATGGCAACACCCATCCGTAGCACGCGCTCCAGCAGGTGTATCTCACTGATCATCCCTAAAGCCAACACCTCATTTGGCCGCCTTTCGTTCCAGTACTCTGCTGCCTGTGACTGGAACGAATTGCAAAAATCGAGACTTTTATCTCCCTCACCAACTTCAAACATCAGCTATCTGAGCAGCTAACCGATCGCTGCAGCTGTACATAGTCTATTGGTAAATAGCCCACCCTTTTCACCTACCTCATCCCCGTACTGTTTTTATTTATTTACTTTTCTGCTCTTCTGCACACCAATATCTCTACCTGTACATGACCATCTGATCTTTTATCACTCCAGTGTTAATCTGCAAAATTGTAATTATTTGCCTACCTCCTCATGCCTTTTGCACACATTGTATATAGACCCCCCCTTCGTTTTCTACTGTGTTATTGACTTGTTAATTGTTTACTCCATGTGTAACTCTTTGTTGTATGCTCACACTGCTATGCTTTATCTTGGCCAGGTCGCAGTTGCAAATGAGAACTTGTTCTCAACTAGCCTACCTGGTTAAATAAAGGTGAAATAAAAAAATTAAAAAAAAATGAGAGACATATTGGATAGACAGCTTGGCCACTCTTGCCCCAGCAGGCCTTTAATGAGGAATGGTCTTTCTTGTTTTTTTGTAGTAGGTTATAAATATGCTAAAAATGTAGGTAATGACATCATGTATTTGTATTGCGTGTCTATAGGTCTCTATTTGATTGTCATGTTTCCCCCACAGCTCCCTCTGCTGGGATCTCTTGATTGGGCCAATACTGGCTGAATTTATAATTATGCCCATAATTATGCCCACCTTGATTGCTATTGCCTTGCACGCTGAAGGGCTCATACCCGAAACGTTCGTGCAGCAATAAAAATGTTAATATAAGTTAATTTACCGGAGTGCAGTCCTATTTTTGTTCTTCACCAACATGTTAAACCAGTCTTCTGAATAGTTTCTGTACACCAAATAATATTCAGTGATTTACAACTAAACATCAAGAGCTGCTTACCTGTAGACTGTTGTAGTGGGTGTGGTGACTTTCTCATTCAGAATGCGACACTTGAATTTGTTGTACTGAAAATATGGACGCAAACCGATAGGAAAAAAAGAAATACCAATTGCTGCTGATCTACTCACAACCCCAATGAAAAAGAAACCTCTATAACACATTATATAATCGAGCTACAATCTTTCACCAGAGGGAGGAAAGATGCCAATGTAGTGCAGAGGTCCTCATCTCACCTTGAACATCTTCAGTAGGGTCTCCTTGCTGACCTCCAGCCTCTCGAAGGGCTGTTTCTCCTTCACCACAGACTTGCACAGCGCCTCCAGGTACTCAAACTCTGTACTCGACACACCCCTGGCCAGGACACAGGTCAAACAGAACCCTCAGTAACAACAAACCTGTCATAGGCTACTCACTATACCAGCTCTGTATCATTTCTGCTCATTACTTTATAAAGGAGAATGGAAGCCTGTTTTTTCTTAACAATGATAGATGCTTACTGGGGTCCTTCGAGGAACATGTCATAGTAGAAGCCATTCTCAATGGGTGGTCCATAACACAGACAGCCTCCATAGAAACGCTCCATGGCCTCACCAAGGATGTGAGCACTGGAGTGCCAGTACACCTGAAACAAGGAGCAGAAACATCTGTTACTACCTCCAAGAACAAAGACTATAGAGAGTATGATAGCCCAGAGGGCACATTATACTCACAGCCTGGGCATCGTCATTGTCAAAGCGCAGGATCTCCAGTGAGCAGCTCTTCTCCAGAGGTCTATCCAGGTCCCACAGGTCCCCGTTCACCTGGGAAATCACTGCATTGTCAGCCAGGCCCTGGCTGAGAGAAATACGATATACCACCATCACCACATAGTTCTCATGCAACTGATGTATGTCTCCAAGTAACATCATGATCCTCCTTGTCCCAGATTTGTCTATGCTGCCAACTTCTTTTTGTTTATTTTTTTTGAATTTTACTCCTTTTTCGTGGTATCCAATTGTTGTAGTAGCTACTATCTTGTCTCATCGCTACAACTCCCGTACGGGCTCGGGAGAGACGAAGGTTGAAAGTCATGCGTCCTCCGATAGACAACCCAACCAAGCCGCACTGCTTCTTAACACAGCGTGCATCCAACCCGGAAGCCAGCCGCACCAATGCGCCGGAGGAAACCTGGCCACCTTGGTTAGCGCACACTGCACCCAGCCCGCCACAGGAGTCGCTGGTGCGCGATGAGACAAGGACACCCCTACCGACCAAGCCCTCCCTAACCCGGGTGACGCTAGGCCAATTGTGCGTCGCCCCACGGACCTCCCGGTCGCGGCCGGTTACGACAGAGCCTGGGCGCGAACCCAGGGACTCTGATGGCACAGCTGGCGCTGCAGTAGAGCGCCCTTAACCACTGCGCCACCCGGGATGCCCTATGCTGCCAACTTCTACGGACGTTTTTGCCATGACAATGGCCATATGAGTTGACTGCACAGCACAAAAAAATATATGGGACAGGGATTTCATGGTCCAAGATACAGTGGGGCAAAAAAGTATTTAGTCAGCCACCAATTGTGCAAGTTCTCCCACTTAAAAAGATGAGGCCTGTAATTTTCATCATAGGTACACTTCAACTATGACAGACAAAATGAGAAAAAAAAATCCAGAAAATCACATTGTAGGATTTTTAATGAATTTATTTGCAAATTATGGTGGAAAATAAGTATTTGGTCAATAACAAAAATGTATCTCAATACTTTGTTATATACCCTTTGTTGGCAATGACAGAGGTCAAATGTTCTCTGTAAGTCTTCACAAGGTTTTCACACACTATTGCTGGTATTTTGGCCCATTCCTCCATGCAGATCTCATCTAGAGCAGTGATGTTTGGGGGCTGTTGCTGGGCAACACGGACTTTCAACTCCCTCCAAAGATTTTCTATGGGGTTGAGATCTGGAGACTGGCTAGGCCACTCCAGGACTTTGAAATGCTTCTTACGAAGCCACTCCTTCGTTGCCCGGGCAGTGTGTTTGGGATCATTGTCATGCTGAAAGACCCAGCCACGTTTAATCTTCAATGCCCTTTCTGATGGAAGGAGGTTTTCACTCAAAATCTCACGATACATGGCCCCATTCATTCTTTCCTTTAAACGGATCAGTCGTCCTGGTCCCATGATGTTTCCACCCCCATGCTTCACAGTAGGTATGGTGTTCTTTGGATTCTTTGTCCTCCAAACATGACGAGTTGAGTTTTTACCAAAAAGTTATATTTTGGTTTCATCTTGACCATATGACATTCTCCCAATCTTCTTCTGGATCATCCAAATGCTCTCTAGCAAACTTCAGACGGGCCTGGACATGTACTGGCTTAAGCAGGGGGACACGTCTGGCGCTGCAGGATTTGAGTCCCTGGCGGCGTAGTGTGTTACTGATGGTAGGCTTTGTTACTTTGGTCCCAGCTCTCTGCATGTCATTCCCTAGGTCCCCCGTGTGGTTCTGGGATTTTTGCTCACCGTTCTTGTGATCATTTTGACCCCACGGGATGAGATCTTGCGTGGAGCCCCAGATCGAGGGAGATTATCAGAGGTCTTGTATGTCTTCCATTTCCTAATAATTGCTCCCACAGTTGATTTCTTCAAACCAAGCTGCTTACCTATTGCAGATTCAGTCTTCCCAGCCTGGTGCAGGTCTACAATTTTGTTTCTGGTGTCCTTTGACAGATCTTTGGTCTTGGCCATAGTGGAGTTTGGAGTGTGACTGTTTGAGGTTGTGGACAGGTGTCTTTTATACTGATAACAAGTTCAAATAGGTGCCATTAATACAGGTAACGAGTGGAGGACAGAGGAACCTCTTAAAGAAGAAGTTACAGGTCTGTGAGAGCCAGAAATCTTGCTTGTTTGTAGGTGACCAAATGCTTATTTTCCACCATAATTTGCAAATAAATTCATAAAACATCCTACAATGTGATTTTCTGGATTTTTTTTCTAATTTTGTCTGTCATAGTTGAAGTGTACCTATGAAGAAAATTACAGGCCTCTCATCTTTTTAAGTGGGAGAACTTGCACAATTGGTGGCTGACTAAATACTTTTTTGCCCCACTGTAAGCTCCAGATCCCTCACCTGATGCCACAGGCCAGCTGGTAGGGGGTAGTGACCCAGGCCTGACCCTCCACCCTGCGTCCATCTGGCAGCTCCACAGTGATGGGCTGGCTGTCTGCAGCTCTCCTGGCCAGCAGGGCATCACTCTCCTTTTTCAGTTCCTCATACAGCTGCATGCGCTCCGAGATGTAGCCAGGCCAAGGTTTCAGCTGGAAAGAGTAACATGGTGATTTATAGGAACTTAGGGAAAGAAGCTGGGGGGAATTATTTGGGTATTGGTAAGGATATTGCACAACTTTGAAGGAACGCTTGATTGCATGCATGGGACTTCTAGAATAGATGTAAAGGATATTTAACCTTTGGGGAGGTAATGTTCCTAATCATTACCTCGCTGCCACTGCACCCTCCCTGTGCCTTCTCCTTCTTGTTGTTCTTAACAACAGGTTTGGTCTCATGGGTTGCTGCCTGCACAGAGGAGCAAAATCAAAAGTTTGGTTTATTGGAGAGCAAAAATATGCAAATATTGTCATTGACATTCCACTTAGTGTAAACCACAATAAGTATCTGTTGTCTTATATCCATATGATATTCCATAAGCATGTTCAGGGGACTACACAGAGCTGTCTGGGAGGGTTCGGCAAAAGGTTGGCAACGTGGTTAGGTTTAAAATCAAATGTTAAGATATATTGTATACATGGGCGGGGTTTAGGCATAATTATGACTGTGGCCATGGAAGCTACAGGCCACATACAACAGACACACAATTTACATGCACTAAGGTGGTTAGCTAGCTACCTTATTATTATCATAATTGCGGTTCTTTGGCTGTTGTTGTTCTTTCTCCGTCTTCTTCTCCTGGCCTTTGTTTGTGCCCCTCTTGCCCTGTGCCTCCAGGGCGAGCTCTTCATGGAGACCCCGGCGGAGGTGCACGAGACGAAATTTGAGCTTCTCATTCTCGCCCCGTAAACTCTCCAACTCCGGAGAACTGGCAAGAATGCTGGCGACCTCTGGACCACCATTTAGCCCGTCTCGTAGGAGGCTAAATTCCCGAGTGAGGAGCTCTATCTGCTCCTCTTGCGCGGTCAAACGTGCTGCCATGCACTCCGCCATCTTTAAATTACGATTCGCTTTCATCAGCAACTGGGAATAGGGTATTCCTGTCATCAACAGTGAATGGGAATGGAGTCATAGCGCCCTCTTGAGCTTTAGTTTTGTGTTGTAACTTTCACATTTAGAACAGTCAGTTAATATCGGCTTGATGCTGCTATTGTAAAAGCCACATACATAGTAAGAGTTTTACTGTAGCAATTACTGATTACTATTTCAATAAATGTGAGATTGTCTTCTCTGGACTGCCTTTACAGATAAGGCCGAGTATTAAATATCAAACCGGTAGAGGGCAGTAGAACAATGTGCCATGGTTTGGAGCATTGACATGTTTTGATCAGCTGACGACGACAGCACGTTCACAGTGGAGCTAGCTAGCAATGTAAGCTATCATTCTGCAACTCACAGGCACCGGAGTGTGTGTATGGATGTGATTTGAATGTAACTGAAGGAATGGTATGGTTGTTAAATTTTTGTTTTATGTCGCCCTCTTTCCCGAAATGTAAATATTTTTGGTGTCAATACCCTGTACACCAATAGGTGTAGTCTGTCAATACAACTTTGAAGAAGAAGAATCATTCTGCAAATTCGGCAGTATTTATGAATGATAGTAAATATTTGTCTAAATATACACATTTCTGAGAAGTATAGAAGACGGGCTGAGTTCAAAAATAATTGCTATGTAGTACTGTACAAGCTAGCACCTAGCTGCAACAGCCATTATTGTTGTCGTGTCTGTTTCACTTCAGTCTGGTCAGATATAACGTTTATAAGCATTTATTTTGTAGGTATATTTGAATGAAAGAGACTAACTTTCTCTATATATGTTCTAGTGCACTTTGCAGCAACTTTGATGCAACTGTGAACATCATCATCATGGCTTCGAGCTTCGCCCCACCGAAACTGGCTGATTTCATTCTCACTGAGAGGCTGGGCAGTGGCACCTATGCGACAGTTTACAAAGCTTACAGAAAGGTACGCCATTCGTTGTAGACCGAGTTAGCTAGCCTATAAGCACAACTACTTGCATAAACAATACAAGTAAATAGTAGCAACTTCCTTAATAGAAATTAAGAGTTTTGAGACTGTCCCTGTAGCCTGGCTTCCAAACTGATGTCATGTCCCAGACTAGAGCATTGTTCAGTCTACTGGATCTGTGTGTGCAGGGGGACAACCGGGAGGTGGTGGCAGTGAAGGTGGTTGGGAAGAAGACTCTGAACAAGGTGTCTATGGAGAACCTGCTGACTGAGATAGAGATCCTGAAAACTGTTCGCCACCCTCACATTGTTCAGCTGAATGACTTCCAGGTTTACAATCAGTTTAATATTTAATCAGCCCATCCCCACTCATATAAGTACATTTCATACAGGCTAATCTGACTCCCACATTGCTTGTAAGACAAGACAGCACAAACTGATCTGGGACTCAGCAGGCTACATTTCATATCCTTGTCTGAGTGAATTGAGTCTAACCGTGTTCTCTGCCATTGGTCAGTGGGACAGTGAAAACATCTATCTGATCCTGGAGTGGTGTTCTGGTGGGGACCTGTCCCGTTTCATCCACAGTAGGCGCTTGCTACCTGAGAGGGTGGCTCGGCTCTTCCTGCAGCAGATAGGTGAGTCACACCAGAGTCAGTTGGGTATAAGTAACCTACATTCTTTAGAGCACTATTTAATGATGTTGAGCAGTTCTCTCTCTCTCCCACTCTCTCTTTCTCTCTCCCACTATCTCTCTCTCTTTCTCTCTCTCCCACTGAAATCAATTCAATTCAGAAGACTTTATTGACTTGGCAAGATAAATGACTTACATTGTCAAAGTATACATATAACAAAAAATGGTGGGACCAACAACAATAAGGCACTCTCTCTCTCTTACTCTCTCTTCTCTTGCTACATGTCTGAAAACAGCCTGCGCTCTTCAGTATCTCCATAATCATAACATCTCCCATCTGGACCTGAAACCCCAGAACATTCTGCTCAGTGGTTCTGTCCTTAAACTAGCAGGTACAGCACACTGCCAAGTGCCACAATCACACTTACATACAGTATTCCTTATGGTCACATTTCAATCCTTATTAATCTATTGCATTTCTTCACCATGGAACTGTGATATGAATCATAGTTGCGAAATCATAGCAGTGCCAATATGCCAGAGGTTATTGGTGGCATCGTCTCTGCACTTTTCAGTTGTGACGTTTAAAATGATGGAATGCAACAGTTGCACCACTGAATCATGCATTAGAGGATTTTGTAATGCTGCTACAAGTATTACCAGGTGTATCACAGTCTTGACTGAGGCTAGTCTAGTGCACTTTGCACTGAAACATTTTTGCCCTATGCTGTTGTAAGATTTTGGCTTTGCGAGTTACATGTCTCCGTGGGATGAGCAGAGTGCTCTGAGGGGCTCTCCTCTCTACATGGCCCCTGAGATGGTGTGTCGAAGGCAGTATGACTCCAGGGTCGACCTCTGGTCTGTGGGAGTCATCCTGTATGGTAAGAGCACAGATTTAAATGGATACTCCTCTCTCCATGCAATTAAGTAGAACACTATCTCCTCAAGAACACTCTATGCTCTCTTAAGCACAAACCAAACATTTCAGTGACATCAAACTTCAACGTTACTGTTTTGAATGCCAAAGATGGTTTAAGTTTATATTGCTTTCTCACTTACTCTTATTATTTATTTGTTGTTCTTACTTCTGTATGTAGAGACACTATTTGGCCGTGCACCATTTGCCTCCAGATCCTATGCTGAACTGGAGGAGAAGATCCGCAGTGACAAGCCCATCGAGGTAAGCTCTGTTACATCTATCTAAAGAAATGTGTGGTAGCAATGATTGTTCATTCTGTGACTGCTGTTAGAAGAATCATTCTTTCCCCTGTGAGTATATTTGCCACCGCAGGGTGGCACACTTGCTCAATAAACCTTATCTCACAGTGCTTTCTTGTTGGAAGGGACACTCCTGTGCCAGAGTGGGTTCTACAGTCTCCTCCTCAATCCAGTGGTCAGGACAGAGTGTAATTAGTTGGAAGATAGAAATAATTTATTAGACAATTAAAAATATATATATAACTCCAGCCACAAGTGGATACGCTACATTTAAAATCATCAAGGATAACACAATATATGTTTTGCAACTTCTTATAAAATCATTGTGGTCCTCTGGTTGTGTTGTGTGTCCCAGCTGCCTGCAGGGGCCAGAGTGTCCAGGAACTGCAGGGACTTACTGCTGCGGCTTCTGGACAGGGACCCTGACACCCGCCTCACCTTCACTCAGTTCTTCTCCCACCCCTGGGTGGACCTCGAGCACATGCCCAACGCAGAGAGCCTGGGGAAAGCGGTGTGTGTGTGTGTGCGTGCGGGTGAATGCAGGTGTGTGAGAGAGAGTTAGGAGTATTGGTGTGACTCGCTGTCTGTCTCCTTTTGCAGAAGGATCTGGTCCTGAAAGCTGTTCAGAAGGACCAGGAGGGGGATAGATCAGCTGCTCTGTCTCTGTACTGCAGCGCACTGGAGCACTTTGTCCCCGCCATTCACTGTAAGAGCAACATGCACTGCCCCTACCTGCCACAATCACAACTTCTCTCAGGTCTCTCATCTATATAATGTCTAATTCCGTACCACAGTCCAACATCAACTGAAAAGTGATACAAGCTCACAGAACTGGGGATGACATAATCAGAACACTATTGGTAACTGTCTAAGGAATGTATCTTCTCTCCCCTTTCCAGATGAGACAGACAGACTGCGTAAAGATGCCCTTAGGCAAAAGGTACAGAGTACAAGTATATTTGGTCTATTGTATTTTCATACCCCAAAGGCTAGACTGAAATTATTTGAATAACATATGGCATGGATGAAAAACACATGCTACGGATGACATCATAGAATGAAGTGAATGAAAGCAATGTAAACCCCTACTGCAGGTTAGTCAGTACGTGTCCAGGGCAGAGGAGCTGAAAGCTCTGGTGTCTGCAGACAACAACCTCTGCTTTGAGCAGTTCAAGTCCACCAGAGACATCCTGAGAGGTAATACAGCTAACTTTACCCGTTGTACATCATGAATACCATATTTCATGACCCTTATATAGAGGACCTAATTTAAACCCTACTTTATTTGAAGGGAACCTTCGTAAGGACTTGATAACACATTCATAAGACCCAGAAGGAGCACGTTATCAAGTGTAACTGGGTATTGAAGTACCTAGAGGAGATGTTCTGAGAAGGCCTCCGGTCCAACCCTTACTCTCTGTCTGTCCCCCTCTCAGAGATGTCCCGAGACCAACCACGGGTGCTGGCTGCTCTGGAGCTGGCATCTACAGCCATCGCCATGGTAAGCTGAGGGGACTGGGTACCATGAGCAGGGCAGAGCATGATGATGTAGCTCTGGGGAGACTACCAGAGAGGAGTGAGAGAGCTGGGAGGGTGGTAGTGGCTTGTAGATGCTGTCTACAGCAGGATGGATTGAAGGCTGTTGTTATAGTGAAGGCTGTAGCTATGGGATCTGGGGGCTTTCTTGAGAGTGGACTGCTATGCCATAGTGGGACGTCTTCCCTTTTCATAACACACTTGTATTCCATTCCAGGAGGAGAATGGGATAGAGGACCATGATACACTGGCTCTGTACCAGCAGAGTCTGGGAGAACTACTGCTAGCCCTGGCAGGTAAGGTCAGCTCACTGAAAATCCCACATAGACTATATTAGTCCTTTAGATGTGGAAAACAATGAGTCAGTCATCTATGCCACATACAGCGTCTGCTGCATGGACTCTAACAAACACAGGTGTGATTTTACAACCCTGCAGGGAGTCCGGGAGTAACATAGTAATTCAATCTCCAGAATTAAGAGGCTATTACATCAGAGACCGCAGCAGAGCCTGCCCTGAGTGTCTGCTGTGTCTCCAGCCCTCAGCTTTGGCTGGCTGTTATTGTTATTAAAGAGAGACGGTGGCAGTGGTGGCCCATAATGGTCTCCTCTCCTCGGCTCTCTGGCTCAGTGTCTGTATGTGGACTAGACTCCTAGGCTGGTCTCTATTAGCCCTGACTCTACATAACCTCATCTGGGAGATGGTTCTAATGGTGGAGGGAGGCGAGGCAGGCAGGCGGGATGGGGATGATGCTGGAGCCAGATGTAGCTTTGAGCTTTGGATGAGACCTGGTGCCAGCGCCCTGTGTGTGGTATAGAGCCGCTCGCTGCCATCTGGTTTCCATTGAGAGCCCAACAGTTCATTTCTCAATGTTATTACACACTGGAAACAAATAAAAACTATTGTCTGTCTTAATAGAGAAGAAACGGCTTGAGTCATTAAATCATCTCCTGATGGATCAGGGGGATCGGGACCGTGGCACGTCAGTGAGACCAAGGGGATTGTGGGAGAAAACATTGTCCCTTTTGTGTCACTATAGCCTATGGTTGATTACGTTCCCTTCCCAGAATGCCTTGCTGCTGGAGAATTGGTCCCCTCCTCCTCAGGCAGGCTAATTGAAGAAAGGCTGCTTCAGTTTCAAGGGTTCCCCCTGAGCCTCAGTGGGCTATCACAACCAAACTGGCTCTGTAAATTACCCACTCTTGTGCAAACATGGTGATTGGGAGAGCAGTGATCCATCTCTTTCTATTCCCTCCACCCACCCTCCCTCCTTCCTTCTCTTTCTCCCTCTCTTCCCCCTCTATGTCTGTCTTCCAGCTGAAGCCCAGGGGCGCCGGAGAGAGCTGCTCCATGGTGAGGTGAGTTACTGGAGGTGAGGTGGATGAGAGGGTTTAGGTGAGAATGTTAGGTGAGTTACTGGAGGTGAGGTGGATGAGAGGGTTTAGGTGAGAATGTGAGGTTAGTTACTGGAGGTGAGGTGGATGAGAGGGTTTAGGTGAGTTACTAGGGGTGAGGTGGATGAGAGGGTTTAGGTGAGAATGTTAGGTGAGTTACTGGGGGTGAGGTGGATGAGAGGGTTTAGGTGAGAATGTGAGGTGAGTTACTGGGGGTGAGGTGGATGAGAGGGTTTAGGTGAGAATGTGAGGTGAGTTACTGGAGGTGAGGTGGATGAGAGGGTTTAGGTGAGAATGTGAGGTGAGTTACTGGGGGTGAGGTGGATGAGAGGGTTTAGGTGAGTTACTGGAGGTGAGGTGGATGAGGGGGTTTAGGTGAGAATGTGAGGTGAGTTACTGGGGGTGAGGTGGATGAGAGGGTTTAGGTGAGAATGTGAGGTGAGTTACTGGAGGTGAGGTGGATGAGAGGGTTTAGGTGAGAATGTGAGGTTAGTTACTGGGGGTGAGGTTGGATGAGAGGGTTTAGGTGAGAATGTGAGGTGAGGGGGTGAGGAGGCACCTGGTTCAGTGCTCGCCGTAACAGCACAGAGCACCTGAAGACATACACACACACAGGTCTCTGAGACCAAACAAGCACAGCTATATATGGGACACAACACCCAGGAGCATTCTCTGGTAGTCACGTGAATGTTTCTCTGAATAAAAGCTACGAACGTAATAGATCAGTGACACTGCAGTTTGGTGTACATATATATCAGTCATATGACACTATAATGGTATCCACTGCACTAGCAATGGTCAGGTGAAATAGCCAAGCCTTTCCCTTGACATTTAGTTGGTGAGGTATACCCTTACAACAGTTACTTCAGTTAGTTTGACTGTATTAATATTCAGTGGTAAAGGAAAGTTATTCTTTCATGTTTTGAGCATTTGTTTTGCAAGCAACCAGGTCAACAACACACAACAATGTTTCAACAACAAACCCCAGAGGGAGAGAGATTTAAAGCTGGGCTCATAGACCTCCCTATTTGAAGTTTTATGGGCGCTTGGCTTAAGTAAATTCAGATGCGGCTGTAATAATCGAATGCTGGGGAGGACTGCAGATCGAAAGCATGTGTGTGAGAACACAAAGAGCCCCGACTGCAGCTAGGAATGGTCTCCATGTGTGTTGGTTCATCTCTTGAGCACAGTTCAGCCTTTCTTAACTCAGGGCTGTAATTCCCAGTTCAAAATGCCTGGGCTTATCATATACAGTTGAAGTCGGAAGTTTACATACACTTAGGTTGGAGTCATTAAAACTCGTTTTTCAACCACTCCACAAATTTCTTGTTAACAAACTATAGATTTGGCAAGTCGGTTAGGACATTTTTAGGACATGTTAGGACATTTTTCCAACAATTGTTGACAGATAGATTATTTCACTTATAATTCACTGTATCACAATTCCAGTGGGTCAGAAGTTTACATGCATTAAGTTGACTGTGCCTTTAAACAGCTTGGAAAATTCCAGAAAATTATGTAATGGCTTTAGAAGCTTCTGATAGGCTAATTGACATCATTTGAGTCAATTGGAGGTGTACCTGTGGATGTATTTCAAGGCCTACCTTCAAACTCAGTGCCTCTTTGCTTGACATCATGTGGAGGTCTACAATTGATTTTCCCAAGTCAGGTTCATCCTTGGGAGCAATTTCCAAACGCCTGAAGGTACCACGTTCATCTGTACAAGCAACAGTACGCCAGTATAAACACCATGCAGCCGTCATACCGCTCAGGAAGGAGACGCGTTCTGTCTCCTAGAGATGAACGTACTTTGGTGCGAAAAGTGCAAATCAATCCCAGAACAACAGCAAAGGACCTTGTGAAGATGCTGGAGGAAACAGGTACAAAGTATCTATAGCCACAGTAAAAATGAGTCCTTTATCAACATAACCTGAAAGGCCGCTCAGCAAGGAAGAAGCCATTGCTCCAAAACCGCCATAAAAAAGCCAGACTACAGTTTGCAACTGCACATGGGTACAAAGATTGTACTTTTTGGGGAAATGTCCTCTGGTCTGATGGGAAAAAAATTGAACTGTATCGCCATAATGGGGGAGGAGCCGAAGAACACGTTGTGGAGGTGCTTTGCTGCAGGAGGGACTGGTGCACTTCACAAAATAGATGGCATCATGAGGCAGGAAAATGATGTGGATATATTGAAGCAACATCTCAAGACATCAGTCAGGAAGTTAAAACTTGGTCGCAAATAGGTCTTCCAAATGGACAGTGACCCCCAAGCATACTTCCAAAGTTGTGGAAAAATGGCGTAAGGACCACAAAGTCAAGGTGTTGGAGTGGCCAGCACAAAGCCCTGACCTCAATCCTATAGAAAATTTGTGGGCAGAACTGAAAGTGTGTGCGAGCAAGGAGGCCTACAAACCTGACTCAGTTACACCAGCTCTGTCGTGAGGAATGGGCCAAAATTCACCCAACTTATTGTGGGAAGCTTGTGGAAGGCTACCCGAAACGTTTGACCCAAGATAAACAATTTAAAGGCAATGTAAACTTGATGAAAGAAATAAAAGCTCAAATAAATCATTCTCTCTGCTATTATTCTGACATTTCACATTCTTAAAATAAAGTAGTGATCCTAACTGACCTAAGACAGGGAATATTTACTAGGATTGAATGTCAGGAATTGTGAAAAACTGAGTTTAAATGTATTTGGCTAAGCTGTATGTAAACTTCCGACTTCAACTGTAAGAACACCAGCCTTGAAATAGTTGGAAGGTTAATAAATGTTATTTTACAGCTGTAATCTTACTTTGGGTGTAATTTGATAGTATTACAGCCTTGGTGCTGAGGTTAATATGATATAAAATGTTGGGAGTCTGGGTGGATGCAGCCGCCTCTGTCTCGGTCAGGATGATTATTCTACCACAACAGATCTGTTTTTTAAAGGGTCATTATAGGAGGCCATCCACCTTGGTCTACCCTCATCATCACCAGACGTTATAGAAAGGAGAATGTGGATGACTGTAGATGGATTACATGCTTAACACCACCTCTCACTTTGCAGATCAAGAGCCTAATGACCAGAGCTGAATACCTCAAAGAACAGATCAAGGTAGGAATGGCGATGACTTGACTTTAGTAGATATAAACCCTGTAGGTTTGTATTTGTATCTCAGTGTGTTTAATCCCAAGCAAACATTTTGGTCCATGATTTTGAGTCGTATCATCTTTTGTGTGTCTTTCAGATGCTGGAGACCCAAAAAGATGTGTCAATGGACAGAGAGCCTCTATCAGAATCTGTGAGAAGTTGTGAGTATCCCTGTCAGGGTAGCATAGTATTCACATTTCCCCTTAGATATTGTGTATGTGCTGGTGTAGGGGTGTGTGTCACAGAACGTCCCAGCAGAGGGGCTTGCAGCTATGTAGACTGGTCAGTGGGATATACCAGGGGTTAAGTGAAAAATGGCCACCTGTAATGAAATTTCCCTTCAGTGGAGGTTTTTCCACTAGTTAAACACAAGCCGCTCTCTTACCATTCTGGCCTCCCCGTGGGAGCGTCTGGATCTTTGATTTCAGCTCAGTCTTGCATAGCGCTGGGCTGCTCTGCTCTCTGACCTCTTATAAAACCCACCTTGTGAAAGTGAGACTTGGATCGAACCAAGAAGAAGAACCCCCAGTCACTACACACACACATGCATAACGCACACACATGGACAACACGCACACTAGCTGCGAGGGAGGGAGTTAGTTAATATATAGTAGAGCCAGACAATATCCTGTTTCGAGTTAGAAATTCCAGAGGAATTATGTGCAAAGGGGGATCAATGAATTTGGAACAGATTCAGGTTTCATAAACATGGCTTGTTACGTTGCTGTTATTTTAACACACCGGCGGCCACACTCAGCCATGTCATGTTGGCAGCTCTCCAGCTGGAGGGGTCACAGCAATGCCCAAGACTGTCTGGCTGGTGACCTTAAACTACTACTACGCTAACTACAAACAAAGCAGTAAAGTCTAGGCCTAATGCTCTCAACTGTATCCTAAATGCCACTCTATTCCATACGTAGTTCAGCCCGGTCAAAAGTAGTGACCTATGTAGGGTGCCATTTGGTACACAGCCTCAGTCTCTGAGCTTGTCAGGACAGTAATACAGCCATTATACCTTTTTATTGCCATGTGTATTGAATACATTCGAAATCTTAATTACTCAACAGAAATCTACTCACTGTCAGTACTGAGGTAAGCCATGTCTATATGATGATAATGCAGTCTCTAACAAATCTGTCTGTCGATGCTCGCCCTCCTCAGCATGCTGTGTGCAGTGAGCCAGCCTGGCAGTAGGAACCAGAGAGAGGGGCCATCGTGCCTGCGGAGCACCAGACCTCCTGCACCTCTACGGGTCAGGCTAAGGAATCCCTCAGGCCTCTGAGACCATGGCCTCAGTAGTCTCGCGTCACCCTACTCGTAAGTCTCAATCATCGCACGGCTGTTGTTTCCCAACAAACATGAGAAAGCCTGGAAATGGAGGCAATGGCGTCAGAGACAATCTACCCTGTTATTACTCTGCCTGGACTTCAACTAGCAGCTTGTCAGCCTTGCATCCCCCTCACCAACACAACACAGAAGACTGTCACAGTCTCGAGTCACTGCTTCAGCCTCAAAGCCCTCCTGCCTAAGCATTCATATGGAAAGGCTGGACAGCTTGTATGCTAATACTGTACTGTCATGATAAACTAGTGCTTTATCATGTTGTTGTGTTATGTTGCAGGATGAATAAGAGTAATAATGAGCCTCAAATGCTTGTAGTTGCACAATAGATGGCGACTTGAACTCAGAATGGCTACCCAGCATAGCAAGTTTGTAGTCTGTAACTGATGGGAGTTATCGAAATGTATCATTAATATTTGGGAAAGCTCTTCTGGCGTCTGTCGCCCCACATACACACACACACGCGCCTGCGCACACACACAAACAAACTAAATCCATTTTCTGTGGCCTGACCACAGTCTCACCACGCTCTCTCTGCTGATGGAGCAGCCTCTACCACTATGAGAGGAAAACTGGAGAGGTGCGGCTGCTGCCTTATTTACTCTGTAGACTTTCATTTACTTTTGGGTTGGCACCGGTCAGGATGAAGGCATACAGTAGCAACTGTGAAGTCATGGCGTGCTTCACAACTCAGCCTGCTTTAGTAGCCTGCCAAAAGGTTGGACATTTGGTGACAGGTTAACAGTTACTGCTGTTGTGGGTCTTTTCCTTTCTGTTTGATTTCAGTGAGCCAGGTTGTGTGCATGAATCTACTTTCAAGGGAACTTTCAATATTTGTGAATATACTGTACCATAGGAGGTGATCTGCTGTTTAATCAGGAAATGGAATGGTGTAACTGAAAAGGACTGGATTGGAAAGAAATGTCTGTCGAATTGAGAACTGACAATTGTGTATTGTTTTTGTTGAAACATTTTGTATGGGTATGATTTTATAAATTATTTATTACCGTAAAAGGCTGATTCAATTGAAATAAAAATGTAATGTGTTGTCATGGCCTGTATTCGTAAATTAAAGTGCCTTTGGAAAATATTCATGATTTTTTCCACATTTTGTTACGTTACAGCCTTATTCTAAAATGGATTAAATAAAAATCCTCAGCAATCTACACACAATACCCCATAATGACAGTGAAAACAGGTTTTTAGACATTTTGGACACACAAAAAAATAGACAGCTTATTTACATATGTATTCAGACCCTTTGCTATGAGACTCAATTGAGCTCAGGTGCATCCTGTTTCCATTGATCATCCTTGAGATGTTTCTACAACTTGATTGGATTCAACCTGTGTTAAATTTAATTGATTGGACATTATTTGGAAAGGCACACACCTGTCTATATAAGGTCCCACAGTTGACAGCGCATGTCAGAGCAAAATCCAAGCTATGAGGTCGAAGGAATTTATAGAGCTCCGAGACAAGATTGTGTCAAGGCACAGAAAAAATCTGCAGCTTTGATGATCCCCAAGAACACAGTGGCCTCCATTCTAAAATGGAAGAAGTTTCGAACCACCAAGACTCCTTCCTAGAGCTAGCCGCCCTGCCAAACTGAGCAATCGGAGGAGAAGGGCCTTGGTCAGGGAGGTGACCAAGAACCCGATGGTCACTCTGACAGAGCTCTAGAGTTCCTCTGTAGAGATGGGAGAACCTTTCAGAAGGACAACCATCTCTGCAGCACTCCACCAATCAGGCCTGAATGGTAGAGTGGCCAGACAGAAGCCACTCTTCAGGAACAGGCACATGACAGCCCGCTTGGAGTTTGTCAAAAGGCACCTAAAGACTCTCAGACAATGAGAAACAAGATTCTCTGGTCTGATTAAACCAAGATTGAACTCTTTGGGCTGAATGCCAAGTGTCACGTCTGGAGGAAACCTGTCACCATTCCTACAGTGAAGCATGGTGGTGGCAGTGCTGTGGGGATGTTTTTCAGAGGCAGCCACTGGGAGTCTAGTCAGGATCGAGACAAATATGAACAGAGCAAAGTACAGAGAGATCCTTGATGAAAACCTGCTCCAGAATGAGCGCTTAGGACCTCAGACTGGGGTGAAGGTTCCTTCCAACAGGACAACGTCTCTAAGCACACAGCCAAAACAACGCAGGAGTGGCTTCGGGACAAGTCTCTGAATGTCCTTGTGTGGTCCAGCCAGAGCCCGGACTTGAACCTGATCTAACATTTCTGGAGAGACCTGAAAATAGCGGTGCAGCAACACTCCCCATATAACCTGACAGAGCTTGAGAGGATCTGCAGAGAAGAATGGGAGAAACTCCCCAAACACAGATGTGCCAAGCTTGTAGCGTCAAACCCTAGACTCAAGGCTGTAATCACTGCCGTAAGTGCATCAACAAAGTACTGAAAAAATTATCTTAATACTTATTAAAATGTGATATTTCCGTTTTCTATTTTTAATAAATTAGCAACAAATAAAAAATAAATTTTAAAAACTGCTTTGTCAATATGGGATATTGTGTGTAGATTGATGAGGAAAAAACAATTTAATCTATTTTAGAATAAGGCTGTAACGTAACAAAATGTGGAGAAAGTCATGTGGTCTGAATACTTTTTTCCGAAGGCACTGTACTTGTAGTTCGGTTTGAAATGTAAAACTTGGTCAAATAACAATGTGGTCTGAGTGTAAGGTTTCATGGATGTCTTGGTGAGTCTGTCACTGCCTGTTGGAGGCCCACTGCTGTCTCGTGGCCATGTAGTCACCATTTGGTTCCCTCTCCTGAGGACACAGCTGGCCCATTTCCATAACGTAAGGCGAGGAAGCCCTAATGTAGTCCAGAGTAGCTGGGCGTGTAGTGGACTGGCAGGAGCACCAGTAGAGATGGAGGTATACTCTATAAGAGAATGTTGAATTGTCAACAACTATGCCTTTTACCCCTCTGACCCCCTTACCAACCAACCACAGCCCTGTGGCATTGTGGGTTTAATTGGCCTCCATTTCAGTTCAGCTCCATCATGAGCACTTGTACCCTTTCCCCCTCTCCTGGGTCTCTATCAGCCTCTGTTGGTACTCCTAATGGGACGACGGTGGAGCTGTATTGACATCAGCTAAAGTTATAAAGGGGGGGGGGTTAATCCGTAAGGAACTAAGGACCCCTCAACTTCCCAACCCCCAAACACACACACATCAACCATTCACTGTGGGTAGACTGCTATCATGAATAGAACATTGTAGATGAGAGACAAAACTCTCCCCTAAATCCCTGTGTCACCCCCTCTCCTAGACCTGGGGGCAGGCAGGGGTTTGTTTCAAAGAAACGTTGAATAAAGATAATTTAGAAAATGGGCTCCAGCACACTGCAGCCTCTGTAAATCCTCCCTCTGCCGTCCCCCACTCACCCCAAGGCTCCCCTGCTTCTGTTTGTTTTGATTTTGTTCCCAGAAGCTGAGTGGGGGATTTGAAGGAGGGTGAGGGTGAGTTAGAGTTGGACAACTTTGAGATGCATGGCGATGGTTAGACAGATTGGCTGAGCCAAGTTAGGAGGGTCTTACCTCAACTATACAGAATCCCTTTCCCTCCCTTCCGCTTCTAAATGCACTTTTTAACAATCTAAAGTCTGTTGAGAATTACATTATTTTCTAAACAAAATACTTGCTCGTAAGTAAGCATTTCGCTGTGAAGTCTACACATGTTGTATTCTGTGCATGTGACCAATCAAATTTGATTTAGGTGAAGATGGGAAGGGGATGACTTGGTCAGTCTATTGTCAAAGGAACTATGAATTGAACACAGATTTCCTGTCATGACTTCAAATTCCACATCTTGACTCGTTCAAACTTAGATTACATAACACTTCCATATAGTTTGTTAAGGACCTGTAAATAAATAATTATTACTATGAGCTATTTGTGCCAAAGATTTATATTTACCTACTAACCTACCTAAAAGGTTATTAGCAGGATTTAGGAGATTATTAGACACAGAAACACCCATTGCATTCTCACTGTGTTATAAAAATGATACATTCATTAATGTGCTATATTTCCATAGTTACAGTGCCTTGCGAAAGTATTCGGCCCCCTTGAACTTTGCGACCTTTTGCCACATTTCAGGCTTCAAACATAAAGATATAAAACTGTATTTTTTTGTGAAGAATCAACAACAAGTGGGACACAATCATGAAGTGGAACGACATTTATTGGATATTTCAAACTTTTTTAACAAATCAAAAACTGAAAAATTGGACGTGCAAAATTATTCAGCCCCTTTACTTTCAGTGCAGCAAACTCTCTCCAGAAGTTCAGTGAGGATCTCTGAATGATCCAATGTTGACCTAAATGACCAATGATGATAAATACAATCCACCTGTGTGTAATCAAGTCTCCGTATAAATGCACCTGCACTGTGATAGTCTCAGAGGTCCGTTAAAAGCGCAGAGAGCATCATGAAGAACAAGGAACACACCAGGCAGGTCCGAGATACTGTTGTGAAGAAGTTTAAAGCCGGATTTGGATACAAAAAGATTTCCCAAGCTTTAAACATCCCAAGGAGCACTGTGCAAGCGATAATATTGAAATGGAAGGAGTATCAGACCACTGCAAATCTACCAAGACCTGGCCGTCCCTCTAAACTTTCAGCTCATACAAGGAGAAGACTGATCAGAGATGCAGCCAAGAGGCCCATGATCACTCTGGATGAACTGCAGAGATCTACAGCTGAGGTGGGAGACTCTGTCCATAGGACAACAATCAGTCGTATATTGCACAAATCTGGCCTTTATGGAAGAGTGGCAAGAAGAAAGCCATTTCTTAAAGATATCCATAAAAAGTGTTGTTTAAAGTTTGCCACAAGCCACCTGGGAGACACACCAAACATGTGGAAGAAGGTGCTCTGGTCAGATGAAACCAAAATTGAACTTTTTGGCAACAATGCAAAACGTTATGTTTGGCGTAAAAGCAACACAGCTCATCACCCTGAACACACCATCCCCACTGTCAAACATGGTGGTGGCAGCATCATGGTTTGGGCCTGCTTTTCTTCAGCAGGGACAGGGAAGATGGTTAAAATTGATGGGAAGATGGATGGAGCCAAATACAGGACCATTCTGGAAGAAAACCTGATGGAGTCTGCAAAAGACCTGAGACTGGGACGGAGATTTGTCTTCCAACAAGACAATGATCCAAAACATAAAGCAAAATCTACAATGGAATGGTTCAAAAATAAACATATCCAGGTGTTAGAATGGCCAAGTCAAAGTCCAGACCTGAATCCAATCGAGAATCTGTGGAAAGAACTGAAAACTGCTGTTCACAAATGCTCTCCATCCAACCTCACTGAGCTTGAGCTGTTTTGCAAGGAGGAATGGGAAAAAAATTCAGTCTCTCGATGTGCAAAACTGATAGAGACATACCCCAAGCGACTTACAGCTGTAATCGCAGCAAAAGGTGGCGCTACAAAGTATTAACTTAAGGGGGCTGAATAATTTTGCACGCCCAATTTTTCAGTTTTTGATTTGTTAAAAAAGTTTGAAATATCCAATAAATGTCGTTCCACTTCATGATTGTGTCCCACTTGTTGTTGATTCTTCACAAAAAAATACAGTTTTATATCTTTATGTTTGAAGCCTGAAATGTGGCAAAAGGTCGCAAAGTTCAAGGGGGCCGAATACTTTCGCAAGGCACTGTATTTCTCTGAAAAGGTCATTGATGACCAAGAGATCTGAGAAGCACTGTAAGGCAAAACGACCAAATGCACAATCCTGCATTCTCAAGAGTCGTGACTGACCTTTCAACAATGACGCAGAAAGTGCCATTTACACACAAGTAATTAGGTACAATTTACCTGGTAGTTTCCTAGACAGTGTCAAAGGAAGCAGTAACTTAAACTTGAAATGTCTCAAAGAGCACAGAGAGTCCTGGCCTTCTCTTCCAAATAAGATGTATTGTGCAGCCAGACACTTAACATTCCTGCTTGGGTTTCAGTTACACTGGGCCTGATCCCTAAAGTATTACACAATGCTGGTATTATGAAGGGTACACAGCAGTCACACAGTTACTTTTCAGAAGCCACCGGAGGCATTCAATTAGATGCAATCACCCTGTTCTAAATACGTGTCTCTAAAATGTTTTTAGAAATTCCAGAGAAGATGGATGATATGAGAAGACAGTAGTGAGAGGTCCTGTTTTGTCTTTTCATGTAAAAGTTGCTATTGCCAAGACTACCAGAAATGCAAGTGTATCATTTCAAAGATCAACGCAGTAGACATTCAAACCGATTCAATGTCTGCTGGTCCTTTAGCTTTCTTTGGCAATGGCACATTTTCAGGCGACACGTGACTTTGGAGCCTGATCCAAAATGACATTTTTCCCTTATTGAACATTCCATTCTTCTTCTCTAGTTCCAGCAGTTACATTTGCCTAAACTTTAAGGTCTGATAGTTTTGGTGTGATGTTTTATTTAGTTGGGGGTTGGGAAACATTCCTACTTTTGAATAACATACAGGATGTCAAATAAACAGTTGGACTTTTTGACTCACACTTAATCATTTTATGACATAAATTATTTTCCATATATAACAAGTATCCATTATTTCTTTCCACACTGGTTGAGATGACAAATCTACCTGCAGAATTGTTTCAAAAAACATTGTTTTTGTACATGTAAACTACTGCCATATTATTCATGAGGTGGTGTATTGACTGCAAAGTCACAATGGACAAATTGGACACTAATTTACAGCATTAATATATGACATATAAATGTAAAAGATAGATTCCTTATTTTTTATATATATATATAATTTAACATCAACATGACAGTTACATTTCCCTATGGACCAGCATCTACCCAACAAGGTGAAATAAAAAATAAATGACATTGACGATCATGACAAAAACAAAGATTAGTTTAGAAAAACTTCAAGTGACATCTTGTAAAGATAATGACAAGACACGGGAAGGATTAGCTTCATTAAAAAATAATACAATCACTTCTTAGCTTTTTCCCTTCTTGCTAAATATCTAGGCTAACTGTCAAGCATGTTTCTGTCCTGGAAAGGAACCCATTACACTTTATATGAAATTAATAATAAATTAAACTAGGCCTATTAACAAGTAGCTTATGTACTGCTGTTCATAGTAATAAACTGGTATTTCTTATTTTTTTCTGAGAAAAAACACTAGTGCCTCTTCTTTTGTCCATATAAGTCTATCATAAGCCCACATTCATGTTGTAGAGGCCAGTCTATAAGGAGAAGGGTGACTTCTTGCTTTCAATAAAGAAAGGGGGTCCCTAAAGGGGGAGAGTGGGGGAATATTTTAAATAAAACTATCAAGAGTGGGGGATGTGTCATGGGGGGTAGGGGGCTGCTGGAGAGGCACTTCAGTTAATTTAACTAGGCCTACTTGATTCTAAACCCTTGTCTGTTCACTGGCAGTTCCCCACAAATATTTGAAGTGTGATGGCTACAACAATGCAGAGGCCCCTAAAATAGAGAGGAAAGCAAACAGAAACTGGACTGGTCCAATGTTTATCTTAAGTCTTAATAAAGCCACACTCCAAGGACCATTGAGACTAAACTAAACAAATAGGCATAAGAGTTTAAAAGGTAGCCCAGAAGTAATGGATGCAATGCCCAATGAGGAGTATTGTTACAATGAAGTCAAGTTTGGTTCATTTCTCCTTAAACAATCACTTTATGGATCTTTACACTCCAGAACAGTTTCGACCTAGGATATTCCATGAGTAGCCTAGGCCTAATTTGCTAATTGAATTGGTGGTCTGAATGTCCTGTCCATCATTGTGTCCCAGATTAAGGCATCACATCAAAATATGAAAAATCCATTAGGCCCATAGGAGATTACTAGGAGCACATAGTATTCCACTACACCAAACCCACGAGCTCATTAGATTGGACCCATCCCTGTCACAACAACAGGTCACTTTCAACAGACCACATTCATTTCTCAATAGAATATCCGTGCAAGAGTGATGCATAATAAGGCCATATAGCTCGACAACTGCGGGGAACTAGAATTTGAGTCAGGAGGACATATCTCCTCTGTTTTCGATTCATAGTCTTCATCCTCATACATATCGTCCATATCTGCCTGGTCTAAAATAACACTGTGGTCTCCAATCTGGCAAAGTTTGCTCATGTTCTCCTTGACTACCTCACAGAACGGCCTTTCCACCCCGTCGCACACACACTGGTTTAGTAGCATGCCATTTGGGATGAATAGCATCTGTTGTATTGTGGCCTTGCACCTGGAGGAGCATTTCCTGCCATTGAAGAGTTGCCCACAGTAAGACAAGTAGGCTGTCAGGGAGGAGTGGCAGCCGGTGTCCTCCTCACAGCGTTGACGGGCCTCTGTGCATCCTATCCCCCCCGCGTCTCCAGGATACCTCCGGGGGAGGCATGGCTCAATCGCCCGCTTTGCATCCCTACACTCCATGTCCTGACCACAGTCACACCTCTCGAGGTAAGGACCGTTGCGGGTGTGATTCAGTCTTATCAACGCGTTGATACAGTGGCTGGGGCATTGCCTCCTGGTGCCTCTGATGTTTCCTTCACAGGCGGCTAGATACTGGCTGTATGCAAGCTCACAGTCTGCCTCCTCATGGCATCGGAGCAGGGCTTGCCAACATATTAACTGGGCATCTAGCGCCAACAGCACCGATGAGAAGAGCGCCAGAGCGCTGCACCAACTGTTCATGCTGGAGAGAGCTCTAGTTCGACGATGCGCACATTTTCCTCCAGTTAGTGCGGGACAGCCAAGTCTATGATGAATTTAAAACGTCATGTAACTAATAAACCCATTTAGTATGAGGCGTTTATGGTCCAAACACAAATGTGTTTAGTAGGCCTAGCTACAAACCTAAAGATGTCCCCCTGTCTCTCCAATACACGCTTGACAGTTGTGGAATAACAGTCTGTTTTATGAGTGTGAATGAATCCAGTCTGGAACGGATGAGTAAAAATGTTGAAATCCTTTGCATTGATTCAGCTACCCCACAAAGCAACAATATCCTCCGCAAAACTGTCACAGTCGTGTCAGTAAAAAAGGAACAAAAAGTGACCATATGCGCTGTCCAAAGTTCGGACACCTACTATCCACATTTCATGCCCTCGTTTGAAAGCATAACTCTTTTTACTCCTGTTTTCAAAATACGTCCAACTTTCTTGGCTTTAAAAAACGTTCATATTTTCCGTGTTCTGTATTCCATACTATGTTGGTTGAATTCATTAGGACTGCCTCTTCTCACTGTCGCATTTTCTCCCGCTATGTGTCTTTGTCCCCCTCTTGCAGTTACGCTTCACGCTTCGTTAATCTTTTCCCCGCAACACCCCTCCTTTTCCAGAAAAAGAAAGGATAGTTTTCCTTCCCCCCTCTCCCATTTACAATCCTGGTCAACGATTGGTCGTCATTGAGGAGTTCGTGGGACTCATTTCTATAGCAACGTAGTTTTTGGCAATCTGCTCGTCATACAGGAAAAATAAAATGTTTATAAATTTAATGAAACTCACGACCTGTGTGGTCCCCTTTACAAAACACGTCAACGTTTGGGGAGGTAGTGAGTGTGGGGCGCACACAAGCCCCCTAGCAGTCGACAGAAAGCATTCCATTGCTAGAAGCTCACATCTGCACCCACTGCTCCAATTTTAAGTGCAGAAAAAACAAATCTGTTGCTTTTTAACGATAACTCGAGGAGGGAAACCTCTATGAAAACCGTCGCACAGTGAGGGTTTCACTTAAAGTTCTACTAATTGTCGCCCTGTTCACTCTCCCTCTCGCTCTTCTTTCTAGTGAGTTTTTAAGCCCTGATTGATAGAACAGAATGGAAGAGAATAGTATTTTCTGGCCCGTTTCACCCCAATTGTGTCAGATTGGCCATGCAGTGGCACAGTGTCTTTCTAGGCTGAAGATTGTTCACGCCCTGCGCCTATCAATAGAGGTGGGTTTCAGCATCAATATATTTTACACCTCTCCCCTTTCACACCGCACTTGAAAACTACCAATAGACCAGGCTTCTCTGCTATTCAAATGCTAACTAACGTGTTTTGAAAAAAGCGATTGGAAAAACCCGTAGCGACACCCGGGCTGTCTAGAAATGTCACAAAGCAGTTGCTGGCTGGCTTCTCTCTGAAAAACACTGTACACTTTTGCAAAGAGCCTTTGATTCTGCCAGATGGCTGAGCTTATTATCAGACTTCACTGGAATGTAAAGTTGCCACTAATAATGGTTATAATAAAAAATAATAACATCATTATAAAGGTTAACTTAAGAACGTGGTTATAACAATGGTTATAACAACTGTGACATAATCATTTGGCCTATCAGTATTGTAATGATAATATTTTCATGATAATAAACCTTGATCTGATATGGGGCTAATATGGATTTTGGATTCAATTCTGTTTGTCATTAATTCAACATTAATCAACAAACATTCCGATGAGGTTGTATTTCTGTCTCCACCTAGTGTTCAGGACATTAGGTTTTGGTTTTATAGCCTCAAACGATGGCTACTGTAAATGACATGTTAGAAATCTTCCGTCCTGGAGTTTCTGACCAGATGGTCAAACTGGCTGGATAACAAATAGAGAAACATGAAGCATACATCATAAAAATCTGTTTATTATGGTTTCAACAGTCAGTCAAAAATAAATACGGTTCATACAGCACTGAACAACAAAGATGATGTAAAAGAAGCAAAGAATGGACAGGAAACAGAAACATCATGAACAACACGTCTCTTCCTGAAATATCATCATGAGATCAACCTGAATCACCCCATAGGGTGACTGGAAATGAAAGAAGCTCTTGTTGTTGGCTTTAAAGTACCACTGCAGGTCACACGTCAATACAGAGAGATATGTATAGGTGATCAGGCTCTGTAAGACTTGAGTAAGAATTCATTATATTCACACTTGTTTGTTTTGCTTCATGGAACTGACAAGAAAGCACAAAGTAGCTATCACATAAAACAAGCGACTAAGGCATGTTCACCATCCTTTCTTCAAATGCAATTACTGTAATGTCACAAAAGGACTGTTCAACTATTACAAGACATGAACCACTGTATTTAAGAAATATATATTGTGTATTACTAAATAAGGTTGACAAACCCCTCTCCCGCTCTCACCTGCGTCTTTACTTAGTGATACAACAACAATTCAGACAAATACCAAGTACTCTATGTTCATATATGTTCATAGTATTGTGTACTTATTAAACACTATGACCAGCACTCAGCCAAAGGATGACATTTTCAAAGACAGCACTTGACATATCATAGCAGCTAAACGACACCAAACCACCGGCACAAAACAGAACTGAGATGGAGAGGTCAGGGGTCAATATGAGGACAGGTTAAAGGCCAGATTTGAAAGGTTAGATGGGTTGGCATTACATAGGACGAGCTGTCTCTTAACAAGGCCCCAACTAGTTAATGACCATAGACTAGATGGACTACAGAACAGGCTAACTGCAAATACACTTACACCTGCAATATATATAACAGACACTTGGTTTGTAATGTACTGAATGTGGTCCCAAGACAAGAAAGTGTGATTTAGTCTCACACTTAATATGACTAGTTGATATACTTTGTGCCATTGTCTAAATGGTTTTCTGCGAAGGGTCTTTGGCATAAGACTATTACTCTGATTCCCCCACAGCTTAGACAGTGTTTACTCTGTTTCCCCCACAGCTTAGACAGTGTTTACTCTGTTTCCCCCACAGCTTAGACAGTGTTTACTCTGATTCCACCACAGCTTAGACAGTGTTTACTCTGATTCCACCACAGCTTAGACAGTGTTTACTCTGATTCCACCACAGCTTAGACAGTGTTTACTCTGATTCCACCACAGCTTAGACAGTGTTTACTCTGATTCCACCACAGCTTAGACAGTGTTTACTCTGATTCCACCACAGCTTAGACAGTGTTTACTCTGATTCCACCACAGCTTAGACAGTGTTTACTCTGATTCCACCACAGCTTAGACAGTGTTTACTCTGATTCCACCACAGCTTAGACAGTGTTTACTCTGATTCCACCACAGCTTAGACAGTGTTTACTCTGATTCCACCACAGCTTAGACAGTGTTTACTCTGATTCCTTGGCCAGGTGCTGCTGCAGTATGTTTGTGTATGTGAGGCAGTGTTGACTGTATGTGTGTGTATTCAAAGCAACATGACCATCAACGTTTGTACATGATCATAGATCACATGATATCTTACATAGATCCTTTGTTGTACAGATAAAGAGAGTAAGGGAGGGAGAGAGAGAGCAGGAATTCAGTCAGCCAGCCAGATCACATGAGATTGCACTTCTCAGCGGACTGTTTGAGGTCTTCCAGTGTGGCCTGGGCCTTGTCCTTCAGCTGGTCCATGTCCACATTCTGGATGTTGGTCAGATGGCCCAGGACAGACGTTTTGGATTCCTCCTCCTTGTTGTCGTCAGCGATCATCTTGGCTAGCTCTGTGGGCAGCTCCACGTCATCCCCCGCCTGCTGGATCTGAGTGTCATCCAGCTCATTCTGGGTTGCACACACAGTGGAGACACACACACACACACACACACACACACACACACACACACACACACACACACACACACACACACACACACACACACACACACACACACACACACACACACACACACACACACACACAACACACACACACACACACACACACACACACACACACACACACACACACACACACACACACACACACACACACACACACACAGGCCAGTGGGAGAGGGTGTAGGGAGCGAGGGCAAAGGAAAGGGAGAGGAATTAGATGATTGAGACATAGGGAGAAAAGAAAGAGAGTACAAACAGGGCACATTTGGATGGTGTTTTTGCTTCAAGGACACAACCTAGATCTGACCCTGTAAAACTGCATTAACATGTAGTAAGAAAATGCTTGAATCAAATATGCAGAATCAGTAATGGATGTACCTTTGGCAGTCTGTATTTGTCCCGGAAGTGACTTCTAACTGTTGCCCGCTCAGCTTTCTTCTGGGCAAAACTAGCATCTCGTTCCTGCCTGGGGAAAACCAGAGAGAAAATGGTTAACCACGGCTGAAATAGTGTCGCTGCATGTAATCACACAAACACACATACACACACATAACGTCTGCAAAGGTGGTATAATCTCGAGTCCTTACTCAAGTTGATGCTTCATAACAAATGCCTCCTTCATTCCACCTCCATAATTCGACTGAAGGATTAAGGATTTAACGGCATTAGTGGCGATGTGAGGACAGATGCTATAATGATCATTTAATTCATCCATAAGGCTTTTTGTAATATAAACATGTCATGGTATTTAGTATGGAACGTTGTTAGATTTGTTTGTAATGTGATGTATCACAAATGCACAAATTCATTGGTTACTATTAACCACATAGCTCAGCCATCGCAGTTAGAATGTTGGGCCAGTAATGAAAAGGTCGCTGCTTCGAATACCTGAGCCGATAAGGTGAAAAATCTGCCGATGTGCCCTTGAGCAAAGCACTTAACCCTAATTTGCTTCAGGATGCCATACTACTATGGCAGACCCTGTAAACAACACATTCACTGCTTCTATCTGGTGTATGTGACAATATTAGATTTGTATACCACTGTGGATCTCATAGTGAGGGCTGAAAGAAAAGAACACAGGGAGCCCTCTGCTGAGCTGCTCTCTGACTCAAGAGTCCAGGCCAACAGAAGGTGGACAAGCAGCAGTAACACCTGGGGGTAGAGGAGGAGGGAGGGAGGCAGAGAGAGGGAGAACGACAGAGAGAGAGGCTGTGCTCTTGCAGTGAGACCCAGATGCAGTCTACTGCCGGTCCACTGCTCTACTGGGGAATTATATTCAGACTTCTGGGATATAGAGCAGCATTGACTCACTGACTGACTAGCACTCATCTACTTCTACAGCTGCAACTTAGTGAACCCACAGAAACCTAGGATCACACCCCTCTACAGAACTCTACACCCTTCCAACCCAGAACTTAGGACGACACCACTCTACAGAACTCTACAGCCTCTCAACCCAGAGCCTAGGACAACACCACTCTACAGAACTCTACACCCTTCCAACCCAGAGCCTAGGACAACACCACTCTACAGAACTCTACACCCTTCCAACACAGAGTGTAGGATGACACCACTCTACAGAACTCTACACCCTCCCAACCCAGAGCCTAGGACAACACCACTCTACAGAACTCTAAACCCTCCCAATCCATAGCCTAGGACAACACCACTCTATAGAACTATACACCCTCCCAACCCAGAACCTAGGACAACACCACTCTACAGAACTATACACCCTCCCAACCCAGAGCCTAGGACGACACCACTCTACAGAACTCTAAACCCTCTGAACTCAGAACCTAGGATTACTCCACTCCAGAACACTGACTGACTAGCACACCTCATTTTACAGCTGCCAAACCAGTGAATATACACAACCTTGGATCACCTCACTCTACAGCACACCCAGACACCACAACACCCCATCACCATGTCCTCTGCCCTACACCACCATACAAATATCATCATACTGCAAGTCTTATGTTGAGGTAAATCAGATATTTATACTTCACCACCACATACAGCAATACTGCAATACTACCCATTTGGTAACTCCAGCAGAGGGCAGACAAGAGACAGTTTGTGTTATCCGTGATAGCCCTCTTAGTATTACTCAAATAATCTTGGTCCCTAATTTTCCAATAATCAGATTAAAACAATCACTGAAAATGTGATATAAACACCTGAATAGGATTGAACTCTTTCAAAAGACAAGACTAGACCTACACCTCGCACCAAACATTCCAAAGTAGACTCCATGAACCAAGGTGACGTCATGTGACCTATGTGATCATGCCAACAGTGTGGTCTGAATTACAGCATGACATCATAATGCATACATACAATACTGTAAACAATGGCATGATACATGTGGATAGCCAATAACAAGGCCATATCCCTATCATTCAGGGGATACAGGTTCAGCCCTGGGCATAAGCAACATAGGTGGTCGCCTCTTGTTATGTCAGTCACTGACAGTCACTCAATTAGCCCATGTCAGCTAATATGTTTTAGATTGGTAAATTAGTCAACCTAGCTATCTAAACTTGTAGTAATCATGGCCAAATTACCAAACTGGCACGAAGGGCCTGACCTCCAGGAGGCCCCAATTGATTTTGTTAGACACTCTCATTCAGATATCATATAAATAATTAATGGAAAAATGGGGGACAATTCATGGCAAAATTCATGGCCCCCCCCCCAACCAAATCTCGCCTTGGTCCCCCAAAAGGCTAGGGCTGGCCCTGAGGGGATATATAGTGTACAAAACATCAAGAACATCTTCCTAATATTGAGTTGCACCCCCTTTTGCCCTCAGAACAGCCTCAATGTGTCGGGGCATGGACTCTACAAGGTATCGAAAGCGTTCCACAGGGATGCTTCCCACAGTTGGCTGGATGTCCTTTTGGTGGTGGACCATTGTTGATACACACGGGAAACTGTTGAACGTGAAAAACCCAGCAGCGTTGCAGTTCTTGACACAAACTGGTGCGCCTGGCACCTACTACCATACCCCATTCAAAGGCACTTAAATATTTTGTTATTCCCTTTCACCCTCTGAATGGCACACATACACAATCCATGTCTCAGTTGTCTCAAGACTTAAACATCCTTCTTTAACCAGTCTCCTCCCCTTCATCTACACTGATTGAAGTAGATTTAACAAGTCACATCAATAAGGGATCATAGCTTTCAGTCTATGTCATGGAAAGAACAGGTGTTCTTAATGTTCTGTTAACTTAGTGTATATTCACAGTGGCATTACTGTTATCTTGCCCACTGTGAATGAACATGAGCATGTAAACCACCACACAGCAGCACATAAACCAGCGCTTTGTGAGAGCCAATGGTAGAGCACCTGATGGCACTGAGATGACGAGTCTTGTGTCTTCTCCTCTCAAGGGCATCATATAACCAGGGGATGTCATTGTGACTCCTGTGCCTGATAACATGATTATATATGACATGCCACTACAAACAACCTCATTCCAACAACCCTATTCTTCTTGGATTATACAGAGCACTGACACCAGACTTTGTGCTATGATCTATTGTATGGCGGTAGCCACATTATAATAGCTCACCTCCCCTGAAACCCAGTGTAATGTATGATGTTATGGGATTGAGGTCAAAGTGGGCTGTGGATTGAGGGGAGTCAGTGGATGCTCCACCATGTCTGACATGTCAACAGTAAACAGGCTGATTGTCCTGGAGCCTGGAGCCATGTGACCTTAAGCCAGGGTAGTGCTCTGTAGTAAAACACATTTCTTTTTAATGAAGTATACCTTTCATATAGATGCAGGTGTGTGTGGAGGCACTGCACATGATCAGACACTTTTTTTTTCTTTCTTTTTTTTCAGATCTATGAGCTTTTGTAGAGTCATCTGTTTCAAACCTTGAGGACATCTTCTCCTCTCACATAGGGGAATTTGGAGTAAAGTCAATTCAATTAGCAGATGTTTTATGATATGGACAGAGGACAGTCTATGGCTATGTCGATGGGCTTCTTTGTTATACCCAGATAAAAATACATTTCAAGATCAGAGATACTCACATCAGACTCATTTATTCTGTTGAGGTGTCTACTCTTTGTGAACAAAATGAAGATGGAGGCCGACATCACAGGGACATGCAAGAAATGTGGAAAACTATTTGGAGAGCTCATTGAGGATGATATTCAATACATTTTGAGATAAATTGGACATAAAAGTAACTGAATTCATGTTCTAGAATTAATCTAAGGACACGTATCAACCTGAAGCATTAGTATATGCCTATTGGAAAACGAGCCGTTTTACAGTATAATTGGGCATTAAACTCACTGTGATTACTGACACATTTTTGTTTCTGGATTAGGCTATTGCAAGAATTTCAATGGAAAACCGTTCTATATAGTCTAATTCTTGAAACCTGAAGGAAAACTCATGTATCGAGTGTAGCAGCTGTGTGGTGAGCTCGAGAGCACGCCGTGGATCCCACTGATGCGTAAAATAGTGCATGGCGCACTGGGGCTTGTAAAGGCACGCGCTCAGCAGCGTCTTTACATTGGACATTACACAGAATAAACGCCGCTTTATAGTACGCAACCCTTTCAAAATACCTAGGCTATTCAAATGGATTGATAAACTTGGTTTTGTTCTTACTTTTCCTCCTCTAACTGTTGTTGATATTGTTCAAATTCCTCCTGGGTCATTCCTGCCGCTGCGGCTTCCGATTTCTCTCCTTCGGGCTTTTCCTCAGTCAAACCCCCGGTCAGGTTCTTCACATGCCCTCCCACCATTTGTTTCACCATAAAAGCCATCTTTCTGCCTCTTTAGAGTCCGTTAACCGACCGAGTCAGAACGTGGACCTTTGATGCGCTCTTGATGAAAGCTGAGTAAATCAATGGATATCCACCGAAGTGTCTCAAAAATATATGGAAAAAGCCAATACAGTCATCCAAATGTTTTACTCTCGACACTCCGTCGTGCACCGCAGTGAGCGATTGAGAATAGACGCGTTTCAGCACAAGTGCCAATGGACAGCTCCGCGTTGAGTGGGGAGGTTAGCAAGAGAGGACGTGGCTGCACAAATATCTGAGCCAGCAAGTTTTACTCTCAACTCTACCAATCGTGTTTTTTTCCTAACCCAACCTCCACTCCCTTTGCCCAATCCCACGGATCGCTGGATTACGAATGCGCTTTCATGATGCAACCTAGCACCACACGTGGGTTCCGTGATTCGCCTTCTTATTATAACTCAACTATTGAGTATGACAGGCACTCCTCACGTTCACAACGGACTCCGGTAGAGACAGACACACGTGACGAGTCAACTACGGTGTCTACTAGTTGTTTTGTATGGTTTTGATGCCAGTGCGTCTTTGGGGTCATTTTGTGCACTTTTTTGTTGTTGTGAAAATCCAAGGGTTTCCGAATGCACTTATGTCATAAACTCAGCAAAACTGTGTTTATTTTCAGCAAACTTAACGTGTGTCAATATTTGTATGAACATAACAAGATTCAACAACTGAGACATAAACTGAACAAGTTCCACAGACATGTGACTAACAGAAATTGAATAATGTGTCCCTGAACAAAGGGGGGATTCAAAATCAAAAGTAACAGTCAGTATCTGGTGTGGCCACCAGCTGCATTAAGTATTGCAGTGCATCTCCTCCTCATGGACTGCACCATGTTTGCCAGTTCTTGCTGTGAGATGTTACCCCACTCTTCCACCAAGGCACCTGCAGGTTCCCGGACATTTTTGGGGGGAATGGCCCTAGCCCTTACCCTCCGATCCAACAGGTCCCAGACTTGAGATCTGAGCTCTTCGCTGGACATAGCAGAACACTGACATTCCTGTCTTGGAGGAAATCAATCACAGAACAAGCAGTACGGCTGGTGGCATTGTCATGCTGGAGGGTCATGTCAGGATGCGCCTGCAGGAAGGGACCACATGAGGGAGGAGGATGTCTTCGCTGTAATGCACAGCATTGATATTGCCTGCAATGACAACAAGCTCACTCCGATGATGCTGTGACACACTGCCCCAGACCATGACGGACCCCCCACCTCCAAATCTATCCCCCTCCAGAGTACAGGCCTCGGTGTAACGCTCATTCCTTCGGCGATAAACACGAATCCGACCATCACCCCTGGTGAGACAAAACCGCACTTTGTCAGTGAAGAGCACTTGTTTCCAGTCCTGTCTGGTCCAGCGACGGTGGGTTTGTGCCTGGTGTAACTCGGGCAGTTGTTGTTGCCATCCTGTACCTGTCCCACAGGTGTGATGTTCGGATGTACCAATCCTGTGCAGGTGTTGTTACACGTGGTGTCACGTTCTGACCTTAGTTCCTTTGTTTTGTATTTTGTTTTAGTATGGTCAGGGAGTGAGATGGGTGGGTTGTCTATGTTAGTTTGTCTATGATTTTCTATTTCTGTGTTTGGCCTGGTATGGTTCTCAATCAGAGGCAGCTGTCAATCATTGTCCCTGATTGAGAACCATATTTAGGTAGCCTGTTTTCCATTGTGTTTTGTTGGAGCTGGAGGCAGGGCTTTCTCCTATAGAGCTCCATTTTTATGGAACGGTCTGCCTACCCATGTCAGAGACGCAAACTCGGTCTCAACCTTTAAGTCTTTACTGAAGACTCATCTCTTCAGTGGGTCATATGATTGAGTGTAGTCTGGCCCAGGAGTGGGAAGGTGAACGGAAAGGCTCTGGAGCAACGAACCGCCCTTGCTGTCTCTGCCTGGCCGGTTCCCCTCTTTCCACTGGGATTCTCTGCCTCTAACCCTATTACAGGGGCTGAGTCACTGGCTTGCTGGGGCTCTCTCATGCCGTCCCTGGAGGGGGTGCGTCACCTGAGTGGGTTGATTCACTGTTGTGGTCATCCTGTCTGGGTTGGCGCCCCCCCCCTTGGGTTGTGCCGTGGCGGAGATCTTTGTGGGCTATACTCAGCCTTGTCTCAGGATGGTAAGTTGGTGGTTGAAGATATCCCTCTAGTGGTGTGGGGGCTGTGCTTTGGCAAAGTGGGTGGGGTTATATTCTTCCTGTTTGGCCCTGTCCGGGGGTGTCCTCGGATGGGGCCACAGTGTCTCCTGACCCCTCCTGTCTCAGCCTCCAGTATTTATGCTGCAGTAGTTTATGTGTCGGGGGGCTGGGGTCAGTTTGTTATATCTGGAGTACTTCTCCTGTCCTATTCGGTGTCCTGTGTGAATCTAAGTGTGCGTTCTCTAATTCTCTCCTTCTCTCTTTCTTTCTCTCTCTCGGAGGACCTGAGCCCTAGGACCATGCCCCAGGACTACCTGACATGATGACTCCTTGCTGTCCCCAGTCCACCTGGCCATGCTGCTGCTCCAGTTTCAACTTCCACCTGACTGTGCTGCTGCTCTAGTTTCAACTGTTCTGCCTTATTATTATTCGACCATGCTGGTCATTTATGAACATTTGAACATCTTGGCCATGTTCTGTTATAATCTCCACCCGGCACAGCCAGAAGAGGACTGGCCACCCCACATAGCCTGGTTCCTCTCTAGGTTTCTTCCTAGGTATTGGCCTTTCTAGGGAGTTTTTCCTAGCCACCGTGCTTCTACACCTGCATTGCTTGCTGTTTGGGGTTTTAGGCTGGGTTTCTGTACAGCACTTTGAGATATCAGCTGATGTACGAAGGGCTATATAAATAAATTTGATTTGATTTTGATTTGATTTTGTGGGTGGTTATTTTCTGTTTAGTGTTGTGGTGCACCCTACAGGACTGTTTGTTGGTTGTTTATTGTTTTGTTTTCAGTGTTCATTAAAATATTTAAAATATGGACACTTACCATGCTGCACCTTGGTCCTCCTCTCTATCTCCAGACGACAACCATTACACGTTGTCTGCGACTGCGAGGACGAATCAGCTGTCCGTCATGTCTCCCTGTAGCTCTGTCTTTTGCAATGTCCGTACTGTGAGACGCATTTTATTGCCCTGGCCACATCTGCAGTCCTCAGGCCTCCTTGCAGCATGCCTAAGGCACGTTCACACAGATGAGCAGAGACCCTGGGCATCTTTCTTTTGGTGTTTTTCAGAGTCAGTAGAAAGGCCACTTTAGTGTCCTAAGTTTTCATAACCGTGACCTTAATTGCCTACCGTCTGTAAGCTGTTAGTGTCTTAACAACCATTCCATGGGTGCATGTTCATTAACTGTTTATGGTTCATTGAACAAGCATGGGAAACAGTGTTTAAATCCTTTACAATGAATATCTGTGAAGTTATTTAGATTTCTACGAATTATCTTTGAAAGACAGGGTCCTGAAAAAGGGACGTTTCTTTTTTTGCTGAGTTTATGAAATAAGGCAATCCTATTTCGAGTTATACATCACTTATGATTTATTTTGCATCATTTGTCCTGTGTAGTATAGTCTAATACTATTTTTATTAAAATATTTATGTGGATGAAGGAATATTATCTGTTTTCCACTGAGCGCACATAAACATGTGTCTCATATGAAGAGGGACGACAAAATCTATTCCCGCTCAGGAGACTGAAAAGATTTGGCATGGGTCCTCAGATCCTCAAAAGGTTCTACAGCTGCACCATATAGAGCATGCCTGGTATGGAAACTACAGGCACTACAGAGGGTGGTGCGAACGGCCCAGTACATCACTGGGCCAAGCTTCCTGCTATCCAGCACCTCTATACAAGGAGGTGTCAGAGGAAGGCCCTAAAAATTGTCAAAGACTTCAGCCACCCTAGTCATAGAATGTTCTCTCTGCTACCGCACGGCAAGCGGTACTGGAGCGCAAAGTCTAGGTCCAAGAGGCTTCTAAACAGCTTCTACCCCCAAACCATAAGACTACTGAACATCTAATCAAATGGCTACACAGACTATTTGCATTAACCTATCTCCATACACCACAGTACCGGAAAAGAGAATGGTGTTACAAATTCATGAGACCAATTAGAGATCAGAACGGGTCCTTTTTCTAGGCCTAAGTGTGTTTGTAGGCCTCTACTGTAGGGGTCGTCATTAAGACAATATTATTTAAAAATGTGGATACAGATCCTGTCTTTCTCTCTCTTCTTGTCACGCCCTGACCTTGGTTATCTTTGTTTTCTTTATTATTTGGTTAGGTCAGGGTGTGACAAGGGTGGTTTGTGTAGTTTTTGTATTGTCTATGGGGTTTTGTATGTTTATGGGGTTTTTCTAGTCTAGGGGTTTATATGTCTATGGTTGCCTAGATTGGTTCTCAATCAGAGGCAGCTGTTTATCGTTGTCTCTGATTGGTAGCTGTTACGGTTTTCTTCTATCTCCTCCTCTGAAGAGGAGGTGTAGCAAGGATCGGACCAAAATGCAGCGTGGTAATTTTTATACATCTTTAATAAAGATGAAAACGAACAATACAAAAACAAGAAATGTAACACGAAAAAAACTAAACAACCTATCTGGTGCAAACTAACACAGAGACAGGAACAATCACCCACGAAACACTCAAAGAATATGGCTGCCTAAATATGGTTCCCAATCAGAGACAATGATAAACACCTGCCTCTGATTGAGAACCACTCCAGACAGCCATAGACTATGCTAGAAAACCCCACTAAGCCACAATCCCAATACCTACGAAAAACCCCAAGACAAAACACACCACATAAAAAACCCATGTCACACCCTGGCCTGACCAAATTAATAAAGAAAACACAAAATACTAAGACCAGGATGTGACAGTAGCCATATTCCTTGGTTATTTTGTGGGTTGTTATTCTATGTTTAGTTGCCTGTTCTGCACTAGCCATATTGCTTCACAGTTCGTTTTGTTGTTTTGTTTAGTTCTGTTCAGTTCTGTTCAGTTCTATTCAGTGTTCTCTCTTTAATTAAAGAGTTATGTTCGCTTACCACGCTGCGCCTTGGTCTCCTCTTTATGACGACCGTGACAGAACAACCCACCATAAACGGACCAAGCAGCATGAAAAGGAGGAGCAGCATTTGATGGAGCAGACAGCATGGACATGGGTAAATTACTGGACGGTAAAGGATCCTGGACGTGGGAGGAAATACTGGCAGGAGAGGATCGCCTACCATGGAGGCAGGTGGAGATAGCACGGGAAGAACGGCGACGATATGAGGGTACAGGGCTAGCACTGAAGCCTGAGAGGCAGCCCCAATAATTGTTTTTGGGGGGGGGGTACACGAGGAGATTGCATGAGTCAGGTCGGAGACCTGAGCCAACTCCTCGTGCTTACTGTGGGGAGCGTGTTACTGGTCAGGCACAGTGTTATGCGTTGGAGCGCACGGTGTCTCCAGTGCGCTATTCTAGTCCGGTGCGCTCTATTCCAGCTCCTCGCACTGGCCGGGCTAGAATGGGCATCCAGCCAGGAAGGAGTGTGCCGGCTCCTGGTCTCCAGTGTACCTCCTTGGACCAGGATATCCTGCGCCGGCTTTGCATACTGTGTCTCCGGTGAGTCTACACAGCCCAGTACGTCCTGAGCCAGCGCCCTGCATTTGCAGGGCAAAAATAAGTATCCAGCCAGGATGGGTTGTAATAGCTCTACACTCCAGACCTCCAGTACGCCTCCACAGTCCAGTACATCCTGTTCCTCCTCCCCGCACTCGCCCTGAGGTGTGTGTCACCAGCCCAGTACCACCAGTGCCGACCCCACGCACCTTGCTTCCAGTGCACCTCCAGGGTCCAGTACGCCCTGTTCCTCCTCCCCGCACTCGCCCTTAGCCTCCAGTGCGCCTCGGCAGTCCAGAGCGTCCGGCGACATTATCCAGTCCAGAGCGTCCGGCGACATTACCCAGTCCAGAGCGTCCGGCGACATTACCCAGTCCAGAGCGTCCGGCGACAGTACCCAGTCCAGAGCGTCCGGCGACAGTACCCAGTCCAGAGCGTCCGGCGACATTACCCAGTCCAGAGCGTCCGGCGACAGTACCCAGTCCAGAGCGTCCGGTGACAGTTCACAGACCGGAACCTCCAACGACGGGCCACAGACCTGAACCTCCAACAACGGGCCACAGTCCGGAACCTCCAATGACGGGCCCCGGTCCGGAACCTCCAATGATGGTCCCTGGTCCGGCGTCTCCAACGACGGTCCGGGGTCTCCAGCGACGGTCCCCAGTCCAGAACATCCGGCGATGATCCACGCAGCGATGGTCCCCAGCCCGGGGCCTACGGCGAGGATCCGCAGTCCAGAGCCTCAGACGATGATCCACGGGTCAGTGATACAAAAGCGGACTCAGAGTAAAGAAGGGGGGCGGCGTCCAGAACCAAAGCCGCCACCAAGGTTAGATGCCCACCCAGACCCTCCCATATAGGTTTAGGTTTGCGGCCTGATGTCTGCACCTTTGGGAGGGGGTACTGTCACGCCCTGACCTCAGTTATCTTAGTTTTCTTTATTATTTGGTTAGGTCAGGGTGTGACAAGGGTGGTTTGTGTCGTTTTTGTATTGTCTAGGGTTTTTTATATGTTTATGGGGTTTTTCTAGTCTAGGGGTTTATATGTCTATGGTTGCTTAGATTGAGAACCAATCAGAGGCAGCTGTTTATCGTTGTCTCTGATTGGGAACCATATTTAGGTAGCCATATTCCTTGATTATTTTGTGGGTTGTTATTCTATGTTTAGGTGCCTGTTCTGCACTAGCCATATTGCTTCACGTTTTGTTGTTTTGTTTAGTTCTGTTCAGTGCTCTCTCTTTAAAAGTTATGTTCGCTTACCACGCTGCGCCTTGGTCTCCTCTTTATGACAACCGTGACACCTCTCTGCCCCCCCTCTCTCCCTCCTTTCTCTCTTTCTCCACCCTCTCATTGTCTTAAATCCCCAAAATGTGAAATGTATACTCTCCATAGATACAGTATGAGGTGCATCTTCAATCAACAACTTTTTCATCATGATGTGCGCAGCACGCCTGACACCAAGAAGCATGCCCTACTTTCCAGTGGATTAGGAGAGACCGATCATGTCTCAATGCACTCTGTCACTGGCTTAACAGACCCACCTGGGTAGTTTCAAATCCCCTGGCTGCCAAACTTCAAAGCCTCCTCTACATAAAGTAAATTGAATTATAACTTTCCAAATAAGTATGATCGAATTGTAATCTGTGTCAAATGTAAGAAGAATTGACACCGTGAGGAGATGTTTCTTATTTAAGCACAAGTGTTCTCCTAGGACCTGCTCTCTGTTCACAGCTCAGGTCTCGTCTTGTCTCACACACTGCTCATCATGAGTCACCATTCAGCCCTGGATAAGGAGGTTCAATATTAATATACATTATGTAAATTATACAGACGCACAGTATATAGACTGCAGATACCAGTGGGACCAGGGTGTTTGAGGGTCTCCAGGGGCATCCATTCTACTGCAGGCCATGTCACATGAGCGTGCATGGAGGAGGATACTGATATTGATACAGCATGGTGCTTCAGCTTTTCTACATTCTATATACTCACATAGATTCTACATATGTCTGGAACTCTATTGGAGGGATGTGACACCATACTTCCACAAGAAATTCCATCGTTGGGTGTTTTGTTGATGGTGGTGAAAAAAGTTGTCTCAGGCACCACTCCAGAATCTCCCATATGTGTTCAATTTGGTTTAGATCTGGTGACTGAGACGGCCATGGCGTATGGTTTACATCATTTTCATGCTCATCAAACCATTCAGTGACCACTCGTGCCCTGTGGATGGAGGGATTGTCATCCTATGGGGGCATAGCCATGGTACCCAAAATAATGGCCTGCCCAGCATTTTTATACATGACTATAAGCATGATGGGATGTTAATTGCTTAATTAACTCAGGAACCACATCTGCTTTCAATATACTTTGTATCCCTCATTTACTCGAGTGTTTCCATTAGATTGAATGTTCTGTGAAAATGACCAATGGAACTATATGCAAAGCATAGATGTGACGCATGAGTGCGTTAATGAAAATGTCTCACACAAACCCTTATATAATGAGCACGCATGGACAAGCACTTTATACACAAACCCCAACAGAACTGCGTGGGCCTGTCTGGGTGAGGGCACAGCTGGCCCTGCCTCAGCCTCAGCCTTCCTGGATCAGCCTATTTCTGTGTTTGTGTGTCACAGTGAGCGTATGGAGCTGTAGCTGAGGGGCTTGGTTGCTGTGACCTCTGAGACATAACCACAGTTCAGTGTGAAGGGGGTAGATGTCGTACCCAAGGAACCATCTCCCCTCTGACTTCCCATATTCTGATTAACTGGTACGGTTTAGTTCAGTGAAAATACACACACAGAGTATCCTTATCCTCCAGGTAGGAAATCACCTGCAAACGTGTTGCTCACTAAATGTGACTTGAGCATTTCCAGTGATTAGTGTGAGTGAACATGACAGAGAGCACCATGCTATCCATCTCTCTGGGTTAGTCAGGTGGTGGTGGTGTTTAGGATTACCAAACGATGGGATAGAGACTCCTGTATGTCAGCCATCCCTTCTGATCCTCAACAGATGTCACACCTTTGTTTCCTCAGGCGAGGGCTTAAAATCCTCATGTAACTACTGACTGCAGCAGCACACAATAGAATGGTTCAGGGAGCTTTGCTTGCTTGGAGCTCTACATAAATGAGCATATGCAGTCATCAGCTAGTGCAGGGCTGTCACTTAATTTGCCTAAGGGACCATTTATATGAAGGCAGTTGTCCAGAGGGTCACTCACTTTTTACCTGCGGTGCTTGAACAAAACAATCTGATGCTAGGAATGACCTAATTCCATTGTGTGGAGTGTTGTTTCTTCAACATTAAATCTTAAATAATCCAAGAGGTAAGTGTTGCTTGGTGTTAGTGTTACATCATGGCAGGCTGCACACAGCCCATGGACAGCATGTTTGACACGCCTTAGGTTTGTTTTTTAAGGTGTTAAACTACATTCTGGGTCACGATGCTAAAACTGGGCCTTCCACTTACATCACTGTCTACCATAAAAGCAACACATTATGTTGGGGCTTGGCATGAGTATGAAGACATTTTAAGTGGTAGTGGAGGTCAGGAGGCTTTAACATGAATAGAAAACCATGGGAATCATAATGTAGATTGGATATGTGTCAGACCCTGTCCATAGTTTGCTTTGTATGTTTCTATGTTTTGTTTGGTCAGGGTGTGATCTTAGTGGGCATTCTATGTTGTGTGTCTAGTTTGTCTGTTTCTGTGTTTGGCCTTATATGGTTCTCAATCAGAGGCGGGTGTTAGTCATTGTCTCTGATTGGGAACCATATTTAGGTAGCCTGTTTGGTGTTGGGTTTTGTGGGTGATTGTTTCCTGTGTTAGTGCCACACGGGACTGGTTTCGGGTTTTCACTTTGTTGTTTTGGTTGTGTTCAGTTTTTTTTTTTTTAACCATGGACAACTACCGCGCTGCATTTTGGTCCTCCTCTCCTTCAACGGAAGAATCCCGTTACAATATGAATCTTTATTTGATTTATTTAACCTTTATTTTATCAAGGAGTCATACTGAGACCAATGTCTCATTTACAGATGAGCCCTGAATGACAAAGTCAAAGAAAATACACACATCAATATAAATACATAATGCAAGCAGAAAGAAACACTAGGTCATACATTTTTTTCTTAGAATACACCGTATATCCTGAATATGAGCATAAGGTAAGTTATATCATGCAACAAAGACTGGTCCATACCAGTTTCCCATTCACTTAAACCTTATACCTTTCACCATCAACCTCTCCCTGTCTCCTTCTCTCCCATTACCTCCCATTCCCACCCTTCCCATCTCTTCAATTCTCTCCCCCTCCACATCTCTCCCTCCCTCCATCCTGTATTTTCCTGATGTAGTCCAGTTGCCTGAGAGGGATAGCAGAGCACAATAAGGTAGTGCTGGCTGTGGTGAAATGGGATGCAATAGCCGGAAGATTCTCTTTCATCTGAATTGCTGTAAACAATCGGCAATGAGAGGGTGAAAAGAGAGAGGAATAGGGAGGAGTGGTGAAATGAGGATGGGGAGGAGAAGTGTAAGAAATAGGGTTAGAGGATAAGGGAAAGGTCAGAGGTGACTGGGGGGCAGGAGCGGGAGTGATGAATGGTGATGGTAATGTATGTATGGGGTAAAGTGGTGGGTCTGCATGTAGACTATGCATGGTGGTGGAACACAATCTTCAAGAGAGGTCATTCACTATGCTGCAATTCTAACTAGAAATATAGTGACATCCTTTGGGCATTTAGGATATGTAAAAAATGAAATAAGCAATAAGGTAGTGCTGCAGGCTAGACACTCCTGTTTCCTGTGTGGAGTTGCAGAGTTACTCCTCACCCACCCCTTCCCTCCCCTACCCACCCCTTCCCTCCTCTACCCACCCCTTCCCACCCCTTCCCTCCTCACCCCTCCCCTTCCCTCCTCACCCCCCCCCCTTCCCTCCTCACCCCTTCCCTCCCCTCATCACCCATTCCCTCATCACCCATTCCCTTCATCCCTCCTCCTTACCTCCCCATGCCAACATCCCCTTCTGTCTTACGTAAGCGGTAGCCAATATATAGCCCTATCCTCATACTACCCCCGCCCCTCATACACACGCAGGCAGGCCAGATTAAGACTGTTACGAAGACCTTGACAAAGATCCCTGTATGAAGTGACGTATGTTTGAGTCATGGCAGAGCCGTGTGCACTTCTCTCCACATTCAAATAAACAGTGTCCCTGCCTGTTTATATGATGTGAACTGACTTCCTCCCAGCTAAAGTGTCCTTGCATGCCCGTGTTAGGGCCCCTCCACTACACTACACTGACTGGCCCACTGAGTTCAATAAGAAAACAAAGCTAGGAATCCAAAGGAGGGTGAGAGAGAGTCTTTGCCTTGGAAAACGTTCAGTTCCCAGGCTTGGGAGAACTAGGATTATGTAAGAGGTTGGGCGTTGTCCATCTGGGGGGAGTGGTCCGACTCAGTCCCCATTCTGTTCTCATCATGAGGCTCCACTCTGCTCTGCCACACTGACCCAAGCAACTTGCCCCAAGCCCTGGCTCCTATCTAATATTAAATGGTATGTGTGGTTGTGTTTTTATTAATGTGTGTGTTTGTTTGTCTGCACAATGGTCCGCTGAAGGATTATCTCCCCATTCACTGTTTAAGTCACTCATAGAGAGAGAGAGAGCTCTGAGTGGGCCCTCATGCTTACCCAATACTAGTGGACACATTGAAACAGAGTGCAGTGAAATAGAACAAGTGTAAATATGGAGCCCTGTGGAGTCTGCCATATAACGAAGTGAGGAGTGAGACAGTAATATGGACAGTGCAGAGGTAGTCACGCCCACAGACATTCACCAGGAGAGTGTTTGAAACACTGTCAGGGAACATTACCAAACACACACAGGTCAACCTCCTCCTAAACACACAAATTAATGCACTTATACACATACACACACTATGACAAGATGGCACCAAGACATGGATGCCCTGTTCCAGGCTCCTAAGCAACTTTGCAGTATTTCACAAGCATTTCCCTACACCCGCAATAACATCTGCTAAATATGTGTATGTGACCAATGAAATGTGATTTGACTTCTGTACAGCTGGCTCAAAGTACAGCTGTGGCTATGAGGATAGCCATGGTACAGTAGCATTTCATCCTTGATGACCTGATCTGACTTTCTTTCCCCACACTGTATATACACATCATAGTAGTCCTCATAAACCTCACGTCCTCAGATACCTTATCACTATACAGTGCATTTAGAAAGTATTCAGACCCCTTCCCCTTTTCCACATTGTTACGTTACAGCCTTATTCTAAAATTAATCAAATAAAATACAAATCATCAATTTACACACAATACACCATAATGACAAAGCGAAAAAGGTTTAGATATTTTTGCAAATTTCAAAAATAAAAATAAAATACCTTATTTACTTAAGTATTCAGACCCTTTGCTATGAAACTTGAAATTAAGCTCAGGTGCATTCTGTTTCCATTGATCATCTTTCCATTGATGTTTCTACAACTTGATTTCTACAGCTCCGAGACAAGATTGTGTTGAGAAGGGTGCCAAAAACATTCTGCAGCATTGAAGGTCCACAAGAACAAAGTGGGCTCCATCATTCTTAAATGGAAGACATTTGGAACCACCAAGACTCTTACTAGAACTGGCTGCCCGGTCAAACTGAGCAATCGGGGGAGAAGGGCCTTGGTCAGGGAGGTGACCAAGAACCTGATGGTCACTCTGATAGAGCTCCAGAGTTTCTCTGTGGAGATGGGAGAACCTTCCAGAATCTCTGCAGCATTCCACCAATCAGGCCTTTATGGTAGAGTGGCCAGAAGGAAGCCACTCCTCAGTAACAGGCACATGACCACTTGGAGTTTGCCAAAAGGCACCTAAAGGACTCTCAAACCATGAGAAACAAGATTCTCTGGTCTGATGAAACCAATACTGAACTCTTTGGCCTGAATGCCAAGCATCACGCCTGGAGGAAACCTGGCACCATCAGTAAGGTGAAGCATGGTGGGAGACTTGTCAGGATCAAGGGAAAGATGAACGGATCAAAGTACAGAGATAAACTGAGGGGTTCCTGTCCTGAGCTCTGTGTTGTATTGACTTCCTGTGACAGGAGGAAGAATGAGCAACTGTGTTGATCTTAGCCTCGAAGCCTCACATTCCTATCCTGTCACCACATCCAGCCTTTCTCTGCCTCCTCAGGTTCCTGGCCCGTTGCCCAAAGTCTAGACACACTTCTAGATGTGTGTAAGCTCTCCTACAACAATCAGACTCCACAACAACAACACACCAGAGGAGGCTGGTGGCAGAGCTATAGGAGGATGGACTCATTGTAATTCCTGGAATGGAATCAATGGAACGGTATTAAACATATGGAAACCACATTTGATTCTGTTCCATTTTTCCTTTCCAGACATTACAATGAGCCTGTCCTCCTTTAGCTCCTCCCACCAGCCTCCATTGCAACACACACACTAACAAACACACACATTTGCAAAGCTGACTAACTAACTGCCCAGTGATAGGCCTTCAAACACTTCTAAATGTTCATGTAGGCCTACAACATTCAGACCACACAACAACACACACAGACTCCTGTCTGGCTGCTGTCCTGACTACACAAACCCTCCCTCCCTCCCTGCCTCAGTCAGTCTGTCGAAGCCAGTGAACATGAGATGAATTCAGTAGAGGATGACTGAAGGCAACTCAGATGCTTGTTGCCAACTGGATTTGAAAAATCAGGCCTATCCCCTGGGCACACTCGTCATTCTCTCCACTCTCTCCTGTCTACCCTCTCCTCTCACCCTCTCCCCTCCCCCCTATCCCTCTCCACATATTACTACTGGCCCAATGAAAGAGGCTGTGTTGTTTGTCATGGCCAGGCTGAGGTGAGGCCCAAACTAGGCTGCTGATGGCTGAGGAGGTGAACTGCAGCCAGGAGCCATCAAACTCCCAGGACTGCTGGACAGGGACCTCAGATTTATGTGACAGGCTGCCTGGAGACGTTAGCATCGCTGGGCCTCCGGTCCCAAACGGAGTAATGGGTCTTCTTACACAGGACCAAAGACCGTCACATGCACACACACACACACACACACACACGCAGGCACGCACACAGTCACATACACAACGTCACACTACCCAGTCCACCATCACACGGCTAGGGTCGAGAGAGACCCCGTCACCAGGCGTCCGGCGTCCGCCTTATTGTGAAACACTCTCCTCTAAGAGATCCAAGAATTCCCCCAGAATTGTCAGCATCCCCGCCTTTCCTGCTGTTCCAGCTCCAACATATAAACACACACACACCCACACACGGCCGTGGAGCTACCAGGGCGGAATTGATTGATGGCCTTCAGAACCAATCTCATCACAGGTCGGTGAAGATGACACCACCTCTCTCTGCTGTAGTTTCTTACGAATGCCACAGGTCTCAGCTTTCAGTCTCCCCAGGGTAGGAAACCAATGCTCCATTCAGTCACAACGCCCAGCCCACCCACACACACACACAACATGCATCACATCAAGGGATGGATCCATCACTGGCTTTCTTCCATCAACAACCCTGGGGCAAGGCTTACTTTATCAACCAATGTCCTTCACCGGGACATTTCTTTGTAAATAAACATCAGCGCTTGGCTGCTTGCTTGTATGCTCTCCTGTCTGGGTACAGGCTTGAGTATTAAGGGTTAAAGCAAACATTATCTGGGGAGCGAGAGAGAGAGTGAGCCACGTGAGTCAAGCGCGTCAGCGGCCGCCCGTGTCTGCCTTGGGTCCAGTAAGGTGGTGAGTAATCTGGCCCAGGGTCCCTGCCTCGTCTTGCAGTGAGGTCATTACTGCCAGCTGACCCAGAGAGGTCAGACAAACAGGCAGAGCAAGCCCTGGTAAAAACACAACACTACCACATCCCTCATCATACACAGCATCTCCAATCACAAACAACTTTTATTGTCAGCGTTACATGTGGAGAAACACAGTGATGATCATTCACATGATCTCACTTCCATTTGCTGTAATAATCTAATTATGGTTAAAAGGGGAAACCATCTCTCCATAGACTCAGACTTAACATGACAGAAAAAAACATAATGGCACCAAACCATTTCACAAAGACCCTGACCATTACAAGCCATTGAGTTGCTTAACTCAAAAAGGAGAAGAGGGTGAGGAGGATCCCTGGCAAACCCTCCATAGGTTCCGCGAGTTGCCACAACACATTATCTTCATCAAGGTGAATGTACTGGAGGAGCCACGAGTCATTCCTGCCCATGGACGGTAAAGAGGCTGTTACTCACATACGGCCCAGCCTGAGATACACACAAACACAGCTCCTGTGTGTATGTGTAGACTCCTCTCTAGACTGGACCATGCAGTCCACAGCCACGCACTCCTGGGTGCATTCCATCAGCCACAATGTGTCGGAGAGGGTCTGATCCCAGTCTGCCTGGCTTTTACTCCTCATCTCTGTCAGCAGGGTCCAGGGTCTGGACTGCTCTCTCCCCCTGCCTGCCCTGCCACCCAGGACACAGACAGCTCAGCCTTGTGTGGTCCTCCAGGACAGTAAAGGGACAGTAGGGGATGGAGGACGGAAGAACCAGGTTGAGGGAGGGGATCATCAGGCAGAGTCCGTGTATATGGAACTAGAGGGACATTCAGGTCCTTTGGGTGGTGGATCATTCTTGATACACATGAGAAACTGTTGAGCGTGAAAAACCCAGCAGCGTTGCAGTTCTTGACACACTCAAACTGTTGCGCCTGGCACCTACTACCACACCCCATTCAAAGGCACTTAAGTATTGTCTTGCCCATTCACCCTCTGAATGGCATACATACCCAATCCATGATTCAATTGTCTCATGGCTTAAAAATCGTTATTTAACCTGTCTCATCCCCTTTTGACACGTGTTTGGATGGTTGTCTACCACCTGTGGCTACTTTAAATGACTTACAAGCATAAAATGAACCACTGACATTATTCATGGTGCCGGTATTGTTTATACTTATGTGCAGGAGCTCCACTATACTTTGAGCTAATATTCTTTAAGAGGAACATGAGCTCAAGCAGCAGAACATTTTGAGCTCCTGCCCAAGTCAACCGCTGTGTGTGTACCCTATGTGGGTGTGTGTGTACCCTGTGTATGGATGTGTACTCAGCTATGGAGTTGAAGTGGTCTGTAGATGTGTGGCAGCACAACATGGAATGTGAGAAAAGCTTGCCTTACAGAAGCTGCTTGTTCAGGGAGACTGTCAGCAGGCTGATAGCATGGACCCACTAGTCGATGATAGCGGGCTGCATGGGCAACATGATCTAGTCCTCAGTGTTGAGTCAAGCACTGACCCATCTAGATTCACTAAAGCATCAGTTAATCTGCACAGCCTCAGCTACACCTTGTATTCATGTATTAAATCTAGCTCTTGTCTTCTTTATGCCTGTCATGCCATGGAATCTAATGTACTGGTATTTCAGGTGGCTAACTAGGCGATGATGGAGGATAAAGTGATCCAGGAGAGGGGGTTGGGTAGAGGAGGAGGGGGTCGGGTAGAGGAGGAGGGGGTCTATGGTGGATCCAGGGGCCCCTCACCCTGCTCTGAGAGAGATGTGTGTTGGCACCGCACGCCCCTCCGGCAGGCAGTGGGCGCGGGGCTTGGGGCAGAAGGGTGAAATGTCACAGACAGAATGCAAATCCAGCCTGACAACTGGTGCAGAAAACATGTTCTCTCTGACTCTGAGAACCTTGCAATTTCACAAAGCTGAACGAACATATCAGCCATGCAGTGCCCCGGGCTCCAATTGGGTTCTTTTTAAAAGAGTCCCCAAAAAACTGCCCAGCTAGCGTTACATCATCACAGCCCTTTGTTGCCATTATCCGTCATCTCCAGCTCAGAGCTCCACCTCCCTCCCTCTCTACACACCTGTCTCCCAGGAGGAGCTCTACACACATGGGTTAGGGTTAGCTGTAAGTCGGCCATCTGGAGTCTCGTTGTGGTAGAGATGATAAAACAACTACACACTGACTCCTGTTAGTCAGCTCCGATACTGTATGCTCAGATCAGATCCAGCATATTGAGCATCATAACATGCTGTTTGGTTCAACCTAGTTAAGATGATTCCTTCCTATCCATGATCTGCAATGTCACGAGTCAGTAAGCTATTACGTTCAGATGTCCATGTGATCCATGATTTGTGGTTCCACATATGAACGAACGGTGAGCCTTGCTCTGCCATGTGTATTTGATTCATAGCTCATGGGTTTCTCTCTCAGTACATGATGTCCACTGATGATCGACCTGGCCAGGGCCAGCCCAGCTCAGTGACGTCACACGGTCACAGGGGCCGAGACATGGTCCTCAGTCCTCTCTGTCATGTACTGCCTGGGGAGTCAGGGATACTGAGAAATTTCTCTGCCCGCCTGCCAGGTCTAGTGGGTCAATGATTAGCTGTGACGGCAAGGTCATGCCTTCTGCAGTGAGACCTGAAAAATAGATGGAACACAGTTGTCGGCACAACTGGTCCAAGCACACCAAGACAGTCGTGAAGAGGGCACAACAAAACCTATTCCCCCTCATGAAACTGAAAAAATTGGCATGGGTCCTCAGATCCTCAAAAGGTTCTACAGCTGCACCATCGGTTGCATCACTGCCTGGTATGGCAACTGCTCGGCCTCCAACCACAAAGCACTACAGAGGGTAGTGCGTACGGCCCAGTACATCACTGGGGCCAAGCTTCCTGCCATCCAGGACCTCTATACCAGGCAGTGTCAGAGGAAGGCCCTAAAAATTGTCAAAGACTCCAGACACCCCAGTCAGAGACTGTTCTCTCGGGTACCGCACGGCAAGCGGTACCGGAGCGCCAAGTCTAGGTCCAAGAAGCTTCTAAACAGCTTCTACCCCCCAAGCCATAAGACTACTGAACAACTAATCAAATGGCTACCGAGACTATTTGCATCCCCCCCCCCCCCCCCGGACTCTGTATCGATACCCCCTGTATATACAGTGCCTTGCGAAAGTATTCGGTCCCCTTGAACTTTGCGACCTTTTGCCACATTTCAGGCTTCAAACATAAAGATATAAAACTGTATTTTTTTGTGAAGAATCAACAACGTGGGACACAATCATGAAGTGGAACGACATTCATTGGGTATTTCAAACTTTAACAAATCAAAAACTGAAAAATTGGGCGTGCAAAATTATTCAGCCCCCTTAAGTTAATACTTTGTAGCGCCACCTTTTGCTGCGATTACAGCTGTAAGTCGCTTGGGGTATGTCTATCAGTTTTGCACATCGAGAGACTGAATTTTTTTCCCATTCCTCCTTGCAAAACAGCTCAAGCTCAGTGAGGTTGGATGGAGAGCATTTGTGAACAGCAGTTTTCAGTTCTTTCCACAGATTCTCGATTGGATTTAGGTCTGGACTTTGACTTGGCCATTCTAACACCTGGATATGTTTATTTTTGAACCATTCCATTGTAGATTTTGCTTTATGTTTTGGATCATTGTCTTGTTGGAAGACAAATCTCCGTCCCAGTCTCAGGTCTTTTGTAGACTCCATCAGGTTTTCCTTCCAGAATGGTCCTGTATTTGGCTCCATCCATCTTCCCATCAATTTTAACCATCTTCCCTGTCCCTGCTGAAGAAAAGCAGGCCCAAACCATGATGCTGCCACCACCATGTTTGACAGTGGGGATGGTGTGTTCAGGGTGATGAGCTGTGTTGCTTTTAAGCCAAACATAACATTTTGCATTGTTGCCAAAAAGTTCAATTTTGGTTTCATCTGACCAGAGCACCTTCTTCCACATGTTTGGTGTGTCTCCCAGGTGGCTTGTGGCAAACTTTAAACAACACTTTTTATGGATATCTTTAAGAAATGGCTTTCATCTTGCCACTCTTCCATAAAGGCCAGATTTGTGCTATATACGACTGATTGTTGTCCTATGGACAGAGTCTCCCACCTCAGCTGTAGATCTCTGCAGTTCATCCAGAGTGATCATGGGCCTCTTGGCTGCATCTCTGATCAGTCTTTGATTTGCAGTGGTCTGATACTCCTTCCATTTCAATATTATCGCTTGCACAGTGCTCCTTGGGATGTTTAAAGCTTGGGAAATCTTTTTGTATCCAAATCCAGCTTTAAACTTCTTCACAACAGTATCTCGGACCTGCCTGGTGTGTTCCTTGTTCTTCATGATGCTCTCTGCGCTTTTAACAGACCTCTGAGACTATCACAGTGCAGGTGCATTTATACGGAGACTTGATTACACACAGGTGGATTGTATTTATCATCATTAGTCATTTAGGTCAACATTGGATCATTCAGAGATCCTCACTGAACTTCTGGAGAGAGTTTGCTGCACTGAAAGTAAAGGGGCTGAATAATTTTGCACGCCCAATTTTTCAGTTTTTGATTTGTTAAAAAAGTTTGAAATATCCAATAAATGTCGTTCCACTTCATGATTGTGTCCCACTTGTTGATTCTTCACAAAAAAATACAGTTTTATATCTTTATGTTTGAAGCCTGAAATGTGGCATAAGGTCGCAAAGTTCAAGGGGGCCGAATATTTTCGCAAGGCACTGTAGCCCCGCTATTGTTATTTTACAGCTGCTCCTTCATTGTTTCTTATTTTTCTTGAAACTATTGTTGGTTAAGGGCTTGTAAGTAAGCATTTCACTGTATGATCTACACCTGTTGTATTCGCACGTGACAAATCAAATTTGATTTGAACTAAGAATCTAACTTTTTTTATTTAACTAGGCAAGTCAGTTAAGAACAAATTCCCATACTGAAAAGCACAATTACAACAATAACACTTCTGTCTATAAGGTAGTAGTTTTGGAAATGTTAGCTAGATTACTTGTTATTACTGTATTGTCGGAACTAGAAGCACAAGCATTTCGCTACACTCGCATTAACATCTGCTAACCATGTGTATGTGACAAATAAAATTTGAAAACTGAATAGCGTTATAGAATATTACTCAGCCGTTTAGTCCATCTAACCACCTCAGAATGTGATTCCAGAAAAATGATTCTGCAATCATTAATGTGGCACAAGGCTGTCGTACTACTACCACCACGACCAACTAATAATAACCAAGGCTGCCAAAAGACACCAAGAACTGCATTATTAAGCCTTTCTATAACAAAGCCAAAAGCTGCCAAGCCAATAGACCACTGGGCATAAACCTCCCAGTCCGCAGACACAAAACAATGCCCCGGCCAGACAGTCAGGACCACAGTGACACCCGTAGCTATCTGAGATGTCTGCACGCATGGCCACAAATAGAAGCTAATTGCTGCTGAGACATCAGCTGAAGCAACAGATTATTTTTAGGGTCTGTTCAGCGGAGTGAGAGATCTGATCCCAGACCAGACGAAGGGGAAGGAAGGGAATTGATGGAGCTTTGTGGAAGGGGATTTGTCAGGGAGCAACAGAGTGGGGAGCACAGTGGGCCCATGTGGACAGCCACACATCGCAGCCACATCAGCCTGACATTGGCCTGACTACTCCCTTCAGCACCAATCACCTCACAAAGTTCCTGTCCTCACCGAATTGGGCTGGAATCTGAAAACTCCCCCACATGTCCTGCTGCTGTGCCAGTACAAATTAACCCATTTTGGCATGTGTCTTTGTTCTCTGCATATTTATCCCAGTAAAATAACCTCCTCTGTGCTGTTTAAAGCATAGCATTATTATATATCTTATCTAAGGCTTCTATTTCTATATTCTAGAACATGTTCAGTGTCTCCAGTCTTGAGAGTTATGGCAACCATGTCAGGTGAAATAATTACGCATTAAAGCCAGAGGTGTGGTATACGGCGAATATACCAGGCTAAGAGCTGTTCTTTTGCACGATGCAACGCAGATTAACTGGACAAAACTCTTAGCCGCGGAGTGTCTGGATACAGCCCTTAACCGTGGTATATTGGTGATATACCACAACCCCCGGAGCTGCCTTATTCAATTTATAAACTGGTTACCAATGTAATTAGTATTTTTTTTGTCATGCCGTGGAATACTTAAGTGATAATGCCCGAGAAGACGGTGTTTGGAGGATATACTGGCACGAGTGTTGTCAGGCCCAAGACAAAGTAGAGTGCCGGCAAACCGTGCCAATATATAATCCGAATAACGGCTTCTCGGGCATTATCACTTAAGTATACCACGGATGTGTTATTTTGATGAATTTATTTATTCTGAATCTATGGACGCTACCCAGTCGTTCGTTCTAAATGCCCTACTGGCTGACAACGTTCTTATCCCTTGCTAGCTAGCCAACTACGTCTAATTTACAACCACGTCAAACGGTGCAGCCAGAATAACAACAAAGTAGCGGCATTTGCATAAACTATTCTCTAGTGACATTTATTTGGATACATCCATAACAATGAGCTAATGAGGCACGACTTCACCTTGCATAGAACATGTGCTCTATGTCAGGACACTGTTGTTCAGGAGCTAGCTAAAAGAGCTAAATCAAATCACTCAGTCTGGAAAGACCGCAAAATAGCTGCACTGTTTCGTTCGACTTGTTTTCTATTGATAGATCCATAAAAAATATACTGAGTCATGATTTCGAATGGCTGAGAAAAGCTGCCTGCCTGTCTGTGTCCTCTCATCCCGACACGTTCATTATTATGCGACAGTTGGAAATCGAATATTGAAACAATGCTGCAAATGTCAGAGACAGACAGCAAGGTTAATACAAATCTCCGCTGTTGAAAACTAAATGTTAGTCTAAAAGAAATGGGAGAAAATGTCTAGATGTTTTTGATAGTAGAGATCAAGTTTATAAATCACCTGGCTGGGCTGATAAAACAGTGGATTGCACAGTCATATGGAACAGAGTGAAAAGGTATTTTAAAGTCAGATTTAGCTGATGGTACTTCAAATGGCCCAGAGGCTCAGGCACTACAATCTACACTAGCCTCTAGCCTGCAAACATCAGGATCCTCCTGGATTTAACAAAAATTGTTGTGTAATCAGATTAATTCATGGTGGGTTTTAATTTGTTGCTGTCAAGAAATATCAGGCTTAGGAGATACATTATGGATCTCAGCTGACAACGTAACAAAAGCTGAATAAAACAGGATGCATCCTCTTCCACTCATCTGTGATAGTGAAGAACAGGCACTGAACTGTGTGTGTGTAGTTGACAGGATTGGGGCATTTAATTGTGAATTTGTGTGACAGTGAGATGAGAATCATACACAAAAGTCCTGGAATGAACTTATGACCCTTCCAAGGTAGGATGACATCTCTATAACTCACAAGTAGCCTAATGCGGCTACATTTGAACACGCAAGAGGGGTGACTAACTATGGTGTTACCACTATAACATTAGCAGTATATCACATACAGGCTTTTTAATCAATGTATTGTATTTTACCAGGCAGATTGATTAAAAACGAAATTCTTATTTACAATGAAGGCCTGACGTAACATGTATCTCCATCCATCCATGAGTTCTACTGGAGTAGACTACACAGTGCCAGCTGGTGGTGATCCATGGTAGTGGTACAACCATCACGACTGGGTGAGTAGGATTAATTGCTGCACTCTTGTAGTAGCCTAAGCCATAGCCACAGTACACATCAAAACATGCATCTAAATCTGAGGTCCTGCTCCAGCAATGCTCCTCCTGTGTTTTCAGAAGCACTGTAAATGTGAGATGGAGTGACGGCCCAGTGTAATGATGGGTTCTGACAGCTAAGCAGAGGCACACAGCCTTGGCTGAGAGCGCCCTGTGTTGTGTAACCAGCCCATTGTTACCACTCTGGACTGTCAGCGCCATTAAGATTCATAGGAATCGAAAACGAGCTTGCCAGCCCGGACCATGGACAATTGTCCAAGCAACAGGGCTGGCGAGACAGGATGAGGGATGGAAACATGTGCGAAAGAGGAAGGCTTTGAGCCACAAAGAAAGAGACAAAAGCTGAAAATATTGAATCATGTTTCTTTCTTTACAAAACAAAAAAATACACGGTCACACAGACAAGGCCCTTAAAGCTGTTCCATTTGAGCTCTGCTCAGTTAAGGCTCAGAGTCATTCTGTGTATGTGCCCTGTTTGCAGCAGAATATCACTGGAGGCGAGTGGAGGAACAGCCACCCCAGGGGAAAGAATGGAGACGAGAATGACATGATGAGAAGAGCTTTAGTCTGTTTGACTGACCATTGGAAATGGAAACAGATCAGCTGACACAGAACACTGCAGCTTCACAGCTTGAAGACTCTTTTGGCATGTCAGCTATATCGGTTTTCACACCCTCAAACACTTCTACAATCTAACACAGAGCTGTGTGAGAGAATTATTTTAGGCTCAATCTGTGAAGTCACAGGTTCTGACAAGCATTTCGCTACACTCGCAATAACATCTGCTAACCATGTGTATGTGACCAATAAAATGTGATTTGAAGACCACAGGAACAAGCCATAGTTAAAATACCTTATTCACAGTTCAGTTAAATAAGATTCATTGGCCCAAGTGTATGTATGAACCCAGGGAGTATGTAAAGTGTGTGGAATGGCTGGATTACCTCTGTGTAAATGAATATTTACCGTGTGGGAATGTGTGTAATAGCATAATGACTAAAGGTTCACTTCATATGGAACAAACACCCAGGGCATCCCCAGTGGCCCACTGCCCTGCTGTTACCTCTATCATCCAGGACATTCACATGACTGAATAGTACCCAGGTGCTTTCAGAGGGGAGCCCCCTCTCCCTGTGATGTCAGTGTGGACTGTTGACGTTCTTTCCACACTGTTCAGACGGAATGATTTATTCATAATCATGGTGGCATAATAAACATTGAAAGCACTGACAGTTAAACCCAAGGCCTCTGGCACGGCATGCACACACCCAACCCCAGCATTCGCTACACTAAAACGTTCTTATATCCTTCAGTCTGTCTTTCCTTGGCTTCTTTATCCTTCAATTATATTTTAATATAAAACAAGCCCACATATGATGAATCGACTATGTTGAGAAGTGCCCCTCCCTCCCCTGTCCTGTGTGGCGTTGGAGATAGGCGCTTCCCAGCGGAGGCTCTTTATGTACTGGCCTCTTTTCCTCTGAAATGTTCTCTTTAACGGACATAGAAGAACCTGTTCTGGAGCCGGAGGGAGAGAACTGCACAACCAACCTCCCCCAGAAAAATTATTTAAAAAATATTTCTTTAAAAAAATGAATAAAAACTGAATAGTCCGAGTGGAGGAGTAGGTTCTGGAAGCTGAGGGGATCTGGAGCTCTGTATACTGAAAGCACTTTGGCACATAGCCAAGGCCCTAAGTAAGGCCCCATACAGGAGAGTGAGACAGACAGCATGCAGCGCCACACTACCAATCAACACAGATACAGGAATGATCAAGGCACAGAGAGACAGACCGAGAGAAATTGAGAGCACCTGACAAACATGTGGAGGAAAAGGCCAGCCTCCCCATTATCACGTTTTTGAGAAGAAGAAAATAAGAGTTTGAGGAGGTGACAACGTCACAGTAAAGAGACTGGGAGAAGAGTAGGAGGAAGGGGGTAGAGGGATGATGATGGACTGGACAGAGGAGGAAAACAACCAGCTGACAGAAAGCTATACAACACATACAGGACTTCCGTTCCTTTCTTTCAGAAGAGTAGAGGGGGAATGTAACACAGGGGAGGGTTTACTACAGTCCCAGAGGAAAACAGGTACAGCTCAGGTATCAGGTAGGGTGTGGTCTACAGGTGAAGCAGGCAGATGAGTTCCGGTCCTGCTTCAGTTAGTTTTCCCCAGCCCGGAAGCTCGCTCCCTCCCTCCCTCCGCTCTAGTCTGCTGTGTCTTCCCTCTCTGCCCCTCACAGGTAGAGCTCCTTGGCTCTGATATGTGACAGCTTGTCTCTCAGCATGCGGAAGGAGGGCCGCAGCCCCACGTCCAGGGTCCAGCACTGCTTCATGACGTCGTAAACCACCACCGGGCAGCCGTCGGGGGCGTCCATCTTGTAACCCTTCTCCACCCGCGGCACCACCTCTTTCAGGGGCTGAGGAGCAGAGAGGAGGGCGTTATCAACCCAACCACATACTCTACTAGTACGTTCTAACATCCACTGTCTGAACAGTGGCATCAACCTATCTGCCTGTGCATAAGCTCCACAGCTATTAAATGATACATCACTCATCGAGATATATCCATTTGCCTTGCATTGGAGAAAGCAATACAGATAAGGCTGCTGCCCCTTGCTGGAGTCACCTTACAATGTCATACTTACAATTCTGGGGTAAGGCACACGTCCAAAGGAGTAGATCTCCCATAGCAGGATACCATAACTCCACACGTCTGACTTAGTGGAGAACCTCTGTGGAGGGGGCAGAAAGAGAGGCTGAGGTCAACTACACAAGACACCACAGACAAAGCCAGAGCTTAGGCTACACTATTTAAACATGCTCCCTCCCTCCGTCCAATCCTCTCTCTTTTTCCACCTTTACCTTCTCTCGCAGGGCTTCGGGGGAGGTCCATTTGACAGGCAGTTTGGCAGTGTCCTGTGTGGACGAGGCCTCCTTGGTCAGACCAAAGTCGCTGACCTTGGCGATGTTGTCATCAGACACCAGCACGTTCCGGGCTGCCAGGTCTCTGTGCACAAAGTTATTGGCCTCCAGGTACTCCATGGCTTCACATACGTCACTGCACAGCAGGGGAGAACGAGGAGAGGAGGAGTCACCAAATGGAGATGTGAGACAGAGAGAGAAACAATGGGATCACTCAGCCAAGACAAAACTAATTTCACTGTAGATAAGTGATACCAATATCTATTTAAAATACTTTGTTTTCTGGCATCCTCTCCAGGGAAATCAAATTATAATTGAATAAAGAAATCCAATACTGCAGAACTTCCTGAGGATGACTTACAGTGAGAATTTGAGTAAACAGTCTCCTCCCAGCACGGTCCGTCCTCGAGAACGGAGGTAGTCCACTAGACTGCCCTGTGGTGGGGGGAGAGGGGGACGGCTGTGAAGTTGGGAAGTAGGAACAGACCCTATCGTAAAGGGACAGTGGACTCCAGCCCACGGCCTAGATAGAGTAGTCCCTGGACAAGCAATAGACTAGACTGAAGTACCTTGGCCATGTACTCTGTGACGATGTAGAGACTGCCCCTCTCCTCTACGATCACCCCCAGCAGCTGAACCAGGTTGTTGTGCCTCAGTTGCCTGCAGGGAAGAGGGTTTTAGTGACATAGATACGCACTAAGGTGTACAGACACAGTCAGAAGGTTTTAGAGAAAGTGGGTAAGACCATAAAACAGAATGGGTTTTTTTTGCGATTTTTTTTTACCCCAATTTCGTTGTATCCAATTGTTAGTAGCTACTATCTTGTCTCATCGCTACAACTCCCGTAAGGGCTCGGGAGAGACGAAGGTTGAAAGTCATGCTTCCTCCGATACAGAACCCAACCAAGCCGCGCTGCTTTTTAACACAGCGGTCATCTAACCCAGAAGCCAGCCGCACCAATGTGTTGGAGGAAACACTGTGCACCTGGCAACCTTGGTTAGCATGCATTGCGCCCGGCCCACAGGAGTCGCTGGTGAGACAAGATATCCCTACCGGCCAATCCCTCCCTAACCCGGACGACGCTATGCCAATTGTGCGTCGCCCCACGGACCTCCCAGTCGCGGCTGGTTACGACAGAGCCTGGACGCGAACCCAGTCTCTCTGGTGGCACAGCTGGCGCTGCAGTACAGCGCCCTTAACCACCCGGGAGGCAAAACAGAATGGTTGAGACTTACGTCATGACGGAGGCCTCGGCGATGAACGCCTGGGCCGTGGCGTCGTGTTTGATGCACTTCACTGCCACCTTGGTCCCTCTGTAGTCCCCCACCATCACATCTGAACAGATACATAGAGATGTAACACTGGACAACGACACACAGATCTCACACGGGGATGGAAAGAGACATCTTTATCAGCGCTGGTCTCAGTTAGGATCTTTACCTCCAAACTCCCCTTTGCCAATGGTCTGGATGAGCTTGAGTTCCTTTCTGTTCAAGGCCCAGCCACCTGTGAAGCAGCAACAGAGAGAAAGTCAGACTCAGGTTCCAGCAGATCTAATGCAACATCATCCTTCCCCAGACAGAGCAAAGCACAAGGTTAAAGACTTACTGCTGATTAAGCCCAGGTTTCCTGTACTACAGAAGATGAAGACAGACTGAGTCACTGTGTATTCTTACAGACCAAGAGTGACTCAGAGAATGGAAACACAAGGTTAGTAAAGTGTTCATACTCCTGGAGAATTCATCCTGGGCGGCTACCGTTCCCTCCATCAGCTTTGGCTTGATGAGTCTGGTACAGAGGCCGTCGGCATCTTTAGTGTAGTGCTGAATGGAGATCGGCGAGAGAGAACATGGTGAGTTGGATAGTGTGTGTATTAACAGTAGCTGCATAGCCACACTGAGAAGGTAGAACTGCGTTGTCAACCGTATGTCAAAGACCAGACAACAAAGAACGTGAGTCAAGAAGGCTCTCAGCAGTCTGGGGTGAAAAGGATGCTGGGATTGTAGGGCTAGTGGGGACTCTGCTAGTTAACAGGAGAAGCATGGAAATGGTGTGTTTGGTGGTCACTAACCACACCTTCACTTTTGATACACTCACATAATCCTGTCGACACCAACTGGTCTACATGTGATCATATTAACCAGTCAAACACACCAGCCATCCTTTTTTACCTGTGATTAGTTAGTTAAATCAATGGAGAAGCACCCAGTCATAGTGTAATCTGACTGCCACAACCACCAGATGGCAGCATGGTATGGGAACTATTGCCTCTGTACAAGCTACTAAATAAATATATTCATGTCAACACTGTATTTGAGCTTTAAAGACCCATTAAATTAACACATTTCTGAATAGTTGCAGTTATGAAACCAAGGTTATATAACTGATATTTGGACAATATAAAAATACTCAATGTGCCTGAATACACACTTGAATCTTCACACAAGTACCCACCATCCATAATAACCCAAGTACTTAACATGTGATTGACTAATCCCTTAAACGCAACAGTGTTAGATTTCCATTATGTGGTTAACACCACAAATGTGGGTCTTTTGACAGGGAAGGACAACTTGTGTGTACCAATGTGGAGCCTGTTGTGACAGGCCAGTGAGAGTAAGGGGGAAAAGAAGGAGCTAAAAATCACAAGAATGTGAGAGCGGGGGGGTAAGGCGAGAGAGAGAGAGCGGGGAGACGAGAGCGAGAAAGCGCAGAAGGAATAAGCGGAGGATTGTGGTGGAGTGATAATAAGCTGGAGTGTGCCAGTTAGACAGATGGTCCTCGATGCCAGTGTGCAGATTCCTGCCTAAATCCCAGCAGCGCCTCTGGGAAAGAGATGAGCGTTAATTAAAGTGCGATTGCAAACAATCTAGCTAGAAGCCTGATGGAGCGTCTTATCTCTGGGGAAGAGAGACCTTTCCCACCATGGCCCCCTTCCTCCCTTAACACACTAACTCAGCCCTACTGCTGTGGAGGAAGCTGTCTAATAGACCACGCAGTAGACGGAGGTCTCCCTCCACTACGACTGGGAAATTACAGGAACCGAACGATATTATGGTACTTAGGTGCCGATTATATTTGTATTGCCATTTGATGTTCCAAACATATTGCTCACTATAGGTCTGCTGCAGAGAGACGAGAGAGCACAAGAAAATGAGTTTTGATCAGTCATGGAAATAAGTGCTGAAAACATGTTGGCTCCCTATTTAAAAAGACAGAACAAGCTATAGGATGAAAAAAATACCAGGTACAGCCGACTAGCGCTTGCTAACGTTAACTTAAATCCATACTTGGAGTCAAAGTATCAATATAATACATTTCCCAAAATAATATTGATCGCTCTCCCATCAATAACCTCCACCCCCTTTGCCTTCTCTAACTATGTGACTAAGCATCCTTGACGAGTACCTGACCACCATACAGGATAGGCAGTGCGAGAGCTGAGGGAGTAGCCTAAACAGTAAGAAATAGGGAGCGTTTGGGACTGACAGGCGGACACCGCCTTACCTCCACCAGCTGCATGAGGTTCTGGAAGAACTCCTCCTCGTCGATGCTGAGCTTGCCGTTGTGGTAGATGATGCGGTAGTGCTCCACCTTACCGTCACAGCTGACACACAGGGTGTAGTCCCCAGGGTAGTTGGTGCTCTCCCTCGCCAGGAACAGACCAGTCTCTGGGGGGTAGAGGAGGAGCTCTGCCTCCTCCCTCGTTATCTTACCATGGAACCATCTGGAGATGGACACGAGAAGGAGAGGAGAGAGGGGGAGGGACAGGACACAGAGATAGGGCCTTAGTGGACTACAGAAAATTACCATACCTTGGTCATTAAAAGGGCAAAAAGACCATTTATAAGTAGATGAGAGATCTACTCATTATTATTATTATTATTGCAAGCATGCAATGTTGGCCATGTAATACACATACAAAGCCCTGTATTAAAGAGTTGATAAACAGTCAGTCATAGACAAGGTAGAGGGGACAACAGCAGTAGATCAGCATAATGTAAGGCAGTGGCATTTCTAGGCAGTTGTACTGTCTCTCAAGGAGCCAGTGAGAAAGTGCCTTGATGTAAACAGGAAACGGCAACAAAAACACACAGGCAGGTAGAGTCTGAAACTGGCACAGGCTCTGCAATAACAGGAAAATGAAAAGCAGCACAGGGCAGGCAAGACACAGAGCAGGGCCTACCAGACCCCTCTATCATAGAGAGGTGAGACCTCACTGAGGAGTAGGCTTTTAGAGAGAGCAGCATAGAGTCTCATCCCCTCAGAACACAGTCAATGAAACCTGCCACGGCTGACCACAAGGCAAGCTGCAGGGCACAGGACTTAAAAAGCTCTCTTAGGGAAAACACACGCGGTTCCCTTCTTTGTTTTAGCTCAAGCTATTAAAACACAGCCTCCATCTCACCTCATGTACAAGATCTACAGGCTTCTACTGGCTTCTAAAAGCCCTTTCTTGGCTTTTACCTTCGGATCATTAATCTCTTATCTGTAGTAGACCCTAACACAGAATCCCCCAGCAGTATGGAAACAGGAGCAGCAGGAGGTCCACAGGGGTCTCTCTGGGGGCTGGTGAGTTAAGGGTAATCAAAGTGTGTAATTGATTTACACACTTCCCTCCCTCCCTCTGTTGCCCAGCACCAAGACAGACAGAGCAGGGCCTGTGCAAAGCGGCTTAATGCGGAGAGAGGATTGAGTTGATTAGATCAGCGGAGCTGCTTCTCCATGGTCAGCAGCCTCCTTAACTCCCATTAATCTGAGAACAGGCGCCAGTAAGCCAGCAGTCAGCCAGACACTGAGTAACCAACAGCCAAAACACAGGAGGAGCACACAGGAGCTACCAGCCAAACATATGACCAACCAGTCAAACACAGGAGGAGCACACAGAAGCAATCAGTCAGACCATTTAATGAGGAAGCAGGGCATGTAATATGTCATTTATGTTGCCGTTTGTGCTATTCATTAGTCATACGATGGGAGAAAGGGAAAACAGGCTGCTAGAAGTAAGGGGAAAATAGAGAAAGGAAGGACAGTGCGGAAGGAGGTAGGAGAGACTGCAGTGAGGAGGGAACTGAGGCCTTTTGCCAGTCTTCTTTAGGGTGGTGCCGTATTTCCCTCATTACCAACAGAGTAGAAGATTACCAGCAGGTGGCAGCAGTGAGCTATGAGGTCAAAGAGCAGCATCTCTCAGGGTGTGTAGACCAACATAACCAAGAACACAGCTGACACTGTTGGTTATATAAGCCAACAGGGAGCGTTTTCCACAAGACATCTGTTACCAATTCGTAAAAACATAATAACCCCCCTCGGACTCTCGCCACTAACCACCGCTCTCTGAGGTTGATGCATCATTAGCTGTATTTACAGAGAGTTGACTCTCTTACAGTCCCTGAACTGGTGACCTCTACTTCATAAGGACAGTAAACCCACCGACTCCCTCTAGCCAGTTCCCTGTCCAGTGGAGTAGCCTTGCCTTTGTCCTTCCTTGTAACACTTGACTGGTCACCCTTCCCCACAAAATCAAATCAAATGTATTTATATAGCCCTTCGTACATCAGCTGATATCTCAAAGTGATGTACAGAAACCCAGCCTAAAACCCCAAACAGCAAGCAATGCAGGTGTAGAAGCACGGTGGCTAGGAAAAACTTCCTAGAAGTTTTCCTCTGCTCAGCTGGGTGGTTAAGCTCAGAAGATGGGGATGGTGGGGGAGAGAGTCTTCAGTGTGTGTGAGAGACAGAGAGAGAGACACACACACACACACACACACACACACACACACACACATCCCCATCAGTGTGTTTTGGTCCAACACGTTTGAGTGCAGCAACCTCAGCCTTGTCCTGTGTGTGCGTGTGCGTGTGCGTGTGCGTGTGCGTGTGTGTGTGCGTGTGTGTGTGTGTGTGTGTATGAGAACTCTGATTTCCTCCTGGCCTCCAGTTTTATCCCATTTGCATAAGTCTCATTTTTTTTCTCCCTCTTGAAATAGCTGTCCCTTCAAAGAGCCGATTCAAATCGCAGCGCCAGTTAGCCCCACCCGGAGTGGCAGGCAGCCAACCAGAGAGCAGAGGGGACAGAATAAATAAATCAATTACCAACGTCTCCTATCAGGTCTTTGTAACACTCGAACTCTAATGAACTAAGCCCCATATTCATACCTTTATTATACAGTGAAACATGGGAACTTCACAGGTAAGGGCATATCCTATGTGACAGATCAGCAAGGTACTCGTGTACTTACGGCATAAGACTGAGTTTCCCCCCCGACTTGACCCCTTCCCTTTTCTGGACGTAGTTAGCTGGGATGGTTCCCTCTCTGCCCACTGTGTTCTTCGCTTTGTACCAGTTGGGATCCTGAAATAGCAGCAGAAACACCCTTTAAAACAGTGCCCCCCCCACTGGACAGTTGAGCTAACGTAGGCTAATGTGATTAGCATTGAGGCTGTAAGTAAAAACATTTCCCCAGGACATAGACATATCTGATATGGGCAGAAAGCATAAATTCTTGTTCATCTAACTGTCCAATTTACAGTAAAAGAACACCATGCTATTGTTTGAGGAGAGTGCACAATTATGAACATGAAAATGTATTAATAAACCAATTATGCACATTTTGAACAGATATGCAATGGTTCCTTGGATCAGTCTAAAACGTTGCACACACACTGCTGCCATCTAGTGGCCAATTGTGCCTGATACTAAATTGTGCCTAATACATTATGGCCTCTCTTGCATTTCAAAGATGGAACAAAAAAAACATGCATTTTTTTCTTTGTGTTAACCTTTTACCAGATATAAAGTGTCACCTACATTTATTTCACATTTCCACAAACTTCAAAGTGTTTTCTTTCAGAAATGGTATCAAGAATATGCATCTCTTTGCTTCAGGTCCTGAGCTACAGGCAGTTACCCAAATCTATGTCATAACGGTTTCACACAGTATAGACAGGTGAGCCGTGCTTACCCTGGTGACTCCGATTATGGTCAACACATCTCCTTTACAGAAAGGCAGGTCCTGTTCATTCGTCGACTGGAAGTTGTACTTGGCTACACACTCTGTGCCAGGCAACCATGGCACCTAGGTCACGAGTGAAGAGGAGAGGCGCTGTTATAAACACTGAGAGTGACTACAGTGAAAGGTTACAGATAGTCATAGCTTGGACAAGTGAATTGCATTTACGCCATTGACACTCCAGGGAGAAATTAAATTGCCATTGGGTTACAGTAACACATTACAATCAAATAACACATTATTACAAGCATATAAAAAGGTCTAATATTCAAAAGGTAGCTATGCTGGTTTGTCCTATACGCTGTTCAGACCATATAGCATGTGGGCCTATTCTATAGGCATTAACAGGCTCCCACGTCTAACCGGTGGTGTTGTGGCATCAGTGTTGTGAATAACATACAACCATGACCCCTGTGAAGACGTTATCAGTTAGAGGCAATGACAGTACAAACAGCAGGTGTGTGTGTGTGTGTGTGAGAGAGAGTCAAGGTGCATCCAAAATGGCACCCTATTCCCTCGAGGCTCTGATCATAAGTAGTGCACTATATAGGGAATAGGGTGGGACGCATCCACTATCCTCATATAACCTGGTGTATTCCTGAAGCAATGCACTACACACAGCTGTGTGTCTGATATCGTTATCAGGACACACATCCCTCGATCATTTCCCGATAGGAGTCAAAGAGAGACGAGTGTCACAGGGGGAGCGATGTGAGAGTTATGTACTGTTGTGTGCCAAAGATTAAAATCATTTGGGTTGATAAGCAAAAGACCACCGGTCAGTCATGCTTTGCTGCTGCTGGCAGATGAAAAGCAGAAGCACTAATGTCAGTCAGGAAATATGACACTTCTGAAAGAGGCATGGCACATTAGAATGTGTGTGTAAGTAGGATGCATGCGTTCTTTAGTGATGCATGAGTTGACTCAAACTGCAGCCCCCATTGTTATATCTGCAGGTCTGGCGCGTTTAGGGTCATGACATTGTGTGGCGGGTTGAATAAAGAGAAAATACCTTATTATTTTTTTTAAAGGTATAATTCTTGTGCAATTTATATCAATAGGCTACATTGATGTTCTTTCATTATTTTAGGCTATATGGCATTAGCATGTCAGCCTGAGCTTTAGGGCCCAGCTGTACACGTGTCTAATAGCCTACACGCCAATCACAAAATACTTTCGAGAACGGGCAGAGAAACTTTGAGTTTAATTCAATAAGAAAAAAGCTGTGAAATGGAGAGTAGAAAATAAAGAGAAGCGAAGGCCAGAAAGGTATGTTTGGGAAAGATTTGGTTAAGTGGTACGAGGATAGCAGTGTTGTGCGATGGATCTGTACAAATTCGACAGTCACAAGATGGGGACATCAAATAGGCCTATGGTACGTCAAGGGAACTGTAGCCTACTGTTCAGATGGGTTAAATGGACACTGAAATCTGGACACTACTACCTCTCATAGCCTTAAAATTAACTCCTGCAGAAGCATTTCTTGCAATAAAATTATGCAAATGTTGGCAACATTTTTACTCAGGAACAGGAGTGGAGAAATCTGATTTTCTTTCAGCGAATGTGCAGTTTGATCACATCTCTACAGGGGGTATATTTATTGGAATCATAAAAGCAGATAGTATTACAACCACAAATTATGCACCAAGCAGAACTAAATCTGATCAGAAACACAATGGGTCGTATTCATAGCTTTCTATTTCCTTATAACCAGTCAAACTGATGTCATTTGGAAACTTTGCACAGACAATCTTCCCAGTTTTTTTTTTTAGATATAGATAGCGAGATCCATCTCAATTTATTTAATTTCCCCCCCCTAACCTGGTCCCTAAATGTCTTTTCTCCGCAAAAGAAGCAGGGATGACAGAACTTGACCGATGTCAACTAGATTGAAGCATTCATTCTATCGATTTAAGACATTATGGTGAGCAAGGATTTATTTAGTCTTCTAGGGCAGCGGTTCTCAACTGGTGGGTGGTTATGAATGGTTCGTACGTGTTATAATTTATGAAGAAATACTCCAGTCTAAATGAAAATGGCCAGGTAGAAAGTGTGTAGAAATGAAGACAAACTTATACATTTAAATCGCTGATTTGTTTTTCTTCAACCACATCATTTGCAATATAGAGCTATTAGCAGCACTATTTCGGTTGATTGTGTGGTCTCAAACCAGTGAGATTATTAACAGTCATCAAGAACATGTGCAAAATGCTATTGGGCCTCAGACTTTCACATATGGTTGCGGATGGGTTATTAGCAATTGCAAGCAGGGGTGAACAAACAGTTGACTTGTCGACTACTAGCTCGCGTGTGTAGATGTGTTCCTCTCACCTGGATCCCAGACATGGTAAAGGGGGTGGGGGAGGTGTCCTCAGCAGGTGTCACTGGTCAGCTGGTACCATCAGAGCTGCAGGACAACAGAAGAGAAGATAGTCAGCCAATCACCACGTATTGTGGTTCCCTCTGACAGACTAACACCACACTGGAACAGGATGTATGCTCAGCCTGGTAGACAACCACATGTGGTCTGGTCACTAAGCAAAAGAGACCCAGATTGAAACTCTGCTTAGTTCTGTTACACAGCTTCAATCTGCAGTTTACTTTGTCAATTCAACTCAGTTGCTGTGAATAAGATTCACATGCAGAGGAAAAATAGCCTGTCACTACCTTGTTTTTTGACCAAGGTACACGAACACTGGAACAACCTCACCTACTGCAAAAAAAACACTTAATGTGCTGTTATAGACTGCAATAATAGCCTACGTACTAGAATGAGTGAAATATAGGACAAAATGCAGATAAGCATTTAAGCGCCAATAATTGTGCCTCTCCACGGTGACCTTCAGTGCAAGGCGAATGCAGGAGAGTTGATCCTCCCAAAGGAAATGTTGCCCACTGCTCTGATCTCTAAAGCTAAACCCACCACTATCTCAGCTCATCGGTGTCAGGTAGGCCTCTGTGCTGCGAGAGCTGAATGATCTACAGTAGTGAGCAGTATGATCTGTTCTGGCTAGATCTAGGCTACAGTAATGAGCAGTATGACCTGTATTGGCTGGATCTAGGCTACAGTAGTGAGCAGTATGATCTGTTTGGCTAGATCTAGGCTACAGTATGCAGGCAGAACACAGCAGATACCTGGCCTGAAGGGTGTCTCGGTGGTCTGTCCCTGAGGATGAGAAAGAGGGGGCAGAGAAAATACTGGAGGCACACAAGGCCATACGGTTCATGCTGCATCACACAAAGGCACACACAGCATGGTAAATTCCCCACATTAGGGCCAGTACAGTAGCTCACAACCTCATCTAACGCGCCTCTCACTTCAGACCGCCCGAGAACAGGAAGTGAGGGGGAAGTGAGAAGTGGAAGTGGCTGACTTGTATTTTCCCCGATGGCTTGGTGTGGTGGGGGGGCAATCAGTGCCTCCCACCTCACTACAGACAGACAAAATAGAGTCCCTCACCAGGGACTCTATTTACAGTCAACCTGTTTTAATAGTGCTGCTGTTTTGCTGCTTTTTAAATTTATTTCACCTTTATTTAACCAGGTAGGCTAGTTGAGAACAAGTTCTCATTTGCAACTGCGACCTGGCCAAGATAAAGCATAGCAATTCGACACATAAAACAGAGTTACACATGGAATAAACAGTCAATAATACAGTAGAACAAAAGAAAACAAAAAGTCTTTATACAGTGAGTGCAAATGAGGTAAGTTAAGGAAATAAATAGGCCATGGTGGCGAAGTAATTACAATATAGCAATTAAACACTGGAATGGTAGATCGGCAGAAGATGAATGTGCAGGTAGAGATACTGGGGTGCAAAGGAGCAAAATAAATAAATAAATAAATAAATACCAGTATGGGGATGAGGTAGGTAGATAGATAGGCTAAGTACAGGTGCAGTGATCTGTAAAATGCTCTGACAGCTGGTGCTTAAAGCTAGTGAGGGAGATGTGAGTCTCCAGCTTCAGAGATTTTTGCAATTCGTTCCAGTCATGGGCAGCAGAGAACTGGAAGGAAAGACGACCAAAGGAGGAATTGGCTTTGGGGGTGCTGCTACCCACACGAGTGGGTGCTGCTATGGTGACCAGTGAGCTGAGATAAGGCAGGGCTTTACCTAGCAGAGACTTGTAGATAACCTGTAGCCTGTAGGGTTTGGCGACAAGTATGAAGCGAGGGCCAACCAACAAGAGCCTACAGGTCGCAATGGTGGGTAGTGTCCAGTCTGTCAATGTTGTGGACAGCAGCCCCATCCAGCCAGATACTGACTGTAACAGTGCTTTCGGAACTCCATAAATGTACTGTAGAATTCTAGTGATATTAAATTACACGTCCAGAAGGCCTGGGTGGGCCTCATCCAGACAACCACTACAGTGTATCAATGGCCTCACAGCACAGCACTGCTAGTTCTACATCCTGTTCTAAAACAGGAAGTTGGCTAATTGCAGACTGCTGCAGACCTGTATGCAAACTGACAGAGCCAAATATAGCAGCTCTGGTATACCCAGAGGCCACCCACTTTTCTATTTGCCATTATTAGTGTCAGTTAGTGCAAAGGGAAAGCATCACAACAAAAAACAGTTTTTAATAATAAATACGCATCTCTAAATCGAGCCTACTTCCATCGTCCTCTAAGAGGGACTGAATATCCTCCTCACTTCAGTGTCAGTCACCGTATGTGTGTGAAACAGCCATATGCCATCATCCATGGCTCCTATAGTGCTGGTGAAAGGAGATGATTTACACAGAGCCGGTGAAGAAATCCAGGCAAGGTTTCTGAACCAAGGTAGGAAGGCGGATTACGTCTGAGAAATGAGCGCAACTCCAGCAGCAGTGCTGACGTACTGAGGTCAAAGACAGAGCTGCTTAGAGCCCACTCAGCAAATCAAGTTCACTGAAGGTGCCTACACACACAGCCATGTGAGTGATGCTCTATACCTCAGAGCGTAATCTCCTCCTTTCCCAGACATCCCCTCTATTCTTTTCAGCTCTCGCAGGCGCCCTGCTGATATCGCTACCATGGAAATCCACCAAGTGATGTAACACACTATAAAACCATGATAACTACCTCTTCATATAGTAGAATTCTCCTTTCTCTGCTGAGTTCAATGACAGTCATTAGGTGCTCCATTTAGGCTCCATTCACACTAGGTCTACATCAATTCCTCCATTTTACAAGCACAGTGCTCTGCTGAGGTATCTAGTTGGAAAAACATTACGCCACTTTCCAGTGAGTGTAAAAAACACATCTCTGAAAGGAAAACCATCCATCCAAAACCTCTCAGTACTCCTCTCTAGCCATCTAGTGTTGAATGAACACATACATAGTATCCACAGCAAATCTATTATTTCTACCATGTCATGCTTGTGTAGTCAACAAGTACTAAGCAAGTAGGACCGGTATATATGTTTGCCAGAAGAGCCTCCCCAGATGGGTAGCATTGCATCAGCTTCATGAAGTCTTCAGGTGGAGAGAGATCATTCTGCTTGTGCAGTCAGCGTGCTACTGATTGTTTTCCTGTGCTGGCTGAACTCTCCATGGCTGCAGCTGGTCGGAAGTGGACAGTAATTCACACTTTCAAAAACAACCACACAATCATGATTAGGCCTACAGTATGTAACAACTATGCCAGTGAGAGACAGAAAGAGTGTTGCGTATGTACCGCATTGTGAAAACTCTATTCTGAGTAGTAAGCTAATGTTTCTCAACAGCATATACATGACAGGTTGCTCCAGGTAGAAATGGATGGTGCACAGAGTTCACATTTCAGAACTCAACTACTTTACATGACCTGAGTGTCTGGCAGTGGCGGTCGGTGCTGTTCAAGATTAGGGAGGAACATTTGTTTTTACTGAGCGTGGCCTTATTTATATTAAAGCATATTGGCTGACTGTTCTTCGTATTCCACATCAACGTAACGTTGATAGGTTTAGGCTACTAAATGATACTCTAAATGTACCTTTTACCCATCACGAGGTTGCTACAACGTAGCCTACAAATTAAAGTTCATAACATAGGTACACAGGTCAAGAGACAAAATTGGAGTAATCAAGGTGAGACAGTGACACGTTCAATACCGCCTTGAACACTCATTAGTCGAAATGAAAACAAAAATCACTTTCCATTGGACAAATTCAGGTAGGTCCCTCCCAGTATCATTCTGTTTGCTTCTATTTAAGAAATGTTTGTAACAGAATTGGCAGAATGAATACACCCCTGACCTTTTGGTCCTTTAAAAACCTGCTGTATGTTCAATTGTGTGCGATAGCCTGGAAAATGACTCTGGATGACAATGTTTTCCAAAATAATTTAAATCCACTTAGCTTCCTTGCCACAATACTAATGATATCTAAATACTTGTATCATCCCAGCCCTAGTTGTAAACATTAACGTTATAGTCAACCAAATAGAACTTAACTGTTAGTAATCCCACAGTCAAATCCAAGTGGACAATCACACAGTACAATGTACAACAAGCAGTTACACCGGCAGGCCCCGGTGGCAATACAACTGAAACTGGCTTGGAAGAGTTGCCGTGTTGGATAGCCTTGGCCATCTAGCAAACATAAATAGCATTCCTCTCAGAATCAGGTTGTTGAGTTGATTTAATTAAACTGCAATAGTTGGTAAATCAAAGGTAAACTAAGAAATATATAGCTAGCACTCCCTCTCCCTGCCTCTTCTCCTTAATTTGAAGAAATGAATTTGTTCAAAACTGTTCAACTATCATCTTTGAGTCAACTGCTCACCAGAATGTATGCACTACAGTGCTAGATTGCAAGCATAAGCTATAGCTGTATTAGATTCATAACCTGATACTTTGATTGGATGGACAAGATGTTAACTTGACTAGGGTAGGGGGCAGCAGTCGGAATTTTGGATGAAAAGCAGGCCCAAATTAAACTGCCTGCTACTCAGGCCCAGAAGATAGGATATGCATATAATTAGTAGATTTGGATAGAAAACACTTAAAAGTTCTCTAAAACTGTTAAAATAATGTCTGTGCGTATACCAGAACTGATATGGCAGGCGAAAACCCGAGGAAAAGCCAACCCAGAAGTACTATTATTTTGAAAGGCTGTTTTTCTATTGAAAGCCTATCCACCATACAAAGACTTAGGACCCAGTTCACAAGCTCTGTGGCTTTCTCTACATGTGGTCAGTCTTCAGGCATTGTTTCAGGCTTTTACTCTGAAAAATGGAGGGAGATACAGCACTTTCAATCAGTGGCCAGTGGAAATTTCCATTCATAAGCCATGCGCCTGATCGGGAACGCGCCTTTGTTTCTCCTTTCCTATTGACAAAGCTTTTGTCCGGTTGAAATAAATAATCTATCTATTTCTACTAACTTTTATTGTACTTTCTGGACTTATTAGTGCATGTGCCTTAAGCATTCGGATCACTGGACAAAACGCGAAAAAAAAAAAAGGTAGGCATTTGGTTATAAAGAGGGACATTAATCGAACAAAACAAACATTTGTCTAACATGGAAACCTGGGAGTGCCACCAGATGAAGATCAAAGTTAAGTGATTAATTTGAATGCTATTTCTGACTTGACACTCTCCTTGGCTGGAAAATGGCTGTATGGGTTTCTGTGGATAGGTGCAGACCTAACATAATCGCAAAGTGTGCTTTCTCTGTAAAGCCTTTTTGAAAATCGGACACAGCGGTTGCATTAAGGAGAAGTTTCTTTATTTGTATGTTTAACTTCTTGGATATAGGGGGATGACTTTTAATTTATTGATAAAAAAACGTGCCCGTTTTAAGCGCAATATTTTGTCACGAAAAGATGCTCGACTATGCATATAATTGGCAGCTTTGGAAAGAAAACTCTAAGGTTTCCAAAACTGCAAAGATCTTATCTGTGAGTGCCACAGAACTCATGCTACAGGCGAAACCAAGATGATACCTTAACCAGGAAATGGGCAGAATTTTCAAAGCTCTGTTTTCTATTGTCTCCTTATATGGCTGTGAATGCGCCGGGAATGAGCCTGCCCTTCCTATCGTTTCTCCAAGGTGTCTGCAGCATTGTGACGTATTTGTAGGCATATCACTGGAAGATTGGCCATAAGAGACTACATTTACCACGGGTCCGCCCAGTGTCCTTTGTCTAAATTGGTGCGTAATCTACAAGCTGCACGCAGTCATCCAGTGATTGAGAGGAGAGAGGAGGCTTTCAACGAACGATATATCATGAAGAGATATGTGAAAAACACCTTGAGGATTGATTCTAAACAACGTTTACCATGTTTCAGTCGATATTATGGAGTTAAATTTGGAAAAAAGCTCGGCGTTTTGAAGACTGAATTTTCAGGTTTTTTTGGTAGCTCCGTTGCACCAAACGGAGCAATTTCTCTCTAACAAATAATCTTTCAGGAAAAACTGAGCATTTGCTATCTAACTGAGTCTCCTCATTGAAAACATCTGAAGTTCTTCAAAGGTAATGATTTTATTTGAATGATTTGTGAAAATGTTGTCTGTTGATGCTAACGCTAAATGCTACGCTAGCCACGCTAGCTGTTACACAAATGCTTATTTTGCAATGGTTGAGAAGCATATTTTGAAAATCTGAGATGACAGTGTTGTTAACAAAAGGCTAAGCTTGAAAGCTAGCATATTAATTTCATTTCATTTGCGATTTTCATGAATAGTTAACTTTGCGTTATGGTAATGAGCTTGAGGCTGTATTCACGATCCGGGATGGCTCGACACAAGAAGTTAATTCATACTGCAAGGGGTCTGATCGCTTGGATGACTTCCTTCAGAAGTCATAATTACTGTGAAAGTCCATGGAAGGGGATGAGAACCATGAGCCTACTAGTTGTTCAAGTCAGAGTAGCCAGAGGCTTGAAAACATCTGTCCTCCAGCTACACCATGGTGCTACCATAGAGGGTGCTGTTGAGGCTACTGTAGAAATTCATTGCAACAGTGTTTTTTTATCAATTATTTGGTGACATGTTGATGTTATGTTGGGAGGAGTTTCATGGTAGGCTCAGAGGTTGCAGGTGTGTGTGCTGGGCCTGTAGCACAGAGTTTGTATTGTAGAGTTTACTGGCAGCAAAGAAAGGTACGGGGAGAAATATGGAAATGTGACCTCCTGACTATGCAAATACAGAGCAACAGCTCACACATTCACAGTTCAGTGGAGTGGTCCGATGTTGACGAGACAACAAGTGCATAACTGTCCACAACAGATGACTCAATAGTTAAGTTTTGAATGTGAAAAATTCTTTACACTATTGATTAGCCTAACCACACCAAAATCACAATATAGGCCAACTAAAAAACATTGTCATTGCACAGAGTATGGATATCACAAGTGAGATGTCATTTGTCTCTGCACAGAAGCATAGTGGAAACAATCCTATGGTGAAAAGCAGTGAGTCCAGTGTTGTGACTGGGGTCCTCACAGCATCTACTTTCTACTAGCCTTAGCCTAACTGAGTGAGGAGAACTGAACATGGACCCTCCCTTGCAGAGCAGAGTGCACAGTGAAAGTTTGAGGCATTGTGCTCTGTTATGAGTGTTGGCAGTTCTAAAGCAGGGCACTGACAGACAGTATCAGGGTGCTAAAGTGCTCCAGTCAGACAAAGCACAAGCCTGGCTGTCACGGTGTTGTCTGCTGCCTCCCTCCTACTGTCCCTAGTAGCAGGAACCAGGAAGTGGGCTACAATTAGTGTTAGTGCAGTGAGACACGATGTGCCCTGAGATAAAGCAGCCTCGCTCCCAGAGTCTAATAAGCCCTTCTGTTCTTTTCATCTGTGTCTGCCCTAACCCTGTGTCCCACTGCCCCAGTAGCATAGAGAGAACAGACAAACGGCACAACGTGAGCTCATGAGTAACATGGCACAAGCATTTCGCTACACTCGCATTAACATCTGCTAACCATGTGTATGTGATAAATACAATTTTATTTGACTTCCACGACAGGACCAGGTCAGCACCCCTAGCACAGAGAAGACAGACACAGGTGACTCAGAATATCTCACATGGAAATTTCTCTAGCAAAATACTGTTTTAAATGCTGGAAAGCTTCCTCAGGGTAGGTGTTTGCCAACGTCTACATAAAAGGCACCACAAGGGACACACTATACTTACAGCTGGGTTAGTTTCGGTATACAAATAGAAAACACAAGCCTTTGATTGTGGGGAATACACAAAGCTAAAAGTGGAACAAGCGCAACAGCGAGAAGAGAATGATTATATTTGAGTGAAATGATCAGCCTAGATCTGAATTCCTGTTCAAGAGTCATGTGGAGCAGCTATGGGAGGAGAAATCCATCTGAGGGAGAGAAAGGAAAATACAGAGGAAAAGATGGTAGAGCGCAAGCGAGGGGCCTTCAGGAAAAGAGACAAAATAGAAAGAGAGGGAGGTATGTGGGCATCCCTTCGTAGTGCTCCCCTCCACCTCATTAAACAGAGCACGTCTGGCTCTGCCATCTGCTGCACGCCACCTTTCCATCGCTCAATTCTCTCTGTTTTTAGACATGGTCCGTTCTTCACAGTCCCACTGAAACGGCTGGACCCATCTGTTGTTTATCTTGTTCTCCTACTCTTAGTTTCAGGGGGATAGACAGATGAACAACAGGCTGACTACATGTGAGAGGAGAGGTAGAGAGCAGGAGAGAGAGCTCGTGTTCAAACTGCCGAGGTCCTGACCAGACCGCTTCAGTCTTCAGCTCAACTGTCAGCCTGGACTGACTGGATCTCATCCAGGCCCATCAGTACACTAGGCTACGTATTCCAAGCCCATACAAATACTCACCACTAGACCTTCACCATATTACTATTACCCACAGGTTGAAGGTTGAGACAGTACAAGAGAGCTGATGCTTTTCTTGTGGCCATCTGAGCGTGAGACCTACTCAGCAAATAGCCTAGGCCTAAGGTACTGTAGTTGTATTAAAGGCCTACGGTACTGTAGTTGTATTAAAGGCCTAGAGCAGCCATTTTTATCTCCATATCAAAATCATTTCTGGGTAACAATTAAATAATTTACTGTGATTATTTTTGACCATTGTGTTTGAAAACAAACAAACAATTTCTCAAGCAAGATTTTGCTAGAACTGTCGGGAGTATTCCGAGTGGGGAGGGAAAAACAAAACTAGCTGTTACTGGCAGAGAGGTTTGGAATGCTTTCTTACTGGTCTATTAACTACTTTACTGCCTGGTGATGTCACCAGGCAGGCCAAAACTCCATCCCATCAAAACCGACAGACATGTAGGCGGTATTTCCAAACAGCTCTTACACTAAAAAAGGACATTCACCATTCTAGTATTACTCCAACCTCAGTGTGGAAATCTACAGTAGATACAGTTGAATTCGGAAGTTTACATAAACGGGTTTAATGACTCCAACCTAAGTGTTTAAACCACTCCACAAATTTCTTGTTAACAAACTATAGTTTTGGCAAGTTGGTTCAGACATCTACTTTGTGCATGATAAGTCATTTTTCCAAAAATGGTTTACAGACAGATTATTTCACTTATAATTCATTGTCACAATTCCAGTTGGTCAGAAGTTTACATACACCAAGTTGACTGGGCCTTTAAACAGCTTGGAAAATTCCAGAAAATGTCATACTTTAGAAGCTTCTGATTGACTCAAATTATGTCAATTAATCTATTGGAGGTGTACCTGTGGATGTATTTCAAGATCTACCTTCAAACTCAGTGCCTCTTTGCTTGACATCATGGGGAAATCAAAAAGAAAATCAGCCAAGACTTCAGAATAAAAATATTTAAAAAAGAATTGTAGACCTTCACAAGTCTTGTTCATTTTTGGGAGCAATTTCATCTGTACAAACAATAGTACGCAAGTATAAACACCATGGGACCACGCAGCAGTCATACCGCTCAGGAAGGAGACACGTTCTGTCTCCTAGAGATTAACGTACTTTGGTGCAAAATCAATTCCAGAACAGCAAAGGACATTGTGAAGATGCTGGAGGAAACAGGTACAAAAGTATCTATATCCACATAACCTGAAAGGCCACTCAGCAAGGAAGAAGCCATTGCTCCAAAACCGCCATAAAAAAGCCAGACCACAGTCTGCAACTGCACGTAAGGATAAAGATCGTACTTTTGAGAAATGTCCTCTGGTCTGATGAAACAAACATTGAACCGATTGGCCATAATGACCATCGTTATGTTCGGAGGAAAGAGAGGGAGGCTTGCAACCCGAAGAACACCGTCAGCCTGGCGGGGGTGCTTTGTTGAAGGAGGGACTAGTGCACTTCACAAAATAGATGGCATCATGAGGGGAAATTATGCAGATGTATTGAAGCAACATCTCGAGACATCAGTCAGGGAGTTAAAGCTTGGTTGCAAGTTGGTCTTCCAAATGGACAATGACACCAAGCATACTTCCAAAGTTGTGGCAAAATGGCTTGAGGACGACAAAGTCAAGGTATTGGAGTGGCCATCACAAAGCCCTGACCTCAATCCTATAGAAAATGTGTGGGCAGAAATGAAAGTGTGTGGGAGCAAGGAGGCCTACAAACCTGACTCAGTTACACCAGCTTATGGAAGGTAACCCGAAACGTTTGACCAAAGTTTAACAATTTAAAGGCAATGCTACCAAATACTAATTGAGTGCGTGTAAACTTCTGACCCACTGGGAATGTGATGAAAAAAATAAAACATTCTCTATTATTCTGACATTTCACATTCTTAAAATAAAGTGGTGATCCTAACTGACCTAAGACAGGGAAATAGGATTAAATGTCCAGAATTGTGAAAAACTGAGTTTAAAATGTATTTGGCTAAAGTGTATGTAAACTTCCAACTTCGTTGGGGAAATTAGGGGAACAGGGTGGGAAGTAAAGGTGCTTGCAGGAGGGGGGGGGGGGGGGGGGGGGGGGGTTGGATACTGCTCGGGTGTAGGTGCTATATATGCTGATCGTGATGGTTTGGTGCACTTACCTTTTTATCAAGTTACATGGTATGCAGGCCACCATAGGAACTACAAACGAGAGGAGGGCGGGGCTTACATTCACTTCCTGGAATGTCAAGGGTTTAAACGAACCAATTGAGAGAGGCAAAGGTCCTAGCCCACTTGAAAGCACTCTCGTCTGATATTATATTTTTACAAGAAACCCATCTGAAGAATAACTCTCATAGCAGACTTAAGTGTAGGTGGGTGGGGCGAGTGTATCACTAACTTCTCTGCCAAAACGAGAGGCACAGCGATTCTGGTACGGAAAGTAATTCCCTTTCTACATAAAACCACTATTGCGGATAAAGAGGGTCAGTATGTGATCTTAATAGGAGAAATCCACTCTACCTCAGTAACTCTACTAAATATCTATGGGCCAAACATTGATAACCCCTCTTTTTTCAAAAGAGTCCTTGCCCTGATTCCAGATATCTCCCATACTAACCCGGTCATTGGAGGGGACCTTAACTGTGTGCTAGACCAGTATTTGATAAATCCTCTACCCGGCGAACCCCTACCTCCTATTCAAGCGAATTCTTGAATACCTACATAAAAAAATTCAAACTTATTTGATATATGGAGGATGGCTAACCCTACGGGTAGGGAATACTCCTTTTACTCTCATGTTCACAAGGTTTACACTCGAATTGACTACTTTTTGTTGGATGCTAGACTACTCCCCTATACCTGTAATGTGAGGTATCATGATATTATAATCTCGGACCACAGTCCACTCACCTTCTCCCTGAGATTGGGTGACATTGTACCAAACGAGAGGGTCTGGAGGTTGAATCCTCAGCTCCTCACAGAACCAACATTCTGTGAATATCTTAAAGACCAAATTACATTTTTCTTTGATACCAACGACAACAGAGACCTCCCCAGCATTATTGTGGGAAACACTGAAGGCTTATCTGAGAGGCTGTGTCATCTCCTTTCAGGCTGCCAGGAGTAGGCAAAACAGAGGAAAACTGGAAGAACTGGAGGGACAAATCCACTTACTGGATAGGGAGAATGCTAGCCACCCATCTATGGAGAAACATAAAAAATGTACCTCTAAAATTTTTATATAATCAGATTCTCTCAGCTAAAATGGCTAAATCCTCTCTCTATGCCAAGCAAAAATATTTTGAGTGACAAACCACACAAATTACTCACCAGACAACTTCGAAAAAATGTGAGTGACCGAATGATTCAAAGTTAAATCTGCATCTGGGGAATTACTCTCTTCCCCCAAAGACATCAATGACAGATTCCGGCAGTTTTATGAGACTCTATACACATTTAAAGCGGATCCTAACCCCTTAATTATGCAAACATTTTTGGAGGACTGTAATCTTTCTGCCTTGAACCAGGAAGATTCTAACTTCCTGAATAAGGAAATATCTCGATGAAATTCAAGAAACAATTAAATCTCTAAAGAGTGGCAAGACCCCGTGCCCAGATGGATACCCTGGTGAATTCTATAAAACATTCAGCAACATGCTCTCTCCCTACCTGCACAAAATGTTGGTTCAGGCCAATGAGGATGGAGCTCTCCCTTCTACTTTGGACGAAGCGTTCATTACAGTTATACATAAGGGTAAAGATCCAGAAGAGGTAGGGTCATACAGACCAATATCTCTCCTTAATACAGACCAAAAGATTTTAGCAAAAACTCTGGCTAACAGGCTTAGCACTTTAATTGGCCCATTCGGATCAGACCGGCTTTATCCCTAACAGAAACTCATTCTTCAATCTTAGGCGCCTCTTCAATATTATGTATTCTCAGAGGTTACCCAACGTGGACCTTGCCGTCATCTCGAAGCCGAAAAGGCCTTTGACCAAGTTGAGTGGCCCTATCTATTCAAGGTCCTACAGAAATGTAATATTGGAGATGAGTTCATAAATTGGATCCAGCTTTTATATAGGAACCACTGTGCCAGAATACTCACTAACCAATCATTGTCACCCCGATTTAACCTTAACAGGGGGACAAGGCAGGGTTGTGCGCTGTCGCCTATGCTCTTCGCCCTAATTATCGAACTGCTCGCTCAGACGATTAGATCTCTTGCAGCAATACACGGCTATAATACTAAAGATACTCTAAATAAGATTTCCCTATACGCAGATGACATCCTCCTCTATGTAACAGAACCCCAGGCTAGTATCCCAGCTATTCTTGATGTGATCAATTTGTTTGGCACCTTCTCGGGATACAGAATAAAATTGGAACAAGAGTGAATTAATGCACATACGGTCGCAAAACACCTCCTGGCTAGAACATCTCCCATTTAAGTTCTTCAGAAAAATTTACCTACCTAGGAATTGTAGTTACCAAACAATACTCCTTACTATTTAAAGAGAATTTCCCCTCTCTGATACAAAAACTCAAAGCTAACATACTATTTTGGAGAACTCTCAATTTCTCTGCTCGGAAGAATTAATGCCATTAAAATGGTCTTCCTCCCACAACTGCTCTACCTATATCAGAACATCCCAGTATTCATACCTAAATCCTTTCATAAACAACTGGACTCAATATCAATCCTTTCATCTGGGATTATAAAACACACAGGATAGGTAAAAAACACCTCTGTAAATCCAAGATGGAAGGAGGATTGTCTCTCCCAAATGTTATATTTTATTACTGGGCCGCTAACCTCCGCGTTGACGCACTTCCGGCATCCAGCTGGCTTACTATGGAGCGTGAGGAGTGTCACCCCTTCTCTATTGGCGCTGTGATTTTGTCGCCTGTCAATCTGGCGATGTCACTTTATTGTAACAATCCTATTATACATAGAACAGTTCCAATCTGGAAACAAAGTCCACTTTGAGCTTAGACCAATGTCATTCATGCTCCCTGTCGCCAGGAATCCCTCCTTTGCCCCTTCTAACCTTGATAACACCTTTGAGCGATGGGGAGAGCTGGGGATAAGTACCATAGGGGATTTATACATAGAAGGGACCTTTGCTTCCTTTGAGTTGCTGAGGGAAACTTATAATCTTCCCAGAAGTAATTTTTTCAGATACCTACAAATTAGAGACTACGTTAGAAAACACCTCCCAACATTTGGGAATGCTAAACCTTCCATGTTTGACAGATGCATAAAAATATGCCCCACCTCAGATAAACTGATATCGCGTCTATATTATGCTTTTCAATCTGTTAGCACACCTTCTACAGATGCCATCAAGGCAAAATGGGAGGAAGAGCTAGGGACTGACATTTCTGTGGCAGACTGGGAAGAGAGCTTGGAGTATATCCACACATGCTCCATTAATTCCAGACATCGTCTCATACAATTCAAAGTATTACACAGATTACACTATTCCAAAACTAAACTGCATAGGATATTTCCTGATACATCCCCTACATGTGATAAATGTCAGGCTGCGCAGGCAGGGTACACTACTCCACTGCTTTGCCCTATGCTCTAGCTTGCATGGTTATTGGTGTGGAATTTTTGGGATCCTCTCTGAAGTTGGAGACTTCAATAGATCCAGACCCGCTTCTGATAATCCTGGGAGTATCAGAGTCCCTAAACGGATTAACCAACCCCCAAAAACAACTAATCTCGTACGGTCTCATTTCGGCAAAAAAAACATCTTGTTGTTTTGGAAAAAGAGGGAAGCGCCCTCTACCAAATTATGGCTCAGTGAATTGGCAAACACTGTACACTTAGAAAGAATTTGATATATTCTGAACAATAAATTATCAACATTTGATCAAATCTGGCAGCCTTTCCTCTCCCACTTGGACGAGTCGGCGCTGTGAATTTGTACTTATTAACGCACTCTCAATTGTAATATTTTAATCTACCTTTGGGCAGCATGTGCTGGCCCTGCCACCCGAGCAGTTGGGGGGGGGGGGGGGGGGGGACACGGACATCTTCCCTCTTTCTTTCTACGTGTCCTTGTTTTGTATGTCGTGATTTGTATTATTTGTTTTGCACCCAGAACTCTGGGTCTTGTTGTTCCTGTATGCTCCTTTATGTTTAGATAAGAATTGTATACCTGTCTTGTATACCTATACACCATTCTTCTGTGTGTTTACAAATATTTGAAAACACACCAAAAAAAAACAAAAAAATAACTTCCAACTTCAACTATATAATACAGCAAAAGCATGTTTATGACTGCACTGGGCATTTAGTACCTCCAATATAACACCATCAATTCTAAGGCTGGGAATTGCCATGGAACTCACAATATTATCTCAATACTTAGGTGCTGATGTGATATGTATTACGATTCTATATGTATTGCAATTCAATAGTGCGATTTGATGTTCTAAACATATTGCTCACTGCTGCAGAGAAACAAGAGACTGCATGAGAAAGTTTTGATCGGTCATGGAAATACAAGTGCTGAAAACATGTTGATTCCCCATTTTAAAATATTATGGAGAACAAGCCATAGGATTCAACATACCGGAGTTTTGGCGGAGGTACAGCCGACTAGCTCTACCTTGCTAAATAAATCATGCAAAAAATATATACATTTTATTTGCATTATTTATTTAGCCTAGGCTACACACACACGGCATCAAAGTATCAAAATATCCTCCAAAATAATATTGTGATAAGCAGCTGTATATCAACCTGCCCCCCCCCCCATCACTAATAAATTCCCCATCCTCTATTCCATTTGTAGAAAAACATGGTGTGGAGTGAGAGTGTCAGAAAGTCTCACAGGAATGACAGGTAGGCAGCAGTATGCACTTGAGTTCAGTACATCATGCAGAAGAAATGGAGGGGGTTGATCTGAGTGAATGTGTAGCCTATTTTGACAGCACGTCATAAAAGGTGAAGGCAGCAAGAAACCCCTTCCCTTCAGAAGCTGCAGACGAAAGAGAGAGCGAGCGCGACCGTCTATTGTGTTAGCAGCCAGAGCAGCCGCAGAGCCAGAGCAGCCGCAGAGCAGCCGCAGAGCAGCCGCAGAGCAGCCGCAGAGCAGCCGCAGAGCAGCCGCAGAGCAGCCGCAGAGCAGCTGCAGAGCAGCTCTCTTAGCAGTTGTCTGAATCTCAGCACATGCAGGCAATTTGCTAATCTCATTCTATTTATAGCCTCTGCATATCCAGGCAAAGTGAGACTGCATTCCTTTTCATTATTTCATACATTAGGTAGGTGTGTGTGTGTGTGTGTGTACATGAGGGGATTCTCTCCACCCACAGACTGTCAGAGATGCTACAAAGGAAATTCTGGGGAAGGTGGGCAGACAGCTGGAGGGGGTGGGGGCTGGAACCCCTAGTTGTCAAGCAGCATGGAGGCCGAGGGGAGGAATGCACACTAAGGAGAGGAGTGGGTGACGAAGGAGATCCTTGAACAGAGACAAATTGAGAGAAGGAGCTTGAGCCATGAAAGGGGATTTGAGAGGCTGAGACAGTGTGAAAGCGAGTTAGATAGAAATGACTGCGCTCGGTCCTGACAGCAGGGTACCGGCACTAGCAGCCAAATAGACTGCTGCAGTGTCTTAAACACGCAGAGAAGCAGTCTGCCTGCCTCAGTCAATGTGCCTCATCGCACTGCACAGCTCCCCACTCCGTCTACAGGAAAAGCCAGAGTAATAGGTGACAAAGAGCCTCATCACACACAGCAATGAGAGGGTTTAGCAGAGCAGGATCCTGGTACAACAACACAAATCACTCATCTCCAACTGACAGACTGTGTTGTATTCCTGGTTCGAGCCCAGGGAGGAGCCAGGAGAGGGACGGAAGCTGTTACACTGGCAATACTAAAGTGCCTATAAGTGCCTATAAGAACATCCAAGGTTAATGAAATACAAAATTGTATAGAGGGAAATAGTCCTATAATAACTACAACCTAAAACTTATTACTTACTTCTGACTCATGTTAAAAGGAACCACCAGCTTTCATATGTTCTCATGTTCTGAGCAAGGAACTGAAACGTTAGCTTTCTTACATAGCACATATTGCACATTTACTTTCTTCTCCAACACCTTTGTTTTTGCATTATTTAAACCAAATTGAACAGGTTTCATTATTTATTTGAGGCTAAATTGAATTTATTGATGTATTATATTAAGTTAAGTGTTCATTCAGTATTGTTGTAATTGTCATTATTACACCCAAAAAATGTAAGTTAAATAAATAAATAAATTTTAAAACGTTTTTTTTAAAGAAAATCGGTATCGGCTTTTATGGTCCTCCAATAATCGGTATCGGCGTTGAAAAATCATAATCGGTCGACCTCTAGTCGAGTGCATACATTTTCATACTTTTCTGTACTGGTCCCGTGAGAGTTGTTTCACTCGGGCACTAAACATGAACAATGGAGCCACACCCCGCGGCCATCGGACCCTACTGTACACCAGCCAGCACTGCGAATAATGAATCCCTAAACAGACTTCCATTAGCTCCCTCGACAGAGTCTCACATGCACGCTCACACTGAGTGGTATTGAATTATCTTCCTCATATATCTTCTTTAAAAAGACAGACTAGACTCCTGATGAGATAAAAGGAAATTGTGGTAGGCTACAATACATCTAATATAAATCGTTGTGAGACAAAGAATGTCAATAAAGATATTCAACAAATTAAAATCAGAATGAACAAACATGCTTCATTGTAATGAAGACAACGCATTCTTGATAGGGAAATGAAAGTGGTCATATATGGTGCAGACATTAGGGTTTAGTGAGTGCCACACTGCAAGTCCTTGAGCTCCAGGTCAGGACAGTGTGCTGAAGTGTGTTATATCTCCTCTAGTCTCTACATATGGCCTAGATTCACCCAGCCCACATCAAGTCAGATCACACTCAACATACTGTCACACAGCCAGAAAGATGCACACAAAGATATACCAGAACAGGCACGCGTGCATCGTATGCGTTGGTATTCAGTTATTTTCTTAATACCGACTTTGTATGAGCAGAGCTGTGAAGAACTCATCTCAGAAGCAAACCATTCATCATTACTGATATAAAGAATCCTTCTCTCAATAACATAATACCACACGGGGCTGCATGCAGTCTCCTCACACAGATGTGCCAAGACACTAAGTAATGTGTGGACAAGTCTTCATTTGAATGTCAAGCAACCAACATTAACACATTAACAATATTAGGGGGGAAAAGCAAGCAGATGTCTCAATGCTCAAGGGGGTGAAGACAGGTAGGGTTGGAGAAAACATCTTATCCTACACCCACTGACTGTATTGAAGTGACTTGAGTGGCAAGCAGAATTGATCCCATTAGGAGAAGAGGGATAGGCTACATGAGATTCCCCAGGGTGAGAAATGGAATGTGTGCTTCACTGAGAGGCCTGTTTTTGTCTGACGTGCATAAAAAGAGGCCATCGGAGAATGTGTGTGTGAAAATCTGAGATCATAAGCATAGTGAGAGATGCTTAGAGAGGATTTCTGCAAAGTAACCTGCAAATGTTTGCAGAGGCAGCAGTTGCAGGCAGCCCTGTGGAACAGAGAGCATAGAGACAAGGCCAACAGGTTGTTAATGACTGTACAATAGTCTCACATACTGTGGGTGAAGATAACCTCATTCACAAACACTGGTCCAGACTTAACATAAATACAGGCCATTGGCATTTCCATGTCTACAATGGAACCATAGCTAGACTGTTAGCTATGTGCTTTGCAATGCATGACAGCTCAAGACAAAGCATTGCACTGCAGTTAAATGAAATAAAAATAACATACACATGGTTGGCAGATTTAATTTAACCTTTATCTATGCAAGTGAGTTAAGAACAAATTCTTAGATGTTACTGTGAGTGTAGCGAAATGCTTATGCTTCAAGATCCGACAGTGCAGCAGTAACTAACATGTAATATCAACAATTCCACAATAAAACCTAATACACACAATCTAGTAAAGGAATGGGATAAGAATATATAAATATATGGATGAGGTAGTGAGTTCGGCTATGATGCAATTGATAGTGTGGGATGCAGTATACACATGAGATATTTAAACATTCTTAAAAGTGTTATTAAAGTGACTAGTGTTCCATTTATTAAAAAGTGGCCAATGATATCAAGTCTGAAAGTAGGCAGCCGCCCCTCTCTGTACTAGAGATGGCTGTTTTTCAATCTATCTCAAGGCCATCAGATTGTTCAAGAGCTTCTCTCTGTCCCAGCTTTGATACACCTGTACTGACCTCACCTTCTGGATGATAGCAGGGTGAACAGGCAGTGGCTCGGGTGGTTATTGTCCTTGATGATCTTTCTTGCCTTCCTGTGACGTTGGGCGTTGTAGCTATCCTAGAGGGCAGGTAGTTTGCCCCCGGTGATGCATTGTGCAGACCTCACCACCCTCTGGAGAGCCCTGCGTTTGTGGGTGATGCAGTTGCCGTACCAGGCGGTGATACAGCCCGACAGGATGCTCTCGATTGTGCACCTGTAAAAGTTAGTGAGGGTTTTCGATGACAAGCCAAATTTGTTAAACCTCAGGAGGCTGAAGAGGCGCTGTTGTGCCTTCTTCACCACACGGGTCTGTGTGGGTGGACCATTTCAGTTTGTCAGTAATGTGTACACCGAGGGAACTTAAAACTTTCCACCTTTTCCACTACTGTCCCGCCGATGTGTATAGGGGGATGCTCCCTTTGCAGTTTCCTGAAGTCCATGATCATCTCTTTTGTTTTGCTGACACCACACTGCGAGCCCTCACCTCCTCCCTGTAGGTTGTCTTGTCGTTGTTGGTCATTAAGACTACCACTGCAGTGTCATCTGCAACCTTGGTGATTGAGTTGGAGGCGTGCATGGCCATGCAGTCGTGGGTAAACAGGGAGTACAGGAGGGGGCTGAGAACGCACGCTTTTGTAGGGCCCCAGTGTTGAGGATCAGCGGAGCTGTTGTTTCTTACCTTCGCCACCTTGGGACGGCCCGTTAGGAAGTCCAGGATCCAGTTGCACAGGGCGGGGTCAAGACCCAGGATCTCAAGCTTAATGACGAGTTTGGAGGGTACTATGGTGTTGAATGCTGAGCTGTAGTCAATGAACAGCATTCTTACATAGGTATTCCTCATCCAGATGGGATAGGGCAGTGTGATGGCGATTGCATTGATTGCATTGTGTGTGGACCTATTGGGGAAGTAAGCAAATTGAAGTGGGTCTAGAGTAAAAATCCAACATAAAAAAAATTCCATACGTCTACAGATGAGACAGTCACACTTCATATACAATGTAGGCCATCGGATGGTAGCTAGCTAAGTCTACAGACGCAATGAACAAAACACTACCAACTTCCTTCAAGCTAGCTAACCACTGCAGCTAACCTAAGCAAAAAAAGTAACGTCCTCTCACTGTCAACTGCATTTATTTTCAGCAAACTTAACACCATATCAGCTAGTTCTTGCTGTGAGATGATGTTACCCCCCCTCTTCCACCAAGGTACCTGCTAGTTCCCGGATGTCCCAGACGTGCTCAATGGGATTGAGATCCGGGCTTGTCGCTGGCCATGACAGAACACTGACATTCCTGTCTTGCAGGAAATCAGGGTCATGCTGGAGGGTCATGTCGGGATAAGCCTTCAGGAAGGGTACCACATGAGAGAGGAGGATGTCTTCCCTGTAACACACAACATTGAGATTGCCTGCAATGACAAGCTCAGTCCGATGATGCTGTGACACACCGCCCCAGACCATAACAGATGCTACACCTCCAAATTGATCCAGTGCCAGAGTACAACCTTCGGTGTAACGCACATTCCTTCGACGATAAATGCAAATCCGACCATCACCCCTGGTGAGACAAACCCCGACTTGTCAGTGAATAGCACTTTTTGCCAGTCCTGTCTGGTCCAGCAATGGTGGGTTTGTGCCCATAGGCAACGATGTTGCCGGTGATGTCTGGTGAGGACCTGCCTTACAACAGGCCTACAAGCCCTCAATCCAGCCTCTCAGCCTATTGCGGACAGTCTGAGCACTGATGGAGGGATTGTGCGTTCCTGGTGTAACTCGGGCAGTTGTTGTTGCCATCCTGTACGTGTCCCCCAGGTGTGATGTTTGGATGTACCGATCCTGTGCAGGTGTTGTTACACGTGGTCTGCCACTGCGAGGACAATCAGCTGTCCGCCCTGTCTACCTGTCTTAGGCGTCTCACAGTACAGACATTGCAATTTATTGCCCTGGCCACATCTGCAGTCCTCATGCCTCCTTGCAGCATACCTAAGGCACGTTCACGCAGATGAGCAGGGACCCTGGGCATCTCTTTTGGTGCTTTTCAGAGTCAGTAGAAAGGCATTTTTAGTGTCCTAAGTTTTCATAACCGTGACCTTATTTGCCTACCGTCTGTAAGCTGTTAGTGTCTTAACGACCATTCCATGGATGCATGTTCATTAATTGTTTATGGTTAATTGAACAAGCATGAGAAAGTGTTTAAACCCTTTACAATGAAGATTTATTATTTGGATTTTTACGAATTATCTTTAAAAGACAGGGTCGCTTCTTTTTTTGTTGAGTTTAGTATTGACGTAATTAAATCACAATGTATTAGCTCGTTTCCATTAAACAGCTGCCCGTGTTAGCTAGTTAAGGACACTGCACTGATGTGCTAGCAAATATGCTAACGTTAGCTAGCAAAACATTTGGCTATGGGCTGGCACTGCAGAATGGGATTATGGAGAGTGAATGAAATTGTTTCATCATCATCTTGCTAGGTAGTTATCTAGCTGTGGCCATGTGGCTAGTATCAACAAGGGATTAAAAAATATATATATTTAAAAAAAAGGAACATTAGCGCAGAGCTTGGAATCTAGACCATAAGCACAGATATTCATTGCCAAACAATGCTACTGCAACCTTCTGGTTTGGAATATTTTAAGGCCGAGTGGCTGATGAATTCCAAGGTCTTTGCTGTGTGAACGCTGTCATGACGTTGGCCTGGGGGGGGGTTATGACAGTCATAAATACCTCTTCCCCCCCTTTTTCCTCGCTCTTCCCTACTGAGGTTACATTTGCAAAACCCTTGGTTAACAGAGATTCTGGGAACATCAGAAGGTGGGGGGAAATGTACTATATTCTGGTAATCAGACCAATTGAACATATGCGGTGGTACTTAATGAATATGATGTCAGTTCGGTTGTCATCTGAGACATTCTTATCAATGATAAGACGACAAACTCTAGTGGAAAGTCTACACATCAGTTATCGGATTCACATGGAATTGTTGTTCAATTTAAATGTTTGAATATGAAATTATTTGTGATGGGATGAAATGTGATTTTAGCTTCTAAAATGTGAGATTTGGGTTTTCATAAGATAGGGCTCTGCTCAATCAGTGGCCCGCCCCTGTGAAGGGACATGGGCTATAAAACTTTTCAAACACGCCCTCCTTTCCCTTCCTATATAAGCCCTTGACAACAGTATAACCTCCTGTTCCGAGGACGACGGTCCTATGTCAGAATGGTTCAGATAATAACTACAGAATGAAGCCAACAGTGTTAGCTTTGGTTGCGAATGAACTTTGAACTCTTATTCACAACAGAAGTGATACCTCCTAGCCTTTGAGTTAGCAACAGCCACTGAAAACGAGGGTTAGGAAGGAAGAGAAAGTATCCCGTCTATCACCCAACAACGTTACGTCAACGTAACCAATTGACAACCAGAGACATTCTTCAAAGGACACAGGACTCGGTTGGGCAACACGGCCTCCCATCTACCACCAACCTACCTAAGAGCAGCTCAGAGTAAATATTGCATTTTCCTTTTCCAAATGGGCAGTAATTTAGAATGCATAAGATACTCTATTTACAATAGCACAGCTTCTTCCCTTTGTTCCTCAGTCTTCCGGCTCTTTCACTCAAACCCAGCCCCTTTTCTTTTGTGTAACAAGCTGTCATATCTGTTCCGCCCGCTAGGGACGTTTTCCTTTGACGTCATTTGTAATCAAGTTATGATTTAATTATGTGTATGTGTAATTCTGTGTGATTAGTTAGGCATTTAGTAAATAAATAAACCCAATTTTGTATTTCTGATTCAAATTGTTAGCCAGGGTTCATGCAGATAACCAAGAATTTACAACTTTCAGATGAGACCGAATTATGACGATTAATATTGACTGCTATTGATGTAAAATATTACTAGGTCTTTAAGAGTTTATTCGGAAGATAACAGCTCTATAAATATTATTTTGTGGTGCCTGACTCTCTAGTTAATTACATTTACATGATTAGCTCAATTAGGTAATATTAATTACGGATACAATTTATAGAATAGCATGTCATATCACTTAATCACTTAAGTCAAAGACACGACAACACAAAAAAAGGGATTGACCGCCGACACTGTTGAGAGATGCTAAGTACTGTCGGCAGGCAAACGTTTGACAATCCTACAGGTGTGTCTGAGCTTTAACATTTACCCAAACTCTACCTAAGTCCCTGCCTCACCCCAATGAGGTTAATGCTGTAAAACAAACCAATCAACATCTACCAGGGTCAGAACACACAGAATGACTGTCTGGCACATTACATTTCCCAGAGGCTCAGAGGAGTTGTTTGAGGAGAAACAGGCGACGGCAGGGGTTTATTTTCCCCAAAGCTGACCCTGATATAGTAACGCAAAGGCCTGGAGAGATGCAACAGCTAGGCAGCCGGTCAGCAGAATGCTGTGTGTGTGTGTAAATAGCAGAGCAGCACTGTTCAGACTGGACAGCAGCTCTCTACCCCAGCTAGGAGGCCTGTCCAATACCAGACATAAACCACTACAAGAGCAGTGTCTGACAGTCGACTCATTTCCTGAAGCTATTTTTCTTAGACACAGGAAACCAAATTAGCATACTCAAAATTGAAGACGTTCCAGGAATTGCGTTTGAAGTAGTAACAATTACTGCAAATGGTAACTATAGTGTTAATGACATTGCTAGTTGACACACAGTACCCCAGTCAAGGACTGAAGAGAGCTTTTAGAGAATTAAACTAGTGCTGCTTTTCTTAATAAATGGCACCATAGCAGAGTCGTCTGAAAGATAGACTGCAGACAAGCACATCACTAAGCATGCTCAGACTACCAGAGCAATGGTCCTCCTTTTGTATTAATCAATAGCTGATGCAAGTTCTCCTTGTTTTCCTAGGAAATGTTCTCGTTTGAGCTCTTCTTGGTTCACCCTGATTGGCCAGCTAGCCCTTGGATGAGGGCTGCCTTTGGCCTGATTGGACTGCTGTTGAGTCAAACGTGCTACATCAAGTTCAGAGGTGACTTGTAAGCTGATAAAATCCTTATTGAAATCATATCAGGACAAATATGCCTATTTGCTTTCAGGAAGTAAACCTAGCCTGTAATCTGCATTATTATCAAAGAGCTCAAAGATGGTGTGAAGTAGACTTTTATAAGCATCTACTGATCCATTGTTGAGAATGCCACTGTTTTTGATGCTGGTTTTTATTTGAAGTTAGCTTATCCAAGTTGGCCTGAAATCCATAAAACAGCAGATGAAAGTAGGAGGTGGCTTCCCCACTGAGACAGATGTATCATCTAGGACTTATCCCGTGTTCCAAACAAACAGGCCAGTCTGTCAACAACAACAGTATAGTTAGGCTATACGAGTCTACCCCCCACGGCCCCATCAGTTACATAACCACCAACATCATATTCTCTCCCTTTCATTGAGGGCTCCTAAAATCCAAAGTTACACATCTACCATAGAGCTGCTCCTAGGGAAGTGCGGGGAAAGCAGGGGAAACCCCAGGCTAAAATACAGGACAGGCAAGCAGCATACATCTCTTCCCTGCAGTGACTTCACAACACTTCCTGCTAGCTTGGTGACCACAGGGCCAGAACAACCTCAGCCCTGTGTGGACAAGACAATGAGGGTCACTTATTAATACCACATCCCCAACAAAAATAGAAAGTCTAAAACAGGCATAGCCCCCCCAGACCAGAGCAATTTGACAAAACACTCAATATGGCTGAGGTATAGGCTATGCCTAGCTACTGATAACATTTCTATGATATGCCCGCTCCCAGATCAAATGCCACGATCAGAGTCCATGATGCCAAACAAGGGTCAGCCATTATCCTCATCAGTTTAATAGCCAGTCAGTCAGGTTAGTCAGCCACAGCCAGCCCAATATGTAACAGTGTCTTAATGTGAGCCCTTCTGCATGGCTCCGTCTGGAGGAGGAAGTGACCTTACGTTCCCATCGGCTCAACATTTATCTTTTGCTCATTAATTCAAATCAGCTCCCACAAACAAAACCCTTACTGATGCCTTCCAAAGCCCAACATTTGAATAATTAACTGTGGCCACCTGACAGTTAACACAATAGGAGGTCGCAATGGTTCTCTAAAACAGGTTTGTGTCTTAAAACAGGTTGGAAACATAGGAGAGAAAGGCATCAAGGGATAGATGGCATTCAGTGACAACTTCAATCACCTCTCCTATAAATCTGTCAACTATATTGAGCTGTGGAATGTCTCTCAGTGCTGTCTTTAAATCATCACTTCCTGTTGAGAGAGATTACTGAGATAAAACAAAGGTTTGGGTTGCAGCAGGTCTCAGATATGGCAGGCAGCGCTGCTGTCGGCTTGTCAAGTTAACTACCCTCACCTCTGGGGGCATTCTCACCATGTCACCCTTTCTCGGTGACATACACACACTGTTGACCTGGGAAGGCAACAGTTACTGAAAGTAGTGGTGTGAATGTGATTCTTAGTCAGTAAACCTGTGAGTGTCTTAAAACGATAACCACATTCTACCAAAATCTGTGTAGGACCTTTTATAGAAGTAAAGCAGATGTGTGCTTTTACACACCAACGCAAACACTCAATTACACAAATAACACCGTAGGCAGTTATTCTAATCTGGGTTTTGGGTCAGATTGGTGTAAAATGTTTCTCAGCAGGGAGTGAGTGTCTCACTGGGTCTCAGTGTGTGTGTGTGTGTCAGGCCAGCAGCTGTGCTCTCCTTAGAAGTGTGAAGGTCCCTGTGGCTGTCCAGCAGGCCCAGTAGCAGGAGATCCATGCCCCTCTCAAGGAGCAGCCTGCCTTGCCAGCCGCTGCCCAGATGGAGATGCTAGCCCACTGTGTTTGTGACTCAGACCACCACCACAATGCCCCCATTCTGTTGGGCGGTAGGCAGGGCCGGAGGGGTCTCGCCCTCCCTGTGGACCCCAACACTGCTCCTTCCTTCCACAGCTGCTGAACAGAGAGAAGGAGACATAGGAGCACCAGAGGGAGAAAAGAGAGCAGGGCTAATATGGCTCTCTGCCACCTCTTCACCCATGTTACATAGAGACCACAGTGCCAGGGTTGTTTTAATGACAGAATAATATGAAGCTGAATGGCTACAAGGCCAGGCTCTTTGAAAGCTGCACACTGATTGCAGTGTGTGAAAATAATTATAGTGCATTGTAGTACACTTATGGTGGTGCTAATAAATGTGTTATGTTAGTATGACATGGTTCTGATTGGATAACTTCAATTGATCCTAGCATGATCTACCACATGCAGAAGCCAGGGGTCAGAGTGCATGTCAACAAACACCATCTAGGCCTAGGCTGCTTCTCTCGCCATTTTACTGCTAGATATTCAAGAAACAGAATGTAGCTCAAATGCATGCCCCAGATGTGCCTTGTTGAACGAAACAGCAGGGGGTGTGGGGCAATTTTCCTTCCCGGCCCCTAACAACCCGCACAGGCACTGCTCAGACACAAGTAACAACTAACCAACTCATTAATCTCAAAACGACATTTCTCCTCTAAAAGCAACTTTGCCAAGCCAACTTAAACTGACTGAGGATGGAGGTAAAAGGGAATAAAAACAGGAACATCTAGGTACGCTAGTCTAGTGCCCACCAGATCATCTTAATGCCACTTTCAATTGAGGACTACACAAATCTACAAAACAAAACATGCATTTCAGAGGAGAAAGAAAATAATAGAATGTGGCAATTGTTTAAAGGTCAGGGTCCTTGGCCTGTTGGCCAGGCTTAAGATGTCTAATGAGAGGCCTCACGGGTGGCACAGTGGTTAAGGGCGCTGTACTGCAGCGCCAGCTGTGCCACCAGAGACTCGGTCGTAACCGGCCACGACCGGGAAGTCCGTGGGGAGACGCACAATTGGCCTAGCGTCGTCCGGGTTAGGGAGGGTTTTTGGCCGGTAGGGATATCCTTGTCTCATCGCGCACCAGCGACTCCTGTGGCGGGCCGGGCGCAGTGCACGCTAACCAAGGTTGCCAGGTGCACGGTGTTTCCTCCGACACATTGGTGCGGCTGGCTTCCGGGTTGGATGACATCGGTGTTAAGAAGCAGTGCGGCTTGGTTGGGTTGTGTATCGGAGGACGCATGACTTTCAACCTTCGTCTCTCCCGAGCCCGTACGGGAGTTGTAGCGATGAGACAAGATAGTAGCTACTAACTAAACAATTGGATACCACGAAATTGGGGAGAAAAATGGGAAAAAAGAAAAAGATGTCTAATGAGAGAGTGTACGGAAGACAGAGCAGCAGCCATTACCTCCCTTCCTGCTGTGTGTAAGCTGAGCTCTGAGACACTAAATACTACATAGAGACAAGGGAGAGCAGAAATTAGCGTCAGCTGACACCTCTAGTCTTCTTCAGCAGTGGCTAATGCAATCTACCGTCAGTCAATCAATACTGCAGAGTGAGCTATTGACAAAGAGCAGAGGAAGGTGGTTAGTGTGGTCGATGTATTCCGTACCTGCATGGTCTGCCTCAGTAGGTGGGGTCTGTCCCTATCTCACTATCAAACCAAGGTGCATGAACACTGGAGCAAAGTGAATGACAGACTGGTTGGTTGTTTAGGAACAAAACCTGAGGCAAGCTCAACTATGGAGCCAAACCGACAGGGTAGACAACGTGTATATTTTGTGTCCAATGTTTATAAAATAATTACACAATGAGCAGTTGTCTCAAATGCATTGCTACAGTTGTTGGTTAACTAGCTAGAGAATTTCAGCCATATTAGCACCAACATAAAATCAGTTAAAACACCTCAAAACAAAGACATGGGATCAATAAGATGAAATGAGCCACTTACAATTCCCATATGGTCATTTCTTGTCATTCTTGCAAGCAATCTGGCCATCCATAATCACAACACGCTGACTTCTGCCTCATGGAAGCATGCACGTCATTTTCATGACGTTATCTATTCTACAACTCTGGGTAGCACAATGAAAGTTTGCAAGCAAACTTTTTAAACAGTGCCTTTCAACAACTGCCTTCATCAGGGTATCAGTAGATGGCCTGCTTGCCTTTACAGATAGAGATGAGGACAGCTTTGTCTTCACTCACTGCATACCAATTCTACAGCCTATCCTTATGCCCTAAGTGCACACTTGTTCACTTACCTTGAGGAGCAGAGAGCACAAGAGCACACTTTGGGATAATTGGGATGCAAACACTCACTCAGCCTCCATGCACCAGGTGGACACCCCAACAAGGCAGCAGAAGGCCTAGCTCAGACAACATACAGATTCCCAAACATGTTGCAGTCTGGTTTCCAAATACCTTGGAGGATAATGAATGCCAGGATCATCTCCTCCCACCATCTTGATAACCGATTTTTCTCTAATGGAAAACCCAAAGCTACAGTAGCTGATCATTTCATCACTTAATAACCAGATAGGGAAGATGGGGCATTTGTTAGGCAAAGAAGTGATTTTGTTAATTACTCCTCTGTGATGCCCAAATTGTTCATGTGACCGCCCATGACCCCTAAAAAGTAATCCAAATACTTCACACTGCATTCATTAGACTTTTGACTCCTGTTTCTTTAAAATTTTAACTGAAAGCACATCATGCCAAGTACAACGAGATTCTGGTGCTCTGTCACAATATTATACTTTCAATTGCATGTAAGCCTATCCAATGACACAAGAAGATAATCAAAACATCTGGAACTAACCAAATCCTATAGCTTCCGATTATCGCTACGGCTCATAATGACTTAGACAAGGTTGTAGCGAAATGTGGCACAACAATGAGTTGAGGCTACATGGTTGTAGCGAAATGTGGCACAGCAGTGAGTTGAGGCTACATGGTTTCGGACAGACATGTCACAGCACGCGATACATTGCAACATTTAGGGACAACAATATTACAAAACATGTGTAGATAGAGGATTGATTACCACAACATCCTAAATGACAACAATTAACACATCTCAAATTGACAGATATTAGTACGTACACAGAACCAGTCACCCACAACGGTGTAACTAGATTGAGCTGTGCACGAACCCAGGCGATTAGTATAATTCAGGCATCCAGTAACACTGCCTTGCGGACAGTAACATACCCACGTCCTGTCTTGCTTGTCGTTATTGCTGAGCTATCAGCGGCCACAACAACACAGAAAACTCAGACCGGCTCCCCGTCAAATAACCCGTTGGTTCCATCAATTGGATGACCCTTCTCGTCCCGGCACCAGTCAGTCAATACGACTGATCGAAGGAACGCGGTCGCTAATGTAGCTAGCTAATAGCACCGGTTAAATGGGTGGAGCCATTAAAAAAACACTTGGAATTATATTAAGCTAATAGATGTAGTTATAACGGCTGTAAGAAACTAATTACAAAAATACAAAACCGCCTAATTTGACATTTTCTTTCAAATTATTGGGAAGCTTTCCGGGCTGAGATGGTATTGCAGCACAGCGCTAGAGACACTGCTTGAGTGTACAACAACTCACCGTAAGCTATCGCTTTATGTTGACCAAATGTCTTTACAACTTAAAGCGGCAGGCCATGAAGATGCTGTATGTTATTGCGAGCATCCAGTTTGTCTGAAGTAAAAAGAAGAATATCCCAATTGGACGCTCGCTCTATGCGGAGTTCGCACAGGCCTCGTAAATGAAATGGATGGCCTCCCCCTCCTTCCAACCTGCAGCAGTACGCATGCGCTAATTTATTGTCAGCAACACACAAGGGAATTTCAGCTGACTGAAGACGTGTGCGCTGTGAGTACAACCTTGTGGTCAAACCAGTGATGTGGAAGCAAAAATTATATCTCCAACAGAATGCGGCCAAGTTGCAGTTTGCAGGAAAAATATATCGAGAGAAGAATACCTAATGCTATGGTCCTCCACTACTGATATGTCATTAACTCTCTTTTTTGTTTATTTTTTTTTTTACAATTTGAATTAAATGCTTGATCTTCTCCAAGGCAGTATCAATTCTAATGACTTTTGCCATCTATTGCATTTATGCATTCATCTCAAAGCTGCCAGCACGAAGCATCATTAAAAATGGCTGGGTTTCCCAGAGGCAAACTTTTGACATCGCTCAATCACCCAGCACAGCACATAGGCTACCTTGTAGCTTCCTTAGGTTGTGGCTACATAGAACCATCTGGTGGACAACCTGTGAAAATACATCCTCAGTACTCCCACCATACAAATGATATGTGAACACAAACGTGCAGAGTAACCACATGTCCATTTAATAAACAAAAACACTGTACATTTGCCGCAGCTTCATAAAAAGTGTGGCTTGGAGAACCGTAACAATTACTATACACACTCCCACACATGATCTTGTAACAAACGTTTTTCCACCCAAAACAACATTGTAGATGTGGTCTGTGGGTTAGCTATAACACAAATTAAATAAATCAAATGTGCTCTCAAGATTCAATTCCTACAAAAGTAGTGCATGTGGCACATTCTGCCCCCCTGTATTTTCTATATAAAAATGGATGAAGTGGTCTTTTTATTTAATTTTTTACAACAAACAGGTTAACAGCAATTGAAATGGAATTGAAAAAATTGAATATTTTCTATGCAGTGTCACATTTAATGTTTATCAGTCAAGAATTCTCAAGCTTGATCTCAGTATACAGAACAGTGTCAACTTGGACCAGACCTGCATACACAGTTACAAATACTTGTGGTGTCACATGCTTCATCTGCCTTGCTGAAATTCCTTTATGATAAAGGAAAACGTTTATTATTCCAGTTTACACACCAATTCCTTAAAAAATAAACTTAAGTAAACAACATAAAAAAATAAAAATAAATCTGTAATGACTTGATCAAACAAAAATGGTTTAGTTCCGACATCATGAGATTAGCCACTATCCCATTGCTAGCTACCAAGAGGACACTTCCCAAAAACAATTACTGTGAGTCCTTAAGAATATGACTAACTGGCCGTGTGAAAACATGGCCTGTTTTCTGGCAAATCTTTTGTAACAATATGACCATAAATCACTTGAAAATATATCTGTCTGGGCTGGAGTGTCACAATACAAGACCATCATTTCCATGGGAAATATTTCTGAAAGTAGCACTTTTAGGTGACACAAAATCTCCTGTAAGACTTCTCACCTCAGCATCCATAACTCTCTGGCATCGCATGCAGGAACAGGCCATCTGATGGCAATTCCTCTCAAAGCTGACAACAGCAGCAGCCTCAAGGAGCCCAACAACTAGGCTAAAATAAGTGATTTGGATGCTTTATAAATATACATTTTTTTGTTCTATTCTCACATCATAACATGTTATGTCAATACTGCAGTGCCTACTACAGATACTGCAAGTGAGATGGCATACATTTACAAAAATAGGCTACATACACTTGTAATAAGTGAGAAAGCTCATTGCGCGACATTGTTGAGCAACACAGCATTATTGAGCAACATTACCAGAGATAAACAAAAACAAATGAAAACTCAGTCCTACCAGCTAGAACACAATTGGCAACAGATGCCATTGATTCACTATATATGCACTATTAACAATAGTCTGATTTAGTCGTTTGGAAATGTAGAGCAGATACACAGGCAAGACATAGTCATATGAATGTTTGCAAATGAATGTTTGCAAAGTTGTAACCCGATCAATTCAGATCAATCCTCATCGACTACCCATGAAAGTAAACATGTGCAAACACACCAATAATTGTATTTAGAATAAAAAAGTGTATAATACAGTTTAAGAAAGCAGTCAGCCTCAATGCCCATGGAGAAACATAGCCAAACCTAAATCTAACCCATTCACAAAAGCTCCCTAAAACACTTGGTCTGCACTCCATACTAAGATGCACCGAGTGTTTGCAAAAATGGCTAATCGTTTGCAAACATAATTCAGACATCCTGGCCAGTACGTGACCAAACAGGTCTGCAATCACAGATCTGTTTACACAACCACCGAACGTCTCACACAAATCCAAGTCTGGCTCAAGCGAATTTAAAGATCCGCTGTGGCCCCTCTGTTTAGCTACACATCTAACGCTTGTGTTCAGAATTGAAATGGCATATTGCCAACACAAATTAAATAAACCCAAACCCAAGCCTATCTGAACGTGAATTAAAAACTGTACAATGGCTACTAATAGGAAAAGTAACTTAAATGTTTTGTTTCTTGACAAATGCTGTAATACTCAGTGTAAACTAAATGGTACTGCTTGGCAAATTACATGTTTACAAAACCTGAAGCAAGAATACAGTTACGGCAGCAGAGGTAGAGCATGTGTACCTTTCTACTGTGTATAGCTACTTAACAGATACATATGCATACCCGTGTAAACTATTATAAGACTGTATGTGGCCTTATCTGACAGGTGTCAAACAGATATGATTTCATATGAGAAGTGTAAAAGACGGAGAAACTATGTTTGTATGGTAACACAAATACACTGAAACAAAAGTGTTGAGCACCACTTTACATCTTGCATTGCAGTGTTGTTAAAAATATAGCCCAGATGCAGCTTAGAAAATATATGCACTCAAACAAATCCAAAACGTTTTCCATATATTCAAAAACAGACAAATTCTTAAAACATTTTCATAGATAGAGAAAAGAGGACAAACAAATTAGTGTGTTTCGAATTGATACTAGTGCTAGCTAAATTACACATTTCAATTCAATATCGCTACAATCGATGTTGACCAAAAAGTGCCATTTAAGAAAAACACACCAATTGAATTTAGTGAGAATATGGCATTTCAACCAAAACCTCCAATTCAGATCATAGTGCTTTTCCCAGAGAGGCGAGAGAGATTGAGCTCTGCTTTGGGGCACTGGGTCAGCCAGGTCCTGTGGTCTCCAGTCCACACAATCTACAGTAGGAAACAGGAACTATGTCTCAGACCCAGGGCTGGTCACATGGTCAGGGGTTATAGATAGAGACCGACTCCTAGTGGTTAGTCAGCTCTCTGTAAACATAACATACTCAGACTGGCTATTAGAGGAGGGCAATACACACACACAGCCCTTATCAGGAAGCCCTCCTCTTGGAGCTTTACCATTCTCCCGTGGCCCACGATATACTCCCAGGGGTCCACCGGGAGCAAAGGAAAAACATATACCAACCAGCAATACAATTAAGTGCACATTCTGAAATTCCCCCATAACCTTTATTCAGTAACTGTACACATCACCCTCTAAGAAGGCCTTCTGTATTCCACTAGAATGACAACAAAATCCTGTTCACAACCAGGGCTGGTTGTAGCAGGTCCTGCTATGCAGAGTGTAAAGGAATAACGAATTTGCAGCCGAAGGGCGAATGGTAGTTGATGCCCACTTCCTGGAACACCTGCTTGGGCACCCCGATGTCACACAGGTAGACCCTAGCCTCCCCACCATCTATAGGCAGGGGCAGGCCCAAAGACAGGGTCCACTTGGCCTCCACGGCCTGCTTCTGGCCACTCACTGGAGGGTCAATGCTGAGTACTGGAGCCCTGTTTTGGTTGGCCCAGTCCGCAGCCGCCAGGTACCAGGCCTGATCCCTTAGGAAGCCGTTCTCATGGCAGCCCAGACAGTTGATGACCAGGTCCACCGGGCTGACAGGCAGGTCTGGGAGGAGAGAGAGGGACAGAGATCAGGGTTTGAACTGAAAGCTTCTCCAGCAGAGGGCAACATTGTTTCAGTGTACCGCTGTTAAAAGCAGACAAGCAACACAGATTTTACAGTGTCTAGCTAATTTTGCCTTGTGTCTAACTATAATGAACGGAAATATAAATGCAACATGTAAAGTGTTGGTCCCATGTTTCATGAGTTGAAATAAAAGATCCCAGAAATGTTCATTACGCAAAAGAAAAGCGTATTTCTCACATTTTGGGTACACATTTGTTTACGTCCCTGTTAGTGAGCATTTCTCCTTTGCAAAGAAAATCCATCCACCTGACAGGTGTGGCATTTCAAGAAGCTTATTAAACAGCATGATCATTACTCAGCTATACCTTGTGCTGGGGACAAAAGGCCACTCTAAAATCTGCAGTGTTGTCACACAACACAATGCCACAGATGTCAAGTTGAGGGAACGTGCAATTGGCATGCTGACTGCAGGAATGTCCACCAGAGCTGTTAACAGAGAATGTAATGTTAATCTCTCTACCATAAACTGCCTCAAATGTTTTTTTGAGAATTTGGTGTGTGGACGAGTGGTTTGCTGACGTCAACGTCGTGAACAGAGTGCCTCATGGTGGCGGTGGGGTTATGATATGGGCAGGTATAAGCTGCGGACAACAAACACAGCATTTTATCGATGGCAATTGGAATGTCCAGAGTTACCGTGACGAGTCCCATTGTCGTGCTATTCATCCGCCTCCATCACCATGTTTCAGCATGTTCCATGTCCCAAGGATCTGTACACACTTCCTGGAATCTGAAAATGTCCCAGTTCTTTCATGGCCTGCACAGTCAGACAGGTCACCCATGTTTGGGATGCTCTGGACCAGTCATGTGAAATCCATAGATTAGGGCCTAATGAATTTATTTCAATTAACTAATTTACTTATATAAACAGTCAAATCTATTAAATTATTGCATGTTGTGTTTATATTTTTTGTTCAGTATATAACAGAGGGAAGTGTCTACTCTAGATTAGAAAACAATGGACTTTTTATTCAGCTCATGCGAACAAAAAAAACACAAGGAAGTGGATTTACCATCTTCACTATCTACAGTTCATTTACCTTTCCATTTACAGTCTCATCACATCTAATGATTTCAAAAGCTGATAATATCTGTGAACAGAGAACAAATCTGTTAGTCAGGATAAGTCGGTACCTTTGATGCTGGCCACCTGCTTGCCGCTGGTCTTGCTGTAGAGAGAGAGCTCGTTGGTGATGGACTCCTGCATCTTGACAAAGTTGGGAAGGAAGAGGATGACCTCCACCTCGTGGTTGGCCAGGTGCCGTCCACAGCTGATGCCCTGGGCCCCCTGGACATGGGGGCCACACAGCAGGGCCACCGTGGGACGCTGGTGATTATTCTTAGGTGTCAGCCTGGGGACATCCAAGAGACAAATGTGATTTTGTTGTCTTATTTTGATTTCTTATCAATACAAATAGTACAAGCCAAGGCCTGGGATATGTGATTACTGGTGGATTAGACAAACTTTATTGTCCTCATTGAGATAATTAATTGTGCAGAATACAATCATGACTGATCTGAACATCATGATCTGCAGTTTCCACACACTGCAAACAAAAGGAGCATTATCATCACCTCAGGCGTGCATGGGTAATAAACTGGTTGTTATGGAAGGGTTTCCCTTTCTTATAAAAACACAACTCTTCAACTACAGCATAAACACCAGAGGAAGCCTTTATCTGCAGTCATTGTAATCAAGATCAGTGGAGCATTGTGTCCATAAACACCTCACGCTTTCAATAGGCTGCTACACCTTTCCATGCAAAGTATTGGCTGTCATGATTAATTGCTAAAGCTACTGTCTATTCATCATAAATATGGCGTTTGCATTGACTCCTTCACACGCACAAAGAAAAAAGCCTAAAGCAGTGGGGAAATGGAAGATTCACAGCCTGTCAGACATTCTTGACTTAACAGTGAGAATGAATTTTTAGATACACTAGATGACGAACAGGGGGGGCACTGTTTTGAAGCCACGCTTCCATTTTGGTGCTCCCCCACCATTGTAAAAAATGTTAATCATTTCTTAATGTCTACATTTGTTTTTACAATGTTTATTCTATTATTTTTTTATTATATTTTGTGAGCTAAACAAAACCATACAAAAAATATATATAAACATTTCTGTAAAGTATCATTTTTACAAAGTAATAATGTTATTGTCCCCACTACAAAAAAATATATACTTAAATCTTTACTGTGTAACTGTGTGTACAGATGTTTTTGGAGACCCTTCTGGCAAGAATGCTGTATTCTTTCAAGATTTTAACCCGATTTCCCAGAAACCCCAGTACTCATCGGTAGTCACAGATGGGATGACTTGGCATCAACATCCGTTGTGGCGGTGTTATCAAGCAGGGGAGGCTGCTGAGGAGAGAACGGCTCATAAGAATGGCCGGGAAAGGAGAAACTGGACTGGCATCAAAGACCTGGAAACCATGTGATTGAAGTATTGGATACCATTCCACTGATTCTGATCCAGTCGTTACCATGAGCCCGTTCTCCCCAATTAAGGTGCCACCAACCTCCTGTGTTATCTAGTGCAGGGTTTCCCAAACTCTCTCCTGGGCCCCCTAGGGGGCTTTTTATACGCCGTCAATAATCCAAATTTTTATATTAGAATAAAAAATATTTTCGTTGTTTCAGCCAGAAAGGCAGCTAATGTTAGCAATGTCAAGGTAGCTAGCAGGTTGAGAATAGTTACTGTGAATTGCCATGCCTGGTACAATGTTAAATAGCAATCTGATGATAGTTAGCAAGTTAACTTACAAAAAGCACTGTAAAATGTTTTGTTTTTGACTTCATAGACCTGCATTCATGCAAAATAATCTTGACTTTATGCATTCATTCCATTGCCCTTCGGACTCCTATACTAGCGAGCTAATAACATTATTGGGATGGCCCCTTGATTCTCGAGAGCTATTGCTACATATGAAGATGTTGTGCAGTGATTGCAGAAGTGTGATACTCGACCCTTCTGCATGAAAATCAATATTGGTTATTCATTAAAAAAACACAATGTTGTGAACATTACAATACAATCCTAATAGTGTTGTGTACATGTTTTTTTTCTGTAGGATTCCAGTTTTGAAGAGCCGCAGCCTGTCCAGGGGCACAGGCAGGGCTGCAGAAAGAACTTGAAAAGATCTGCCCGACTGCAAGAAGAGAGGCTGGCTGAGATGAAGGTTAGTAAAAACCTTTCACCTGTGGTACTGTTCACCTGTTTCACAACATATCACACAACATTTGGCTGCACGCTGTAATTAAGTTCATGCTTCCAGTCTAACTGGAATTACTTTTGATATCATGGAGTACCGGAGAGCTATCCTAGGATCTCCAGACATCCCACAACGCGGACAATCTCACTGGTGCAACTGCCTGAATTGCAGGGAGACTCCTGCACCGTACAACAAAACTGTTGCCATTTAACAACTGCACTATTTCAGTTATTTATTACCAAGTATGTTTACATAACAGTTGAACACTTTCCATGACAACACTGTACTTTATTCTTCATTTGGATCCCAATTAAGAAAAATACTCAATTTGGTGACATTTTTAGAAGTCATTTTTTAATTTTGTCCTTGGTCTGGGTGACATCAGTTCAGTACTTTATCAGAAGGTTTTCATGACACAGTGCCTTTGTTATTTCAAGAAGTTTAAAGATACTACCTTGTATTTTTGTTCATTTCCCTAATTAAACTTTAATTGACCTGATCTGTGTAATCAGACCGACTTGTTTTGTACTGTATTTACACCACTGTGGTCCAGCCATCTTTCTGGATATCTGTGACCTGTGGGTCTGCTAATTTGAAGTGAAAACTGACAAGAGCATATCCAGGAAAACAGAACAGTTAAGTAAATCATTCTAAAACCATTCCAAAAATACAATAATGACACCAATTTGCAAGATAAAGAATACACAAATTTTGTTTCTCACACAAGTTTATTGTTGCCCACACTAACATCCCTTATTTCTATATGTTTGGTTGTAGTTCCAACTCTTTGAACAACATTTCTGAGGTTTTCACACTTCCCGGGAACGACCAAGTCTGACTAAACGGATAGCTCAGGTCCTTCCCCGCTCAAAGCTGCATCCTGTGTTGCAGGTCAACGTCTCCTCAAAGTTGTAGCAGGTCATCCGTTGTTGGTGGTGGCACTTCAGGGAGTCTTGGCTCATCTGATCTCAGTATCATTCCCCTTGGTATCCACAATTGAGAACCCAGTGTTCTCAACACTGCTCCCTGAAGTTCAAGGATGTAGGTGTAGTCCTGTGCAGTTTTCAATGCGTAGACACTCCACATTTAAGACTTATTGTAGTCTCCTTTAGCTGAAAGACAGAATAATATTTGGTGAGTATTTTGTCTTATAGATTTTCATTACCATCAGTGCAGAACTGTAGAGTGCAACAAAATTCTAGATCACCTTTACTCCGCATACAATGGCCTCCCTTAGGCAAATCAGGCCATAACTCCATTCTCCTGCTTCCTGCTTAAAAGATATGCATTCATGTTTGTAAGAACGCAGATCTGTTTTGCAAGCCCTGCCACATCCAAGGAGCGTCAGAGCCGGTGTAGCAGGATTCGATCTTAGTCCTGTATTGACAATTTGCCTGTTTGATGATTCGCCAGAGGGCGTAGAGGGATTTCTTATAAACTTCCGGGTTAGTGTACAACTCCTGGAAAGCGGCAGCTCTAGCCTTTAGCTCAGTGCGGATGCAGATGTTGCCTGTAATCCATGGCTTCTAGCTGGGATATGTACGTACAGTCACTGTGGGGACGACATTATCAATGCACTTAATGAAGTCGGTGACTGACGTGGTAAACTCCTCAATGCCATCGGATGAGTCCCGTAACCTATTGGGGCAAAAGTGTGTCACCAATCAAGCCCCAGAGGACTGGACTTGCCCATCCCTGACCTAGACAGACATCAAATAAAACATTCCCCATCAATTCCAATTTGGAATACAATTTTACCATTTGACAACTATGAAATAATTGCCTTTGATAACCATCAGTCTTAGATATTCCGAGTAAATACATTCATGGGAGAAGTAGGATATTAGACAGAATGAGGACTTCATGTTTCCAGTCATTTCATGTAATGTCATGTTACAGTCGTACACTCAATGCATGTATATATTTTGGTCAACATACGAGAATACTCCTAGAGTCTGCGAGAGCGGGGGCGGAAGATGACTCATCGGCAGACAACATGGTAACGACTAGACCGGAAACGACTACGAGTAATGAGAGCACAGCACAAGAGAACACCACAGCAACTGTCACAAGTTCTGCTGCAACAGTGGGCCACAAACAGATGCAGGTATGTGTCTGTGTTTGGAGGAAAGTTACATCACACCATGGGTTGAGGATCCACCAGGGGAAGAAGGGGTGTTTGGGTAAAGAGAGACAGAGGCCTCGCATTGATTACTTTCTGCGAAAGCGATCAAATCAGTCGAATGAAGCACAGCAACTGGACGCAAACCATAGTTTGCAGTGCATCAGTACCACTGTCATGGAGGACGTAAACTCAAGCACCGAAGTAGCAACTGAGGTGGAACCAACAACAGGAGTGGAACTCACCCAGCCTCCCAGAACTGCAGTCGAGAGGAGACTACCAGGGCACAGACCGTATGTGAAGTGGCCTGGCGCCAGTGACAAGAAGTTGTGAGAAACAGTGAATACTGACCTTACCTTGACCCTCAAGAAACTTCGAGGCACAGTGGAGAAGTTGGAGAGGATGGGGGACATCATCTATGAGTACGGGACAGAAAGATTTGGAGTGGAAGAGGCAAAAGGCGGGAGAAAGGTTCCAACCCCACCAGTTTCCAGGAGGCAACAAGAAATCAAGCGCCTCGTTTAAGAAAGGCGGCAGCTTAAGAAACAGTGGAAGAAGGCCTCGGAAGTGGAAAAGGAGGGCATAGAGGCACTTCAGGCTGACATCAAAACCCGGTTGGCATCCCTCCGTAGAGCAGAGAACCTACGGAAACGCAGAAGGAAGAAAGAACAAACTAGAACTAGATTCTATAAAGATCCCTTCAAGTTCCTTAAAAGTCTCTTCACGAAGGAAAAAAGTGGAGCTCTAAAAACAACAAAGAAAGACGTAGAGGAGCACCTGAGAACAACAAACTTTGACTCAAAGCGACATGAACATCTGGCCATCCCATCAGATATCCCACCCATTGAACCCCCGGAACATCATATTGAGACCAGCCCTCCGACATGGAAAGAGGTGGAAAACACAGTTCGGCGGGCAAGAACAGCATCAGCCCCGGGGCCAAATGGAGTCCCGTACAAAGTGTATAAGAACGCGCCAGACGTCCTGAGGTTCCTCTGGAGGCTTATGAGAACTGCTTGGCAAAAGAAGATAATACCCAAAGTGTGGCGTGGGGCAGGCGGGGTCCTGATCCCTAAGGAGAAGGATGCAGTGAACATCAGCCAATTCCGCCCAATCTCCTTACTGAATGTCGAGGGTAAAATCTTCTTTAGGGTCATTGCCCAGAGGATGGCCGAGTACCTGCAAAGGAATGCGTACGTCGATACATCTGTACAGAAGGCTGGAATATCAGGGTTCTATGGCTGCTTGGAACATTCCAGCATGATCTGGCACCAGATCCAAATGGCCAAGGTGGAGAAAAGGGACCTCCATGTAGTCTTCCTTGACCTCGCCAATGCATTTGGCTCTGTGCCCCATGAACTCCTGTGGTCTGCCTTCAGATTTTTCCACATACCGGACACCATCACAAACCTGGTGAAGTCGTACTTCCAGGATCTGCAGTTCTGCTTCACCACCTCATGGCAGTGCCTGAATGTAGGTATAATGGCGGGATGTACCATTTCTCCGTTGGCATTCACAATGGCGGTTATCAGATCCTCAAAATGGGTTGCTGGTGGACAGCGAGTCGACTCTGGTTTCCGCCTCCCTCCACTCAGAGCCTACATGGACGACATTACAACATTGACCACCACTGTCCCATGAACCAGGAGACTGCTCAGAAAACTCGAGGAGAACATAATCTGGGCCCGTATGAAGATTAAACCATCCAAGTCACGCAGCATCTCGATTGTGAAGGGAGTACTCTCTGACCTGAAATTCTTAATCGGAGATGACCAAATCCCAACAGTGTCTGAGCAGCCGGTAAAAAGCCTTGGAAGGTGGTATGATGCAAGCCTGAAGGACAAAGACCAGGTGCAACAGCTGCGCAAAGACATCAGTAGTAGCCTACAGTCCATCGACAACACCCAGCTACCTGGAAAGTTAAAGGCCTGGTGTCTGCAGTTTGGTCTCCTACCCCGGGTGTTGTGGCCCTTAGCACTGTATGAGGTTCCAATCTCAACAGTGGAGAAGATGGAAAGAGGAGTCACATGCTACTTTAAGAAGTGGCTCGGAGTTCCACGATGCCTTACCACCATAGGCCTCTATGGAGATGGTGTCCTCAAGCTGCCCCTCACCAGTCTAACAGAGGAATTCAAGTGTGCAAAAACCAGGCTCCAGATGACACTGAATGAATCTCGAAACCCAGTGGTGAGCAACAATGCACTGACCTTGGCAACTGGGCGCAAATGGAGGCCAGGAAAAGCAGTCCAGGAGGCAACAGCAGCCCTCAGACATGCTGACATTGTGGGTCATGTTCAGCAAGGGAGGGGAGGCCTTGGGCTAACTAGCCGTGCTGCTTGGAGTAAGGCCACTGTACCAGAGCGGCGGAAGATGGTAGTGCAGGAAGTACGCCATCAGGAGGAGGCTGCAAGGTGGGCCAAGGCAGTCTCTCTTGCCAAACATGGACAGTGGACTCGATGGGACAGTGTGGAGAAGAGAAAGATCAGCTGGAAGGATCTGTGGGTCATGGAAGCGAGGCGGTTGAGCTTTTCCATCAGAGCAACATATGACGTCCTTCCAACACCAGTTAATCTTCACCAATGATATGGTGAAGATCCGGACTGTGCCCTCTGTTCCATGCCAGCCAACCTCAGGCACATTCTCACAGGGTGTAAAACAAGTCTCACCCAAGGACGCTACACTTGGCGTCACAACCAAGTCCTTAAAAACCTTGCGTCCACCCTGGAGGACAAGCGAGCTGCCACCAACTCCCTACCACCCACAGCAGCATCACAGTCCTTACGGACAAACGTTGTCCGCGAAGGGGCTAAACCACCGAAGAGCGGCACTACACCATTAGAGCGAGACCAGCTGCGCTTGGCCCGCGACTGGAAAATGCTAGCTGACATTGGCCGGCAACTTGTGTTTCCTCCGGAGATCGCAACCACCACCCTAAGACCTGACATGGTGCTCTGGTCCCGTTCGCTCAATAAGGTCTTTATCATTGAGCTCACAGTACCCTGGGAGGACTCAGTAGATGAGGCTTATGAGCGAAAACATCTGCGCTATGCTGATCTAGCTGCCGAAGCACGGCATCATGGCTGGAACACAGATGTCCGACCAGTGGAGGTGGGCTGCAGAGGTTTTGTGGCAACATCTACAACCAGACTGCTTAGAGACCTGGGAATTAAGGGCCAGAGCCAGCGTTCGGCAATCAAAGCTGTATCGGAGGCGGCAGAAGGCAGCAGTCAGTGGCTCTGGATGAAGAGGAAAGACCCCAGCTGGGCCCCGAAGTGAGAGGGCCAGGAGGTATGCGGTCAACAATGCTTGACTCAGGGAGGAGGACGCCCTTGCCATGCATAGTCCCATGGGATGTTGGCTATCAACAACAAGGCAACTCCTATGACTAATTGGGAATGGGACGCAAGCGTAGGATTGATCACCCTGTCGCTGGCCGCCTTTGGGGAGGGTGTATAGTTTGAAAGGCCGAAACACCCTAGGAACCAAAGGTACACTACTGACGATGCGCTCCCCAAATTTCACCACGCTCACTGTTCATTAACTCTTGGAAGTGCTTGCACAAAGGATAGTAACATCTCATCCTGTGTTCTTGGAATCTGGGCTGTCTGTTTACATCTCAGCCAGACAGCTCCAACGGGGAATAACATAGTAACATCTCTATGCAGTTGGGCTAAAATGTCATCAATAATGAAAGTAAATCCTGTGCAGTTCATTTTCCTAAACAGCTTAGCTAGATAGATGCATAGCATTAAAAGATGCTACTTATTGTTCTTAGCTAGCTAGGGGAAACAACATGATGGAACAGACAACATGGTCAAAAATATTTAGCTAAAGTCTGTGCTTACCGATCTGATTTTGCTTCAATACTCAACGATGATGGGGCTGGAAACAGGCTTGCTTGGTGTTGATGGCAATTTATTCCTTTCATGACTGAAAAATAATATTTCAGGTTTAAAGATATTTTCAAGAGCTTTGACGTCAAGCAATGAAGTCCAGTTCAGATACAACAGCCAACAGGAGACAAAACTAGATAGTTTTAGAATGTGGTGTTGTACAACAGCTGACTAAAGACAGGGCATTCAGATCAAGAAGAGACGTGAAGTTGACACCGTTTCGTCAATGAATCTTGGAAAATCCAGCCGATGAAATTACAGGTTCTAAAACTAGACCCTTCCGATCAAACAGGTCAAGCAACGTTACACACATAAATTAGGTAGCTAGTTAGGACTAACTAGTGAAGCTAAAAGTTTTTTTTTTCATTTGAATATAACATTGTCAAAGTCAGCTAATAAGCTGCAAAAGCTAATAAACAAAGTAACGTCCTCTCACTGTCAACTGCGCTTATCTTCAGCAAACTAAATATTTGTATGACATAACAAGATTCAACAACTGAAACAAACTGAACAAGTTCCACAGACGTGTGACTAACAGAAATGAAATAATGTGTCCCTGAACAAAAAAGGGGGGGCAAAATCAAAAGTAAGTTTCTGGTGTGGTCACCAGCTGCTTTAAGTACTGCAGTGCATCTCCTCTTCATAGACTACACCAGATTTGCCAGATCTTGCTGTGAGAGGTTAACCGACTCTTCCACCAAGGCACCTGCAAGTTCCCGGACATTTCTGGGGGGAATGGCCCTAGCCCTGACCCTCCGATCCAACAGGTCCCAGACTTGCTCAACGGGATTGAGATCCGGGCTCTTCACTGGCCATGGCAGAATACTGACATTCCTGTCTTGTAGGATATCATGCACAAAACGAGCAGTATGGCTGGTGGCATTGTCATGCTGGAGGGTCATGTCAGGATGAGCCTGCAGGAACGGTACCACATGAGGGGGGAGGATGTCTTCCCTGTAATGCACAGTGTTGACATTGCCTGCAATGACAATGATGCTGTGACACACCACCCCAGACCATGACGGACCCTCCACCTCCAAATCGATCCCGCTCCAGAGTACATGCCTCGGTGTAACGCTCATTCCTTTGACGATAAACGTGAATCCGACAATCACCCCTGGTGAGACAAAACCGCGACTCTTCAGTGAAGAGTACTTTTTGCCAGTCCTGTATGGTCCAGCGACGGTGGGTTTGTGCCCATAGGCGACGTTGTTGCCGGTGATATCTGGTGAGGACATGCCTTACAACAGGCCTACAAACCCTCAGTCCAGCCTCTCTGAACCTATTGCGGACAGTCTGAGCACTGATGGAGGAATTGTGCATTCCTGGTGTAACTCAGAAAGGTTTTTGTTGCCATCCTGTACCTGTCCCGGAGGTGCGATGTTCGGATGTACCGATCCTGTGCAGGTGTTGTTACACGTGCAACTGCGAGGACGATCAGCTGTCCGTCCTGTCTCCCTGTAGCGCTGTCTTATGCGTCTCACAGTATGGCCATTGCAATTTATTACCCTGGCCACATCTGCAGTCCTTATGCCTCCTTGCAGCATGCCTAAGGTACGTTCACGCAGATGAGCAGGGACCCTGGGCATTTTTCTTTTGGTGTTTTTCAATAGAAAGGCTCTTTAGTGTCCTAAGGACCTTAATTGCCGTCTGTTAGTGTCTTAACGACCGTTCCGCAGGCGCATGTTCATTAATTGTTTATGGTTTTTTTTTTTTTTTTTTTTTTTTTTTTTCACCTTTATTTAACCAGGTAGGCTAGTTGAGAACAAGTTCTCATTTGCAACTGCGACCTGGCCAAGATAAAGCATAGCAGTGTGAGCATACAACAAAGAGTTACACATGGAGTAAACAATTAACAAGTCAATAACACAGTAGAAAACGAAGGGGGGGTCTATATACAATGTGTGCAAAAGGCATGAGGAGGTAGGCAAATAATTACAATTTTGCAGATTAACACTGGAGTGATAAAAGATCAGATGGTCATGTACAGGTAGAGATATTGGTGTGCAGAAGAGCAGAAAAGTAAATAAATAGAAACAGTACGGGGATGAGGTAGGTGAAAAGGGTGGGCTATTTACCAATAGACTATGTACAGCTGCAGCGATCGGTTAGCTGCTCAGATAGCTGATGTTTGAAGTTGGTGAGGGAGATAAAAGTCTCCAACTTCAGCGATTTTTGCAATTCGTTCCAGTCACAGGCAGCAGAGTACTGGAACGAAAGGCGGCCAAATGAGGTGTTGGCTTTAGGGATGATCAGTGAGATACACCTGCTGGAGCGCGTGCTACGGATGGGTGTTGCCATCGTGACCAGTGAGCTGAGATAAGGCGGAGCTTTACCTAGCATAGACTTGTAGATGACCTGGAGCCAGTGGGTCTGGCGACGAATATGTAGCGAGGGCCAGCCGACTAGAGCATACAAGTCGCAGTGGTGGGTAGTATAAGGTGCTTTAGTGACAAAACGGATGGCACTGTGATAGACTGCATCCAGTTTGCTGAGTAGAGTGTTGGAAGCCATTTTGTAGATGACATCGCCGAAGTCGAGGATCGGTAGGATAGTCAGTTTTACTAGGGTAAGCTTGGCGGCTTGAGTGAAGGAGGCTTTGTTGCGGAATAGAAAGCCGACTCTTGATTTGATTTTCGATTGGAGATGTTTGATATGAGTCTGGAAGGAGAGTTTGCAGTCTAGCCAGACACCTAGGTACTTATAGACGTCCACATATTCTAGGTCGGAACCATCCAGGGTGGTGATGCTAGTCGGGCATGCAGGTGCAGGCAGCGACCGGTTGAAAAGCATGCATTTGGTCTTACTAGCGTTTAAGAGCAGTTGGAGGCCACGGAAGGAGTGTTGTATGGCATTGAAGCTTGTTTGGAGGTTAGATAGCACAGTGTCCAAAGACGGGCCGAAAGTATATAGAATGGTGTCGTCTGCGTAGAGGTGGATCAGGGAATCGCCCGCAGCAAGAGCAACATCATTGATATACACAGAGAAAAGAGTCGGCCCGAGAATTGAACCCTGTGGCACCCCCATAGAGACTGCCAGAGGACCGGACAGCATGCCCTCCGATTTGACACACTGAACTCTGTCTGCAAAGTAATTGGTGAACCAGGCAAGGCAGTCATCCGAAAAACCGAGGCTACTGAGTCTGCCGATAAGAATATGGTGATTGACAGAGTCGAAAGCCTTGGCGAGGTCGATGAAGACGGCTGCACAGTACTGTCTTTTATCGATGGCGGTTATGATGTCGTTTAGTACCTTGAGTGTGGCTGAGGTGCACCCATGACCGGCTCGGAAACCAGATTGCACAGCGGAGAAGGTACGGTGGGATTCGAGATGGTCAGTGACCTGTTTGTTGACTTGGCTTTCGAAGACCTTAGATAGGCAGGGCAGGATGGATATAGGTCTGTAACAGTTTGGGTCCAGGGTGTCTCCCCCTTTGAAGAGGGGGATGACTGCGGCAGCTTTCCAATCCTTGGGGATCTCAGACGAGATGAAAGAGAGGTTGAACAGGCTGGTAATAGGGGTTGCGACAATGGTGGCAGATAGTTTCAGAAATAGAGGGTCCAGATTGTCAAGCCCAGCTGATTTGTACGGGTCCAGGTTTTGCAGCTCTTTCAGAACATCTGCTATCTGGATTTGGGTAAAGGAGAACCTGGAGAGGCTTGGGCGAGGAGCTGCGGGGGGGGCGGAGCTGTTGGCCGAGGTTGAAGTAGCCAGGCGGAAGGCATGGCCAGCCGTTGAGAAATGCTTATTGAAGTTTTCGATAATCATGGATTTATCAGTGGTGACCGTGTTACCTAGCCTCAGTGCAGTGGGCAGCTGGGAGGAGGTGCTCTTGTTCTCCATGGACTTCACAGTGTCCCAGAACTTTTTGGAGTTGGAGCTACAGGATGCAAACTTCTGCCTGAAGAAGCTGGCCTTAGCTTTCCTGACTGACTGCGTGTATTGGTTCCGGACTTCCCTGAACAGTTGCATATCACGGGGACTATTCGATGCTATTGCAGTCCGCCACAGGATGTTCATTGAACAAGCATGGGAAACAGTGTTTAAACCCTTTACAATGAATATCTGTTAAGTTATTTAGATTTTTACAAATTATCTTTGAAAGACAGGGTCCTGAAAAGGGGATGTTTCTTTTTTTGCTGAGTTTACAAACTATTGGATGTGTGGCTTGAAAATAACAATCAAAATAAGTAATCCAAAATAAACACTTGCATACATATTTATAACTAAATATCAAAACCATCATTTCACTTTATATCTAGAAAGATTATTATCTACCTAACAATGTCTTACCTTTTCAGTTGAAAAACTGGAAACTGTCAGTTTTGAATCCCTTCAACTCTCATTGTTCTCTCCACTGTGTGAACGCAAATCCGAGGTTTACTCTAGTTTCGGCCCGGGTTCTATCGTTTTCCCTTTTCTCCTGTCAGCTCTCCAAAGTTCTCAGTTTCTTTGGCTTAGATGGAGTAGCAGCTGCTGCTGGGTCAGGTTGTTTGTCCCTCAGGTCTGTAAGCTAGCTATCTCTGCTAGCCAAGCGTGGACAAGGGCTCAGCTAGCTAGCCATCATACCACTACCCGTTAGAATATCCCTGAACTGTAGCAACGCCTCCTCACAGGCGGAAACAAGTCCCTCATTAAGAGCAGCACAAAATCCAATCCGACAGTAAAATTAAAATCAACAAATAGAGGGGTTCTCAGCTGAAGCTAAAAGGTGCAATATTGTTACGGTTGCATCACATTGGATAACCAGTAGCTACTTATTCAAGCTTTTGAATATAAAAAAAATCTAAGCATTATTTGGCTTTCTGCCCGTTCCCAAAATACATATAATTCCATTCATTCCTATGGAGGACTGCTTCTTCTGAGGACTACCAATATGTCCAACCGGTGGCTTCAAAACCTCTAATAGGCCAATACATCCAGAGTTTCATTGATCAGTGTTTTACAGGGAGCACCCCAAGGTTATTTGCCTGTTTAATACACCTCACTACAGTTTATCACCATGGCAACAATACAAGAAACAAATTTTTTTTTTAAATAGGAGGACAAAGGCATGTTTGTATAAACCTGGGTCATGTTCATTAGGGCACACCGTAGCAAAATGTCTTGGAACTGAAAGCAAAAACTAACATTTCTTATTGGGCAAGTTCAGATATTGTAGTACCTCCCCATTTCAAACCATTTTCTTTAGTTTTGTGCCTATTGAACACAACTCTGATATCAATGAAGCCTGTTGCATGTGATGTGATGTCACCACCGTAGAGGGAGCCCACCCAGCCACTCACCGGTTGGGGCCCCCCAGTAGAGTGAGGGCCATTTGGCTGGCACACACACCAGTCATCTCTAGCCTCCGGTCCAGAGACAGGCCATGCCGCTCCGCTGAGGCCAGAAGACACTTGTGAAGCTCATAGGACACACTGGGGACAACCAGGCCAGAGTCTACAGTCAGAGGAGCGAGAGAAACAAGATGGTAAAATAAACATGTATTAGTTGTTATTGTGCCAGATTATAATATATGTAGCTATGAGAAGAGACTAGAAGTTTTTTTAAAGTTCCAGATTTTCCCCCAAAATATATGGAAATGGTACTAAAAATAGAACTGTATAGAATCCTCATAATCAGTGTGACTAGACATTATCAAAAGGAACTACAAGGCCTAATTCACCAACAGCATGAACTTTCACGATGAGGACAAACACACACACACACACAGGAAATTTTCAAGGAGTAGGAGTTTATGTAAAAGCAGCACATCCCCCTCACGCGAGGAGCCAGTTCCCTTGGGAAAGCCAGTTCCCTTGGGAAAGCCAGTTCCCTTGGGAAAGCCAGTTCCCTTGGGAAAGCCAGTTCCCTTGGGAAAGCCAGTTCCCTTGGGAAAGCCAGTTCCCTTGGGAAAGCCAGTTCCCTTGGGAAAGCCAGTTCCCTTGACCTGATCTCTTTCCCATCACAGAGGGAGGAAGGATTCCTTTCTTCCCCTCATTTGTCACTGTTGTCCGACGCAACAACAAACAGATTGGCAGCCTTTTACAAAATATGACAAACATGAGGATGCAAACTGTGAACTGCCTCTCCTAGCTATCCACCACGGCCTTCTGGAGGGGCTGGGTTCACACGCTCCAGCTCATCCCTGCTGAGATCCCTCAGCATCCCCATAACCAGAGCTTTTGGCTGAGAAAGACACCAGCAGCAGCCCCCCAGGCCCACACACACATTACCGTCACACCTCAGAGGACTCACCCAAAACGTAAAGGTACCATGTGTTACGTTCCCCAGATTATGTGTTGTAGTTTGTGTATTTATATGTGTTTATTTTAGGAAATGGCTTCCTGAAATCCCTCAAGCAGCTGATTGGTCGACTCCAGGGCTAATTGGAGAGCTGACCCCGCCCCCTCGTCAAGACGCAGCTGTCTACAATTACCCATTCCTTCTGAAGCTATATAAAAGCCAGACTTCTGTTCAGGAGGAAGATCTTTTTGGAGAGAGATTTTGCTAGAGAGATTTTGCTAGAGAGATTTTGCTAGAGAGATTTTGCTAGAGAGATTTTGCTAGAGAGATTTTGCTAGAGAGATTTTGCTAGAGAGATTTTGCTAGAGAGATTTTGCTGGAGGTAGGGATTGCTGAGATTGATTGTGATAGAGGTTGATTTTGCTGGGAGTACATTGCTGGAAAGTGGTATGTTCTGTGAGTTTGTTGCTCAGATTTAGCTTATTTGACGTCCTTTGTTTCTTAGTTTGTTTGTGAAATTGTTTAATATTCTGTTTCATTTGTTCCCAGGGGGGAAGGGGAAGGCACCTTGGGAGTGTTTAGGCAAGAGGCCCGCGGGCATACATATACCCATAGCATATTCGCTGTCTAGGCACACTAGGTAAGACCTGGGCGGACCACCCCTTGTATTTTGGTTAGGGCACCAGGTGGTGCTAAATTAGGTAAGTAGTGGGTAGGCAGGTAAGATAGGAGAGGGGGGGCTTTGAGATTTACTTTCTTTGCTTTGGTTCCGTCCAGCCCCTTTTCCCCATATTACCGTGTAAAGGAATAAAGTCCTTGTAAACGGTACCACATTCTGCCTGTTGTCATCCTTACTTGCACCTACAGTCCATACCTTTTTCGCTTCACGGAGAGTTTAGTTGTAGCAGGGTGTTGCGTTCCCTCTTCATAGAGGCGTGCGTAACACCATGACAAAGGGGAAACTTGAAAACAGGTGGTTAAGGTGTACTCGTTGGTACACCTGTGTGCAATGATGATGGCTAGTGTGTGTGGGAGAGTTGCAGTTTGACTTGAGTGAAAACTCAGTTCCAAGACACACACACATTATATATACACACACTTGAAGTCAGAAGTTTACATACACCTTAGAGTAAAAATTCCCTGTCTTAGGTCAGTTCGGATCACCACTTTATTTTAAGAATTTGAAATCTCAGAATAATACTAGTGACTTATTTTATTTCTTTCATCACATTCCCAGTGGGTTAGAAGTTAACATACACTCAATTAGTATTTGGTAGCATTGCCTATAAATAGTTTAACTTGGGTCAAAGGTTTTGGGTAGCCTTTCACAAGTTTCCCACAATAAGTTGGGGTGAAATTTGGCCCATTCCTCCCGACAGAGCTGGTGTAACTGAGTCCGGTTTGTAGGCCTCCTTGCTCGCACACGCTTTTTCAGTTCTGCCCACACATTTTCTATACGATTGAGGTCAGGGCTTTGTTGTCCTTAAACCACTTTGCCACAACTTTGGAAGTATGCTTGGGATCATTGTCCATTTGGAAGACCCATTTGCGACCAAGTTTTAACTTCCTGACTGATGTCTTGAGATGTTGCTTCAATATATCCACATAATTTCCCCTCATGATGCCATCTATCTTCTTCGGCTTGCAAGCCACCCCCTTTCTCCTCCAAACATAACATTGGTCATTATTGCCGAACAGTTCTATTTTTGTTTTATCAGACCAGAGGACATTTCTCCAAAAGGTATGATCTTTGTCCCCATGTGCAGTTGCAAACCGTAGTCTGGCATTTTTATGTCGGTTTTGGAGCAGTGGCTTCTTCCTTGCTGAGAGGCCTTTCATGTTATGTCGATATAGGACTTGTTTTACTGTGGATATAGATACTTTTGTACCTGTTTCCTCCAGCATCTTCACAAGGTCCTTTGCTGTTGTTCTGGGATTGATTTGCACTTTTTGCACCAAAGTACGTTCATCTCTAGGAGACAATGTGTCTCCTTGAGCGGTGTGGTCCCATGGTGTTTATACTTGCGTACTATTTTTTTGTACAGAAGAACGTGGTACCTTCAGGTGTTTGGAAATTGCTCCCAAGGATGAAACAGACTTGTGGAGGTCTACAATTTTTTTGAGGTCTTGGCTGATTTCTTTAGATTTTCCCATGATGTCAAGCAAAGAGGCACTAAGTTTGAAGTTAGGCCTTGAAATACATCCACAGGTACACCTCCAATTGACTCAAATGATGTCAATTAGCCTATCAGAAGCTTCTAAAGCCATGACATAATTTTCTGGAATTGTCCAAGCTGTTTAAAGGCACAGTCAACTTTGTGTGTAAACTTCTGACCCACTCGAATTGTGATACAGTGAATTATAAGTGAAATAATCTGTCTGTAAACTATTTTTGTGTTATGCAAAGTAGATGTCCTAACCGACTTGCCAAAACTATAGTTTGTTAACAAGAAATTTGTGGAGTGGTTGAAAAACGAGTTAATGACTCCAACCTAAGTGTATGTAAACTTCCGACTTCAACTGTGTGTACACACACACACTCATTTTTACTATTTTCTACATTGTAGAATAATAGTGAAGGTATCAAAACTATGAAATAACACAAGTGGAAGCATGTAGTAAACAAAAAAAGTGTTAAACAAATCAAAATATATTTTAGGATGTTAGATTCTTCAAAGTAGCCACCCTTTGCCTTGACACCTTTGCACACAATTGGCATTCTCTCAACCAGCTTCATGAGGTAGTCAACTGGAATGATTTTCCAACAGTCTTGGAGTTCCCACGTAGGCTGAGTACTTGTTGGCTGCTTTTCCCTGAATACTCTTCTTCCCAGTGGGAACCACACATGCGGAGATCATCCGTTCACCTACTCTGCATCTCACAAAGACACAGCGATTGGAACCAAAAATCTCAAAAGGACAGATATCCACCATTATAATGTCCATTGCTCTTGTTTCTTGGCCTAAGCAAGTCTCTTCTTCTTATTGGTGTCCTTTAGTAGTGGTTTCTTCGCAGCAATTTGACCATGATGGCCTGATTCACTCGGTCTCCTCTGAATAGTTGATGTTAAGATGTGTCTATTACTTGAACTCTGTGAAGCATTTATTTGGGCTGCAATTTCTGAGGCTGTTATCTCTAATGAACTTATCCTCTGCAGCAGAGGAAACTCTGGGTCTTCCTTTCTTGTGGCGGTCCTCCTGAGAGCCAGTTTCATCATAGCGCTTGATGGTTTTTGCGACTGCACTTGAAGAAACTATCAAAGTTTTTGAAATGTTCCAGATTGACTGACCTTCATGTCTTAAAGTAATGATGGACTGTCGTTTCTCTTTGCTTATTTGAGCTGCTGTTGCCATAATATGGAATTGGTCTTTTACCAAATAGGGCTATCTTCTGTATACACCCCTACCTTGTCACAACACAACCAATTGGCTCAAACGCATTAAGAAGGAAAGAAATTCCACAAATTAACAAGGCACACTTGTTAATTGGGTTCCCGAGTGGCACAGCCGGCTTAGGCACTGCATCTCAGTGCTTGAGGCATCACTACAAACACCCTAGTTCGAATCCAGGCTGTATCACATCCGGCCGTGATTGGGAGTCCCATAGAGCGGTGCACAACTGGCCCAGCGTCGTCCGGGTTTGGCCAGGGTAAGCCATCATTGCAAATAAGAATTTGTTCTTAACTGACTTGCCTAGTTAAATAAAGGTTTAATTGAAAAAAAAAAAATGCATTCCAGGTGACTACCTCATGAAACTGGTTGAGAGAATGCCAAGAGTGTGCAAAGCTGTCAAGGTAAAAGGTGGCTACTTCGAAGAATCTTAAATATAAAATATATTTTGATTTGTTTAACACTTTATTGGTTACTACATGATTCCATGTGTGTTATTTCATAGTTTTGATGTCTTCACTATTATTCTACAATGTAGAAAATAGTAAAAATAAAGGTAAACTTTTGATTGGTACAGGTGCATCCTGTTTCCATTGATCAGCCTTGAGATGTTTCTACAACTTGATTGGAGTCCACATATGGAAAATTCAATTGATTGGACATGATTCGGAAAGGCACACACCTGTCTATATAAGGTCCCACAGTTGACAGTGCATGTCAGAGCAAAAACCAAGCCATGAGGTCAAAGGAATTGTCTGTAGAGCTCCGAGACAGGATTGTGTCTAGGCACAGATCTGGGGAAGGGTACCAAAATATGTCTGCAGCATTGAAGGTCCCCAAGAACACAGTGGCCTCCATCATTCTTAAATGGAAGAAGTTTTGAAAAACCAAGACTCTTCCCAGAGCTGGCCACCCAAGCTGACCAATTGGGGGAGAAGGCCCCTGGTCACGGAGGTGACCAACAACCCGATGACCAACAACTCTTTGGCCTGAATGCGAAGCGTCACGTCTGGAGGAAACCTGGCATCATCCCTACAGTGAAGCATGGTGGTGGCAGCATCATGCTGTGCAGATGTTTTTCAGCAGCAGGAGACTAGTCAGGAAGACTAGAAGACTCAACGTTGTAATCGCTGCCAAAGGTGCTTCAACAAAGTACTGCGTAAAGGGTCTGAATACTTATGTAAATTTAATATTTCAATTTTTTTGTAAATTAGTAAACATTTCTAAAAACCTGTTTTTGCTTTGTCATTGTGGTGGATTGTGTGTAGATTGAGGAAAAACAATATTTAATCAATTTTAGAATAAGGCTGTAATGTAACGAAATGTGGAAAAAGTCAAGGGGTTTGAATACTTTCCGAATACACTGTGTGTGTGTGTGTGTTTATATAGATATCTATCTATATCTCTACTACTCTGGTCAAGTCTGAGTCTCAACAACAGTAGAGGATATCTAGGAAAGACCAGCCCAGGGAACATGGTTCCTAGGTACTGCCACAACCATGTCATTATTCTGGTAGCTGCTCACAGAGCCCTTTAAAGAGCCCTGTGCTAATCTCTACCTATAGCCCATGGCACATTAGTCTAGAGAGGAACAAAGACTGGCTAAAGGGGCTGCACGGCTCAATATCCCTTTGATAGTGAAGCAGGTAAGTGTTGGCCTGGCTATTGAGTGCTCAGCGTGGCCTCGCTCCTCATGTATTGTGTGCATGCAGGCACGTATGCAGCTATCAGAAACACACAGGCATATCACTCAGGGCATAACACACGCAGTGTGACATGCAAACACACACCTGCAAACAGCAGATAGACGGATGTCGTGCCTGGGTGAAATTAACCTTATCCCTTTCCTGTTCGTATCTCCACATCCCTCCCACTGTTCCAATCCAAAGACAGGTAATATACTACAGTGGGGTGGGAGAAACCCAGTCTACACTGCTGCGCCGTTCTTCGGACAATCATGTGAGCGAAAAGCACACAGCAAAGTCAACTTCTCCTTGTTATGCAACCTGCCACTGAGGAGAGGGAAAGGGAGAGAGAGAGGTGGGAGTTGCACTATGATCGAATTGCCTTTTGACCATCCCCCCCAGCTAGATGTGTTTGTAAGGAATTCCCCTGCTAGAGCACCCCACCCCGATCCGGTGTACTCTCTCTCTCTCTCACACTCCACTACACGCAATGCTCAACCGGGTAGCCAGGAGCACACAGCCGCAGTAAAATAAACTGACCTGGAAGCAATCCTTCAAGCATGACAACATTGAAGCTGAAATCAATACACACACGCAGGGTGGAAGCGGGCCATGGGTGATTAGGGCTGGTGCTGAGAGAGGAGGGGGGGGGGGGGAAAGAGAGAGAGAGAACAAGGAGCGAGGTTTCACAAGGCCCCTCCAGACTACAGGCCTGTTACTGCTGCAGTACCAAGGGGCTGTGAGCCTCTAACATTCCAGACCCTCCAAAACCTCAGCCCTCATAACTAAGATTAATGCAGGTCAATTGATTAGGAAGTTCCATTTGAGGGCCTCTTGAGTGGCGCAGCGGTCTAAGGCACTGCATCCCAGGTTGTGTCACAACTGGGAGTCCCACAGGGCGGCACACAATTGGCCCAGGATCGTCCGGGTTAGGGGAGGGTTTGGCCGGGCGGCTTTACTTGGCTCATCGCGCTCTGTAGCGATGAGACAAAATCGAAATTAGGGAGAAAAAGGTACAAGAATTTAAATATAAAGTTCCATTTGCTCTCATGCCACCGGACCAGTGGAATCAATAGTTGTGAATAAAATACCTGTTCTCAGCTCGCTCTCCTGTCACTCTCTAATTCAAAGGTAGTTTGCAGGGCAGTGATTTGTTCTGTGGCTTTAGTGTGTTTACAGTGAAGAGATTTGAGTACATGTGTTGCAGTGGAGGCTGCTGAGGGGAGGAAGGTTCATAATAATGGTTGGAACGGAGCAAACTGAATGTGTTTGATGTTGTTGATACCTTTCCATTTTTTCCATTCCAGCCATTACCATGTACCCGTCCGCCCCAATTAAGGTGCCAACGTGTAGATGAGGAGTGGTTTAACACGCATAGGAATTAGCAAAGGAGAGTAGACCTATGCCTTTTCCACCTAAACTGAATAATAAGGCCAATGATGCACCACATACATGTCTATGTGCAGACAGACAATATGTTATCCCAACGCCAAACATTTGTTTTCCTAACCCCTTTTCTGTTGTCTCATGTTGTTGATTTAAATGTTTACAGTGGATAGGAATGGATTCAGGTGAGAGCAGCCTGGAGTAGGGTAAGGGTTTGTTCCACATGTAGTGTGGTTGCATCCCAAATGGCACCCTATTCCCTATGGGCCCTTAGCAAAATTAGAGCACTATATAGGGAATAGGGTGCCATTTGAGTGGTAACCTGTGTGTGACTATGAGAGGTGCTGTTTATGTAAAGCTCAGAGCGGTCTGATAATTACAAGGTACAGAGGATGGGGCTTAGCATGACAGCATTCAGGCAGAAAGAGGCAGAGGTAGCAGACCTGCCCAGCCCGTTCGGTAAAAAGAGAAAAGCGTCCACATTCAGCTCCCAGTTCTCAGCACCAGGGGCAAGGCTTTTAATGGCCACCTGGCCCGCATTGTTGTCTTCATAGTCACTGCACTGCTGTCGCCATGATAACGCTGGCTGGCGGCCATGTTAGGCTTCTTAGAAAAAAGTGCCAACGTCATAACCCTTTCTAAGAACTGCTGCACTTTGCACATACCTGTATGTCGGTACAGTATGTACTGTAGTGTAGCGGGCTATTTGAGGCTAGGGCTCACATGCATGTAGTGAGTCATGTGGTGGATTAAGCTATCCAGCGAGGTGCATCAGTGTAATATCTTCGTCTGGGAGTATTTAGTCAGCTGGTAATAGAAGCAAAACACTCCTATCTCCATGGGGGCACAAAATGCATTCTATGACTAATAGCGATGGTATTGGCATCGCTATCCTCTTTTCCCTAATGAGAGCGCAAGCATGTGTGTGAGTGTGTGTGTGTGTGCTTGTGTTCCACTAAGACCTATACCACTTTATGCCAACACCAGAAACCAGATTTGACTGGTACTGATCCCCTATCCTTACAGTGTAGTGATTGGTCCAGCAGAGCCAGAGTGATAGGTGTTGCTCTTCTTGTCACACCTTGGAATCCAGGCCAGGGGCCTAGCATAGTGTGCCATTCACTTATCTCCTGTATGAAACCAATTATATAACACACTTATAAAGAGTGTTGTTGAGGTGTGGAAGAGCAGCTCCTCTTCCCAGAGATGGACTGGGACTGCATGGTGTGGTGTGGCAGTGAGCTCAAAAGTCACCTGCTGCCACAATCAAAAGAGCAACCAGAGTAGGATCCCAGCCAGCCCAGCACATTGCGGAAGTGAGAGGCCCTTTCTGGCCTATAGGAGACAGTCAAACCCACACCCAGCAAAGAGTTTCAGTGTTGCATCACAGAAGCACAAGAGGTAGGCCTACATTAGACCCACACTGTCACTCTGAGAACTTACACTATTTCTGTCTAAAGTCACTGACATGGAGGGGGAATTCAACTAGTTTCCAAAGGAAACACAACAATCATTGTCACCGGTCCGCAAGACACGCATGCAACAAAAAACATCCTGAGGGTAGAACTTGTGTCGGTCATCAATTCTTTTAATTTTACAGAGGGACAAAAAAAAAGATGTTTTTAATCCCGATTCTTTGGTTGAATGAGTCACCAATCTACAGTGGTTTTCCCATCTCTGAGCTACACGAAAAACATTCTAGTATCTGTATGGACAGAGAAGACTAGCTCATTAGGTGGGTGTGTCACTCCTTAGGGAGAAGCAAGCAGTGATTACTGAGAGGGAGAGGCTCAGCCTCTTCACCGCACGCTGCACACGGGCTGGGCTGTGACCGGAACCTATATCTCTCCCCCATCACATCTCCAGCCCGATGGGCTTCACTGAGAATACCGACACCGTTGTAATTCCTCACGGTTGCGTCCAATTACTGGGGCATTTTTCTTCTTGCATGTTAGTTTAAGGCCTATTTTAGAACTGTACACAATGTCCTGTCTCTCCACTAGTCTGGCTCGCTTAGCCAAACCCATGGGTCTACTGTAGCCTCAATAGATCCAGCGGCTGGGATGAGAGACACTCAGGGCCTAAGGGCACTGGCAGACAGGCCTCTGGAAGTGAATGTGTGATGACAGATGTGAATGGAGAGTGCTCTATCTGTCTAACCCTCAGGGCAGCAGGTTTCTAGATGTGGATGTGTGATATATATGTGAATGGAGGAGGGTGCGCGCTCTCTCTCTCATGGTGAATGTGAATGGAGCCAATGTGTTGTGTTCTCTCTCTTACCAGTGCAGTACTCTTTGCCCCCGTGTTGTGGGACCGTGATCTGCCGGTAGATGACTGGTTTGACCTCCAGGATGTTCTCGTCGTGACGGTAACGTGTGGGTGTACCACGTTCGCCACCGGGCGTACCACGGGAACGTACCCCATTGTAATCTGTGCCATCAATCTGCAAGAACACGGCTGCCTTGTCGAACAGTGCCAGGTTTGCCTCAAAGTCAAAGTCTGTGTCCAGACCCTCGTCCATGTCAACACCAAAACACTCGTCATCCCCGAGCCTCATCTGCCCTCCACCTCCTCCGTTCTTCACTCCGTTCTTCTTCGGCGTGGCCTGGTTTGGCCCTCGGTTACTAGATGATGCTGGAGGACCTGAAGAATATGAATCAAGACATTAGGAGGATGATTAACTCCAAATTATTTTTTACAATACATATGCCTATAGCCTGACTAGAAATTATGGTGCACATTAATCCCAGTTAAGAGGGTAATATTTCAGACTGGAGTCCATTAATCTCTGTCAGGACTCCAGTCTGCTCTCTAATGTGTCCTCAATACTGATCTTATCCTATGGCTGTATCAGGAGCTACAGTTATATAACAAGCAACATCAATAGCACATTAATAATACAGGCTAGTAGTTTTCTACCAACAAACAATCCTCAACACACAATGTTTAGATACATGCATGGCGCACTAACAAATCAAAAAGAACCAACTGGAAAAAAAATAACTGGAAAAACCGGGTGTTCAACCCTAACTGTGATGAGGTCTCACGCTAACCTAGAGAGAGAGAGAGAGAGGCACAGCCGCACGCATGTGTCACACTGACAGCTAGGTACTTTAGGCTCTCACGCAAGATACACACCAAGACTCTCAGTCAAGTCACGTACACACTACTGTTGTCACAATGGCATTGTCACCCGATCACACCGACTGATCCGAGACCTGCTACTATATCAATGTATTTTCGACAATGGAGGGGAGTGAGGGACTGCTTAAAAAAAAAAATCTGTTCATATGTGTGCATTGGCTTTTCAACATAGGCAAACATTTTACAATGAGACCACACAGAGTGTAATTACCTACAGGTCTATTGTAAATCTCAGTGAATCAGATGCCTGAATGCACTGGGCAATGCTCCAAGTCAAGCAGAGAATAATGAACACCAAGTTAGTACTAGTGTCTGATAGAATTGATGTGAAAATGTGGAGAGGTGTAAGAATCTTAGGCTCAAGGAGAGCTGAGATATTTGAACAAAACATGAACTTGAGCCATGTGAAAAATAATTGACTGAAACTACACGGTGAACTACATTTCAAACAATGATTAAACATGACCCATACTAAAGTTACACATGTTACAAGCAAATGTTGGCCAATACTCGTACAGGAAAATGAATCACAATGACACCGGTGAGATAAACACACAGGCGCAAAACTGAAGTGAATGACAGCGTGCTGTGAAAGCGTGTGAGGCTTGTCAACATGTTGCTGTGTTGTGTGGAGAGAAATGTCTTCACATGCAAGGTAAGACTGACAGAAGGAAAACCATGTCAGTCACCCGCAACAACTCCCTCTGTGTGTGTGTGTGTGTCAGTCCAATCAAGAACAGAAAGGAAGAGCTTTACTGTACACTTAATGGTATGTACCAGGGGCACAGGAAAAACAAAGGACTGATAGCATGTATAGGAACATGCTTATATGGATTTCATTTTTATTTTTTTTAAGCTATTTTTTCCCCCAATTACCCTCTTAATTTATCAAGGTCTGTTTGGATCCAAGATAATCCACTCGATTTGCAGAGGACTATGCATAATTCATTTAATTCCTACATTCCCATCCTAAATCTCCCATAAATACTGTCAGATAATTACAAATCATTTGTACAGCCCATGTTCTTGAATAAGTAGTCCGTAACCCCACCTCCCTTTCTTTCTATGGCCCCCTGCTAAGGGGCTGGTTTGGGGCATGGCATTGATGTGAAAGGGTCAGCCCAGCCCCTGCCACTCAGAACTTCAGGCTCATGCAATTTGTGCATTAGCTCCCTTGGCTGTTGGCCCAAGAATCTGGAGATTAAAATAAAAAATCCAAAGGTAAACAGTGCTTCCACAATTGATATGGCCTGGCCCCTTCCAAGCGCACTGCCACTGGGACAACATGGCTTCCTGTGGGGGGGTCCTGTGCTGAGCAGGAGAGAGGGAGGGTGAGGATACTGAGAACAGAAGGGCACGTAAGCCAGGCCTTGCATAACCTCTTTAGGAGCAGACACAGCGAGGGGGGAATGTTTATTGATCTTAGTCACACACGTATTGTAAAGAGGAACTTTGGTACAAGCCTTTTGCACGCTATGGGAATCTGGGGAAGTCACAGCATTGCAAACAGTGCCAGGATGCTTCCACGCACAGGCTTGTTAACAGTAACCTAGTGAAACCATAGACTAGAGGAAAGGACAACGGTTCACCAGACAGACAGAAATAAACTAGACTGATTAAGCAGATAACTATTAAGTAGCTATTTTAAATTGGTCGCTGTTTTATGTAACAATGGAGCCGGAGAAGAAAGCTGACGTTTTACATGTCCCCAACCGATTGTGTTTTTTTGTTCGTTTATAACTTACTTTTTCACTTATTTTGTACATAATGTTGCCACTACCGTCTCTTGTGACCGAAAATTATTTCTGGACATCAGGACTGCGATTACTCACCAGAATCCTTTTTTTCCTTTAACGAGTCTGAGGAGCCCGATGCGAATGATTTCCTGCTTTCTCGGGAACAAGCCCAGATACCCGTTATTTGTGTGAAGAGGTGGCTGAGACAAAGTGGCTAGAGGGCAGGCTGCCTCCTGAGAATTCGTAGGCGATCGAATAAACCCCCACTTCCTTCCATTCTGTTAGCAAACATGCAATCTCTGTAGAAAAAAATCGAGATTAAGATTAAACTACCAACGGGATATTTAAAACTGTAATATCTTATGCTCAACGGAGTCGTGGCTGAACGACGATACATTCAACATACAGCTGGCTGGTTATAAACTCTACCGGCAGGACAAAACAGTGGCATCTGGTAAGACAAAGAGCGGCGGACTATGTATTTTTGCAAATAACAGCTGGTGCACGATATCTAAGGAAGTCTCGAGCTATTGCTCACCTGAGGTAGAGTATCTCATGATAATCTGTAGACTACACTATCTACCTAGAGAGTTTTCATCTGTATTTTTCGTAGCTGTTTACATACCACCACAGACTGAGGCTGGCACTAAGACAGCATTGAAGGAGCTGTATTCCGCCATAAGCAAACAAGAAAACCCTCACCCAGAGGCGGCGATCCTAGTAGCCGGGGACTTTAATGCAGGGAAACTTAAATCCGTTTTACGAAATTTCTATCAGCATGTTAAATGTGCAACCAAGGGGGGGAGGGGGGAGGGGGGAGGGGGGGGGGGGGGGGAGGGGGGGGGGGGGGGGGGGACGACTCTGGACCACATTTACTCCACACACAGAGACACATACAAAGCTCTCCCTCGCCCTACATTTGGCAAATCTGACCATAATTCTATCCTCCTGATTCCTGCTTACAAGCAAGAAATTAAAGCAGGAAGCACCAGTGACTAGATTAATAAGAAAGTGTTCAGATGAAGCAGATGCTAAGCTACAGGACTGTTTTGCTAGCACAGACTGGAATATGTTCTGGGATTCCTCCGATGGCATTGAGGAGTACACCACATCAGTCATTGGCTTCATCAATAAGTGCGTCTATGACATCGTCCCCTCAGTGACCGTAGTACATACCCCAACCAGAAGCCATGGATTACAGGCAACATCCCCACTGAGCTAAAGGCTAGAGCTGCCGCTTTCAAGGAGCAGACTTATAAGAAGCTTATAAGAAATCCTGCTATGCCCTCCGACGAACCATCAAACAGGCAAAGCGTCATTACAGAACTAAGACTGAATCGTACTACACCGGCTCTGACGCTCGTTGGATGTGGCAGGGCTTGTAAACCATTACAGACTACAAAAGTGAAGCACAGCCGAGAGCTGCCCAGTGACACAAGCCTACCAGACGAGCAAAACCACCTCTATGCTCGCTTCCAAGCAAATAACACTGAAACATGCATGCGAGAACCAGTTGTTCCGGAAGACTGTGTGATCATGCCTTCCGCAGCAGATGTGAGTAAGACCTCTAAACAGGTCAACATTCACAAAGCCGCAAGGCCAGACGGATTACCAGGACTTGTACGGTGAGCATGTGCTGACCAACTGGCAAGTGTCTTCAATGACATTTTCAACCTCTCCCTGTCCAAGTCTGTAAAACCAACATGTTTTAAGCAGACCACAATAGTGCCTGTGCCCAGGAACACTAAGGTAACCTGCCTAAATGACTACCGACCCGTAGCACTCATGTCTGTAGCCATGAAGTGCTTTGAAAAGCTGGTCATGTCTCATATCAACACCATTATCCCAGAAACCCTAGATCCACTCCAATTTCCATAGTTCCCCAACAGATCCACAGATGATGCAATCTCAATTGCACTTCACACTGCCCTTTCCCACCTGGACAAATTTAACATTATGTGAGAATGCTATTCATTGACTACAGCTCAGCGTTCAACACCATAGTGCCCTCAAAGCTCACCAATAAGCTAAGGACCCTGGGACTAAACACCTCCCTCCGTAACTGGATCCTAGACTTCCTGATGGGCCGCCCCCAGGTGGTAAGGGTAGGTAACAACACATCCGCCACGCTGATCCTCAACACAGGGGCCCTTCAGGGGTGCGTGCTCAGTCTACTCCTGCACTCCCTGTTCACTCATGACTGCACGGCCAAGCACGACTCCATCACCATCTTTAAGTTTGCCGATGACACAACACCAAAGAGACAGCCTATGGGGAGGAGGTCAGAGACCTGGCCGTGTGGTGCCAGGACAACACCCTCTCCCTCAACGTGATCAAGACAAAGGAGATGATTGTGGACTAAAGGAAAAAGAGGACCGAGCACGCCCCCATTCTCATCGACGGGGCTGCAGTGGAGCAGGTTGAGAGCTTCAAGTTCCTTGGCGTCCACATCACCAACAAACATACATGGTCCAAGCACACCAAGACAGTCGTAAAGAGGGCACGACAAAACCTATTCCCCTCAAGAGACTAAAAAGATTTGGCATGGGTCCTCAGATCCTCAAAAGATTCTACAGCGGCACCTTCGAGAGCATCCTGCCCCCCCCCCCACACCCCCACACCGTTGCTACTCTCTGTTATCATGTATGCATAGTCACTTTAATAACTCTACCTATATGTACATATTACCTCAACTAACCGGTGCCCCCGCGCATTGACTCTGTACCGGTACCCCCCTATATATGGTCTCGCTATTGTTATTTTACTGCTGCTCTTTAATTACTTGTTACTTTATTTCTTATCCATATTTTTTTTAACTGCATTGTTGGTTAAGGGCTCATAAGTAATCATTTCACTGTAAGGTCTACCTACACCTGTTGTATTGTTAATCAAATTTGATTTGATTATGGTTGTGGTCATTTTACCTGGCAGAAATGACAGAAAAGTATTCTCATAGTACATCAAAGTTAATCATTTACTAAAACATTTGTGCCCAAAACACTGCAGGGATTTCTGTGTCTGATAAACAGAAATAACAGAGCAGGGACCAAACAAAAGAAACAAAGGCTCTAAATGTATGAATGTGCCGGTCAGGTAAAACAGTGTAACCTTTCCCTTCCTACCCACAGAGCCTAGGTGTCTCTCAGAAAAGACAAGTGCATAAATGTTACTATAATCAAAAATATTTAAAAATGCCAGGTGAAGCAATGTGTTGGCTCGGCTTCAATGACTGCTGACAAACTGTGCAGATCCTAGAGATTAGTGAGTGGGTTTACATGTGACACTGATACTTGTAGTTTCACATCTCCTCCTGTCACTGAATAAGGAAAAAGATCAACAATGAGAACTTTCTGCTCTATAATCACAGATAGCGGGAAATACGTTCATGGCTGTGCTTAAACTGTCTTATGTAAACATGTCATAATTGAGAAATAGCCTCGTTCCCAATGTGATAATGTGTTGAGTGTACTTTCTAAATGGGATTAACTGTTACAGTTGGCACCAAATTCAATGAGTAAACACATGAAGTGGCTAAATATAGTGCAGGTCAAATGCATTAGCCTACATCTAGCACACATAAGCAACAGAGGCAGAGATAAAAATGTATGTAGTCATTGAGTGTGATGGTTAAATAAAAAGGTTAAATAAATGGTGTAAGAGTCTGGTGCAATATATAGTGCATTCAGACCCCTTGACTTTTTCCACATTCTGTTACATGACCAGAACTGTGGCGGTCACGAAATTTAATCAGCCGGTGATTGTCAAACAAATAACTGGTCGGTCTCACGGTAATTGACCGTTAACTAACAAACACATTTAGCATCTCCTGGCTTCCACACATAGCCTACAAGCCACTGCTGCAGACCTTTAGAAAAAGTCTAATAAATCCATGTAATATAGCCTACACCTTCACAATAAATCTATTATTTATTTTAAACAGGTCTAAAGAAACATGATATGAAGAAAAAGTAGTCTATTTCAGAAGAACAGAAACACATACTCTGAATTATTCTTATGTTAGGCCCTGATCTGGATATGCCAAATAGCTGTAGTCTACACTAGTTCATTTAGCAACAAGATTTGCTTAGAATTCTGTGCCATTATTTTATAGTATGAAGAATACAATTGAACATAGCTGAATAAAATATAAATATTTTCTCCAAATGATTTGAGGGAGTGCGCACGTGCGGCTATTCTGTGTTGAGCGGTTAACAAAGAAATAGCTACTCCTATATGCTTAATTTAGAGTTATTCATGTAACTTTAGTTGTTCTACAAACGTTGGGCTATATGTTTTGATTTTTAATACATTGTAAGGCTGCACGATGCGACTAATGATGACTTGAAAAAAAGTTGCTTGAAAGGCATGAGCCCTCCTTTGTTTTTTCGCAGGCTGTACACTTCATTTGTCTCTTTCCTCTAGACGTGACGCTTGGCATTCGGGCCAGAGTTCAGTCTTGGTTTCTTCAGGCCAGAGAGTCTTGTTTTTTATGGTCTGAGAATCCTTTAGGTGCCTTTTGGCAAACTCCAAGTGGGCTGTCATGTGCCTTTTACTGAGGAGTGGCTTCCGTCTGGCCACTCTACCATAAAGGCCTGACTGGTGGAGTGCTGATTGATGGAGTGTCCTTCCTCATAGAGGAACTCTGGAGCTCTATCAGAGTGACCACTGGGTTCTTGGTTACCTCCCTGCCGAGGCCATTCTCTCCCGATTGCTCAGTTTAGACTGGGGGGGGGGGGGGGGGTCTATGGAAACAGGATGCACCAAAGCTCAATTTTGAGTCTCATAGCAAAGGGTCTGAATATTTAAATAAGGTATTTCTGATATTTAATACATTTGCAAACATTTCTAAAAACCTGTTTTTGTTTTGCCATTATGTGGTATTGTGTGTAGATTTTTTTATATCCATTTTATAATGCTGTAACGTAACAAAATGTGGAAAAAGTCAAGGGGTCTGAATACTTTCCGATTGCACTGTACATAAGAAGAAAGGCTGTGGCCTATTCAAATGCACTCAGTCAGACAGCACTCTTTGTGGCTTCTGGAGAACTGCTGATAGAAGGTGGTGTTCCACCACCAGTGTATAAAAAGTCCCCCAGCACAATTGTTGTTACCTGAGGGGATGTTGCGTCTAGGCCTTGCAACCAGTTTGAAAAATAAAACTCCCAAACTAGTCCTCTCATCTCACCTTTGCGTAAAATGGTAATAGGAGCGGTGGTGCAATGGGTGTTGTTGGCAGGGTAACCACCTCTGCTATTCTGACCACTCTGCCCTGAAGATATGACGCCTGAATCAGACAAGATCCCCTGTCCAGCACTGGTTCTGCTGACACCACTTTGTGTTTGGATATCCAGGAACTTGAGCTCTCTGATGTCCATAGCACTGCACAGAATGTAAACATTGACATGTTAACAGCAGATTGCTTAAAACAAATAAGTAGGCCCCTATGTCTTTGTGAAATAACTAGATCAATGCACAGAATGTAACTAGTATGTCTGTAGCCTGAGTCTCAGATCTGTTTGTGCCGTCTTGCCAAATGCCAACTCCTATGTCATTGTCACCGCAAATTATTTCCTGAAATCTGTGACGCAAGCTAATCTTTCTGTACTTCACCATGTGAAAGCCTTACCTGAAGGTGACCTCAGGGACAGGGCACCTGACCCCATTGTGGAAAGGTTGTCTGAGAGAGATGGTCTGACTAGTCTGGTCCACAGATGACACTTCTCCCTGGTACATGCCCAGGGTTGGTCCACAGTTTATTGACACCAGACTTCCCAGCCAGTCTGCAGCCATTCTCTCTGGATCTAGGCATATATGGAAGACAGACAACAACTTCACAAATACATTATAGCTTTCTGACTAATGAGACATTAATGGTGGAACACAGTCTAAGGACATGGTTACAGGTCTAAAATATGAGTTCCATACCAGTTACATTAGCTATACAATGGACTAACAGCAGGGGGTAACCATCGACTTTTGTAGATTACTACTAACGTTAGCTATCTAACGTAAACTGGCTACTCACTTATCACTTACCTACTCTGGCAATTACATCGTTAGCTAGCTAGCTAGCTAGGTAGGTAGGAAACAAACTGGCAATGTAGCTGTCAAATACCCTAGTTAGCTATCACTGTGTTAAATCGGTATCTAGCTAACTAACCAAATAACGTAATTGGCTAGCTGTTCCATTCGAGAAGATGGCTAGCTAACGCTACCTAGCTAACTAACTAAATAGGTAGCTACTGGCAAATTGCTGTGAACGGTAACGTTGACTAAATAACGTTAGCGTAGCTAAATCAGAGATCATGGCTAACGTCGGTTATTAATATAGCCATCCTCTCCACCATTTTGTTATTCATTAAACGCTGTCAGGTAAAATTGAAAAGAATATACCTTGTTTTTGTGTATGATGAGTTTTTTGTGATGAATTTGCTAGTTTGCTAACAAAACTTTCTGAACTCGAAGAATCAGTGTTGTTTCCTGTTCACAACGTCACTTCCTTAGCTTTCCCCACCAGCGTTCATTCATTGTTTATGCGGGAGGGGGGCACCAATGAGGGCACATGTTGCTGCAAAGGTGTATTAAGGTAAATGCAATTATTATAAACAATTAAGGCATTATTTATAATGCCAACAAAGGTTGTTTTAAATCATTGCACCAATGGCAAGTTTATAGCTTATGTACTCATAAAACGTGCTCAGTTTGTGTGCTGATTGTTTTTATAGTAGAAGTCCAAGTCTTGTACACAGGTAAGTGATGATATCCAACCCTATCTTATCTAGTAGTGTCACAGATTTACTCTTTGGTCAGCCAAATACCGACGTCCTCTCCTAATGGTTGGCCTGTGTATATTAGCTTGTGAATTGTTGCATGGGTTGCCAATGAGATAGGCCAACACACTCAAGAAAAAGAGCACAAGTTAATTGATTTTCTTTCATTTTCAACTTTTATTTCAGTAGCTACCTAGATAGCTATCAACAACACAATGCATAGTGTGTACAGTTTGGGCTTTAGTTTACAAGAGTCCTTCGTTACATCATAAAATGTTGACATTTATAACACAGTCAATAATACATACGTATTTTAGTATCCTGATAAAGTCATACAAAGCCACCATAATAAGTCACCACAATATATACACATTTTAGGCACATTTCAAAAAAGGACTTTCCAAAATACATCTAGGCTTAAATATGTACACAAACAATCAATCACATGTTGGTGGCATACAAACATAGCTTCAGTGTGTTGTGTCCACGTTTTACTGATTTATTCAGTGGAATAAAAAATATCTAGCTTAGAAATGGGAGGATACATCCATTCAACTGCCTGTGATCTATGACCACCTGAACAATAACTCAAAAGTACGGGAACAGGCACTTTATCATGTAGGTTGTAACATTTTTGCCACAAAAAAATATGTAGCAAAAAATTATACCCAAACATGGAACTAAAAACAATGCTCTTTAACACCCCACCATGGGTTTATGTGTATGTTTTATAGATTCATCCTCTTTAAAGCGATCTGATACAGTATATGAGCTGTGATCAAAGCAAGAGGAGAAGTAAAACACGATGATGTAGAACAAAAAGGCAGCTAAACAGCTATAGTCTCTCCTGATATCTCCTGAAGAAACACCTGACAAACTCTAGTAGGGCCTGTAGTATGCTGGTCATAGAAACCAATCACCTCTATGAGTTTGTGAAGGTCCTTTATCCAATTCAACACTTGTTTGGAATCCATCTACAAACCGTGTTTCAGATTATAATTTTATCGATTTCAAATGGTCTACAATTTGACTCAGTTTTCCCTCACTGTTAAGTCTCCTATGTCAAGCCCAGTCTTTCCTAGAGAGAAAATGTACCCTCTGGCTTTTATATCTGATCTCAGCTTATGCCATCAAGTATGTAGGGCTAACTATAAATCAGTTATAGTGATGTTGAGAATCATAAATGTGACCATGGCCCTCACTCCTCCTGCCCCCATGGCCGCAGGCTAGCCTTCAGCTGACAGCGCTTGTGCTTCATGGTGAGGCCGTACTCTGGGGTCATGTCCAGCGGGTGCCCAGGTTTCTCCTGGAAGCACAGCCTTTGGAGCAGGATAGCCAAGAAGAGGTAGACCTCGTTGCGTCCGATGGCCTCACCGATGCAGCGGCGCTTGCCCATGCCAAATACGAGCACTTTCTCCCCCTCCAGCTTGTTGAGTTCTGTGCCATCAGCACTCAGGAAACGGTCAGGGTTAAATAAAGAAGGCTCCTTCCACAGCTCCCTGAAGAGCACAAAGGTAACATTTTACATTAGCTTATTGTTATACCTGTGTAGTAACACTGTAATTACTGCAGTAACAACACTGTTGTTGCACAGTAGTTGCATAGTAATGGAGTTGAGAAGTTTTAGTTTGAAAATCCTACTCACGGGTCATGGTTGACCTGCCACTGGTTGATGAAGACACAGGTGTCCTTGGGAATGAAGTAGCCATTGAGCGATGTATCCTTGACTGTGCTGAAAAAATATTGACAATACCAGAGTCAGACCATGCCATATGTGTCTATAATGTGTAACTGATATTGCAAATGTGTGTTTGGCTGATATTGTAAATGTCTGTTTGGCTGATATTGTAAATTTCTGTTTGGCTGATATTGTAAATGTCTGTTTGGCTGATATTGTACATTTGTGTTTTTTAGCAGATGCAAGTGCAACTCACCAGTGTGGGATGGTGAACGGCAGGAAGGAAGAGTGCCGGAAGATCTCCAGGATGAAGGCTTCCAGCAGAGGTAAGTTGATTTTGTCTGAGAGACGGGGAGTGCGAATCATTCCCACCTTTTCCTCTGTTGGGAGGACAATAGAGAACATTGGTTATCAAAAAAGAATGGGATGCGTAGTGACAGGTCAGTAAGCCACAATATTTTGAATCATGACTCCATATAATTACATATAGAACTGATTTATAGGATCTCTGTGAATGACTCATTTCATTTAGGGAACAGAACTATCTGTTAAAACTAGCAAGTTTCAACTTACTCAGTTCCTGATGCAGTCTTTCCTGGATCTCTGGGTAAGCCACAAGGTACACAACAGCCCATGACAAAGCTGTGCTGATGGTGTCAAAACCTTGAGAGGGAGACAGAAGCCGCATTGCGTAATTAAAACATCCTACAAATGTAAAAAAAATTCAATGATATGGAGTGACTCAGCATAACTGTTGCGTTATTTTAACTCAACTCACCTGCCCCAAACAGATCATTGACAATGCCCACAATCTTCTCATCAGACACCTGGACGTTGGCGTTCTCATCTAGTTTCCTGTCCTCACAGTGGTCAATGAGGGAGTCAGTGATGTCACGGATGTTGTCCTGAAAACAGAACAATGGACAATCAGTATCACAGACAACAAACAGCAATAGATCAAACATTTTTTGAAACATGATGCAATGTATTATTTACCTTGTCATAGCTGTCATAGTGCTCACTGACAATCTTCTGCACAAAGGTGTTGAAACGGTCATTGATATCCATAAACTTCTTCATGGTGCGGTTTGGTAGGTAACGAAGGATGGGAATGAAGTCTGCAGGGTTGCCGCTGCCCACCACCTGCCCAAACTCATCACTCATGTTCACCAAGCCCAACAGCTCCTGGTCATCATGGCTGTAGCGCCGGCCGAAGCACATTCCACAGATGACGTTGGCCACCGATACAACAATATGGCGGAAGGGGTCAAAGCTGCCACTGACATCCATGACGGAAGTCAGCTGTTTTACCAGGTACTCTCCCTCCTTGCAGACGTGCTCTTCCAGGGCACAGGAGTACTCTGGGGTCGATCCCTCCAGGGTGGCGAAAGAGCGGAGGGCGCTCATAGCTAGCTTGCGGCGGGCGCGCCACACCCCAGCCTTGTCGGTGCTAAAGGCCAAGCTCTTGCCGTCGTTGATGAATTTGAAGCTGTATAGATCGGGCCTCCCGGCGAAGTCTTCCCCTTGCTTGATAAGAGCCTGGCGGACTGTCTCATTGCCACTCAGAACAACCACAGGCCGCATCCCTATTTGGATCTGGAAGACTGAGCCGTAGCGCTCGCTCATGGCAGTCAGGCTGAGGTGAGGGTTATTGTGCACCTCCAGCACATTCCCGATGATGGGCAGGGGCTTTGGTCCTGGGAGCCGTTTCAGTCCCTCTGGGATCTCTGTGTGCATGTACTTCATGATCATGTACACCAGGCATAGTGTTACCATGGCCACCAGCCCCTCAGACACAGAGACTGAGCCGATAATGGGTAGTATCATGAGAACCATTTGTATGTTTTATTTGTGGCTTCTGCACAATCTGTAAAGAGAGGTAGATGTTTTGGTGATTAATAGTGAGCGAGAAAGACACTCCAGCTGAGTAATAAACATTGCTTGAAAACATTGTTCGAAAATTGCATGAATTTTACGCATGGTGCACTCACACCTTTCACGCTTTTGCAAACATCCTTACTCTACCAGTCTCGTACCATTAAACATAGGCTACATAAAAGGCTGTATAGTGTAAAAAATAAAATAAAAATGAAGACCTTAACTGTTATATTGCCTACACGTACGCAAATTTTTTTCGAATAGATTATACGAAAAAGAAGACTCAAGAATAAACGGTACAAGATAACAGTATATAATGCGTGTTGGAGCTTGCTATATTGAAAAAAAAGAAGAAAAAAACTGTACTAATATTATGCGCAAACGAATTAATAAATGTTATTTCGACACTTCATTCACAACAAAAAGACACCTGCTATTCCAACATATGTTTCATTGTTCCTTATTAAATGTAAATATATTACATGCAGAATTAGTCATTTTTATTACCTTCCGTTATGAGCCAAATGAGCCGACTTGCAGGGAGATCGAAGAAGTTTGCAGTTGATGTTATATTTATACCAAGCTTTTTCTCTTGCTATAAGATAACTCCGTTTCTCTGTACTTAAAAGTAAGAATGGGAACTTCTTTTATAGAGCGCTTCTCAGCTCCATTGGTTGATGTCTGAGTGACGTACCCTCGCTCGCTCTCTCTTGGCTTGCCAACAGCAGCGGCTGCCTCTGAAGGAGAGGTGTAATAAAATATCAAGCGGAAACATCAATGAGTAGTGTATATACAATGTAAGCTTGCCTTTATAATAAAAAGAAACGTCTAAGGAGCAAGATTTTTTTCTAGAGGTGCATGCTTTCACTGATATATCATTGATGGGTCCTATTGAAAAAAGATATACATAAAATGTCATATAGTTTGTTATAAAAATATTTTAGAACGTCTAACCATAGAGAAATATAATAGACTGCATATTTAATTTTCGAACAAGTCATTCTCAGTAGGCTATTCCACGTTCTTTTTTTACATTTTGAATTTTTAAACATTTTTAGATTTGATTTTAGGTTCATATCAGAATGATTGGATGAGTCTCTTTTCAGATGTTCATTAGCCTGTTGGAGGGAGTTATAAAACACACTATACAGAAGAAGCCAGTTAGGTAAGAGGAATACATTGATTTGTGGAATGATCACCGATTATATTTGCACATGTTAAATGTGTTATTGTGTAATAACAATACAATAATACAATCAGACTAACTTTTAATCATAATATATCATCATAATCATAAGCACAACTATGTAGATGTAGACCTATAATCACTATCATACCTATTCATCATACTACATATTTTACTTATAATGTTATAGATGTGGTAATTATATTTGTATTTTTTGTTTATTTATTTGTTTAGGCCTAAATATTTATATGTATTTTATTATTAATTTATTACCATGAATGTTATGGTATTGGGCTTAATATTGCAGGCTATGGTAGGCAGTAGGCTAATAAGCCATATTGAAAAAAAGGCAATTCATCCACTCCTTATCATGTTATGAACTATTTATCTTAAAAGTATATGGAACATATTCATGAAAACAGTTATATAAAGCACATTGTATAAGGATGACAGTATTTTAGGGCCTGATCCAAATATTTATTCTCAATGATCTATTGAACATGAACTCTTCCACAACTAATTTAAGGACACAAGGTTAATCACTTTGGGCCCACAATATTTTCAAAAGTAAATGTACCATCAGTGTCTAGTCTGTTTCCAGTGGTATTCATTTTTATATTTTATTATTAGCAAACATCAACATTTCTTCTTTGAATACTTGTTCCATAAATTAATTAACAGGAAACTGTTACGCATTGGTTATTAAGTCATAAACCCTTTGGCAATCTTTCCTTTAGGCCTACTCATTGCAACAGATTTCGATAGCGTGCAAAGGTGTAGCCTATCCCAAGCGGGAGAATTTACAGCCCCGAAGTACTTTTAATCAAGAGACTCATCTTTGACAGTTTGATAAATCTCACTCAACCAACCTGTCAACAGTATAACAGTGGTGCATATAAGGACAATGGGAAGACGTGTGCGTCTTATTAACTTATAGGAAACAAATGTAGCCAACCTATCAAGTGTGTCATGGAGGATAAAACATTCGATTGAGATAAGAGACTATATTGTCTTGTCTGCTTGTGTAAGCTATCCAAAGTGTTTGACTTCGGATCCCTGTTGTGTTAATCAATATCCCAATTGGAACTTACTCAAATGTAAGTTATATGTATTAAGACCCAGAATCGAGTCTTCTAGACCTCAGCATCTACAACACACCATTCTGAGCGGGGTCTGTTTTGAAACAAGTCGTGATAAAAACTGTCAAATGCCATTGCGTGCGTGTACCTGTTAGCAGTCAAGTTAATGATTGGCCAAGTTGCGTGGGAGCGTTTTGGCCAAGCCCTCGCCTCCCCCAGCCCTTGGTTAAGGATGCTGGGGTGTGGGGGTGGGGGAGTATTCTGTCAGCACTGCAGGGGTGAAAGGGTGAATGAGTTCATCATTACCCTTACAGTCTCTCTTCTTATAGGAAATGTACATCCTATTCCAGATAGCCTACTGACAGTGAATATATATCGACTCTGCACAGCAATACGAGGGATTTCCAACATAGTTGGACCATGAACTGAAACAGCGGTAATGAGCCTATCGACTCAGAATTAAATTATATTATTTCAACAACGTATTTTGGATACATATAAGCTTTTCCTGTTAACCAGCATCATATTAGCCTGGCTGTTAGCCTATATGCTTTGATTGATAAACATAACTTGTTGCTGAGAAATCTCACTCGACAAATTCCTAAATTAATATCCACATGCATAATTAGACATTTAACCAAACCATTTTTATGCACGCATGTCTCTATCATTCGGGCCACAATGGCCTGTCCATATACAAATAAACATGCTGAAATGGTTTACTATTGGTTTGTAGGCATAGGCCATAGAAAAGGAATGGATGTTTTATTACGTTTTTATTGAAGACAGATATGGTTAATTAGGCTATATTTTAAGCATTCGCTTATCTCTTTTGTTGTTTTATTTAAGTTGTTTTCTATATCATAATTTTCATCATGTAAATGGATTTATATGAATTGGCTTTTGTCTACTTGACAATATGCCTCTATTTTCTTGTCTTGCGGTATGCCTGTATTTCAACTTCCAAGACCTAATGTGTTATTGTCAGGGCGTGAGTTGGGGTGGCAATTCTATGTTTTGTGTTTCTATGATTTTCTATTTCTATGTTTTGGCCGGGTATGGTTCTCAATCAGGGACAGCTGTCTATCGTTGTCTCTGATTGGGAACCATACTTACTCCGCCTATCTTTGTGGGAAGTTGACTTTCTTTATGGCACTTAGTCTTAAGCTAACGGTTTTGTTTTGCTTTGTTTTGTTTTGTTTTGTTTTGTTTTGTAGTGTAGTGTAGTGTAGTGTAGTGTAGTGTAGTGTAGTGTAGTGTAGTGTAGTGTAGTGTTTGGCTTCTTTTCTTAATTAAAGAACATGTACACTCACCACGCTGCACCTTGGTCCGCTCCTTTCAACAGCCATAACAGTTATACATTCGGTTTGGGGTTGTAGGACTGTATCATTCACAATGGGTTAACTTTATTGTTCAATTTAAATCATTAGCATAATTCAACTTGAAGACGTCTCAAGACATTTAAGTGCAGATTTCAGTGTATGAATGTGTGGCTATTAGAGAGCCTCATCATTCGTTTCCTAATTAGTTAAACATTTGGATGATCATTCCTGGAATCCTGGATTACAACTAGTAGGCAACCCAAAATGTGCAGGCTTTTGAGGAAAGTGTAGTGTAACTCCAAAGCCAAGATAAGACGCAACGTGTAATTTAAATTCAGAAAAACAATAGACAACATTTTCCACTGTGAGGCATATGAACATTGAGAGACGCTCTAAATCGCTTTTTTTGTTCGAGATAGGCCTACACACCGTATAATTGCCAAACTCAATATGATGGATAATGTCAGTCGCTGGGCTTTCGCCCACTCACCGCCCCTGCACCTCAGCGCAGCGTCCCTGCTCCTGCAGTTCGAGTGAGAAAGCGGAGCTCCGGCATGGAGGGGTGGGCATGGTCTTCGGGACAATCCTAAATCTGCTTGGTCAGTCAATTGAAGGCAGCAGCCCCTGGAAAGACAAGGGTCTTAAACGCTGCAGAACAAAGAGCGAAGGACGTGATAGTTTTTCTTTTTCACGGAGGTGCACATATTCGCACGCTACAGCTTCTGTAAATGCGAGGATCTTGGCCTTTGGAGTCATGCGATCTGCCACTCAGGTTTCACGCAGGCATGGCTGAGGTCATCTGCTTAAATCCACCAAATACCAATTGACCTGCATAACCTTCGCGTATGAACTTGGAAAACATTTTATGCCATTTCAAAGAGCTGTTTAAAAACAAAGTCAAGTTCTCCAAATGAGACTGTTGACTGCTACAGCATGACACAGTCAAAGGCTGATTTATTAAGCATACACAGTATATAATCACACTAAGCATTACGTACAGCTTTGTGAGGGGAGAGGGAGACGATAGCGTGAGAGGCCATGGGACGGACATTATTCCATACAAGTCCAGCATTCAACGTAAACATCATCAGGATCACACCCGTTTGAAATAGGCTTCTCTGTTCATATGGCTATGGCTTACACGCCACTCTCTGCTCATCATTAGTGACTTGCTCAATGACCTCCAACAATTTGCATGACTTCTTATTGCAACGCAGGTTCGGTTATCTAACAATCACCGTTGCAATTACATGGAATTCAATTCAAATTGTATTGGTCACATACACATATTTATGTTATTGCGGTTGTAGCGAAATGCTTGTGTTCCTTGCTCCATCAGTGCAGTAGTATCTAACAATTCACAACAATACACACATCTAAAAGTAAAAGAATGGAATTAAGAAATATATAAAATATTAGATCAAGCAATGTCGGAGTGGCATTGACTAAAATCCAGTAGAATATAATACAGTATATCCTGTACATATATGAGTAAAGCAGTATGTAAACATTATTAAAGTCACTAGTGTTCTATTATTAAAGTGGCCAGTGATTCCAAGTCTATGTATATAGGGCAGCCATTGAGGACAATAACGTGACAAATATCAATAAGAAATGTTAGAGTAGACTGTTATTTAGTCATGTTAGGGTCACACACATACATCCATGATGTCCATTTACAGAGCTCACATCATAACCAAAACACTGTTTAGCCCACAGCAAATTGAAATTCCCTTGAAGAATCTTCCTTTCTGAGTAATGACTGTAAAGGCAGCTGAAGTCTTCAGTTCTTTGGCACGCAACAACCAAACACCTGTCACACACCTTCAAACCAGGTATGTGTGTGTGAGTGTGAGGGCATTTTTCGTGAGTGGGTTTGCATGTGTGTGAGGGCGTGTTGTTGTTTGTGAATGTTATGGAGGAGGTCAACTAACCCCTGTACACAGACTGGTAGTTAGAGCAATTAACCACTCAGGTGACAGGTCAGATTGGTGCACTCATCTCTCAGTCTTTTATTCTAGTCTGTAAACACTAGACAGAACAGTCTGTGCTACCAGAGGTTTGGAAGTGTCTTCTTTGAACTCTCAGCAAAATAAAACATGCATGAACAGAGACAGGAGGGGAGAGAGAGACAATATCACCATTGTTCATACACGCAATGCCAAAGCACACAACACTTATTTATTAACATGTTATTACTTTTTATACTATGTTATTACTGTGTTTTATTACCATGTTATTACTGTATTACCACTTTTGTTATTACCAATTCTATGGAGTAACGTAAACCCTTAGGGCAGTACTTGTTACCCTGAAAAAGCTAATGACACCTCCTACTATGCACTATGCAGATGTTTTAGGTTTTAGGGATGATCATCTGAGAGGGTTTGCCTCCGTCTTTTCTTTGGACTTGAAGACGGCCCAAACTCTAAGAAGGAAGAAAGTGTAGTTATTTTTAAGTGCGGGGAGCGATGCATCGATCAGTGGGAAATCAGCTGTGTGGCTGAGTTGGTAGAGCACGGCACTTGAAGCGCAAGGGTTGTGGGTTCAATTCCCATGGGGACCAACACCACAAATAAAAAACAAGTACAAAAAAATTATACGAACTCACTACTGTAAGTTACTCTGGATAAACCAGGACAACCATCTCAATAACAGGTGCAGTAAGTACAAATACTAACAGATTGGATTAGTTTATAAAATGTATGTTATTTATCTTTGTGTAGCATAAGATTAATCAACCAATCAATATGCATGCCAAAATACAGACATTGAAACAAACAATTCTGAAAATCAACTTGCAATAGAGCATGCTGGGAAATATGATAATGATGGGTGTGTTTGAATGTTTTTACTCCACACAGATAAAAATGACTCTCACACTCAACTCTGTTTATTAATACCAACACAGGGTTATTTTACACTACTGAGTGTTGAATGTAACTCCTGAATCAACACTAGACATTTTACACTGAAAAATCAACACTAGGTAAAACTGGCCAACTTTCTGTGTACCATACTATACATACTCCCTTCTATTCTCCTACTTTCTGCTCAGTAAATTCACAGAAAATACTAATTTGAAAAACAGAAATCATGGCAAAGATATCAACTATGTCAGTACTGTATATATAAAATGATTAAGTGAATACCAGATACAGTACATGCATAAATCTTCCCATATACAGTTAAAACGATTCTCACAGCTATCTTTTAAAACTTAGCTGATTACTCAAACTCCTGATGTTGAAGATTAAAAACTGGTTTACATTACTCCAAACATTATTGTTCAGGCACAATTTAAAATAATGAAAAAATACAATAAAATAGCTGATACAGATTCAGAAGATTTCTATGTAGAACACTTCTTGCCTTCCAAAGAATCATCAAAGAACCCTTTCTTCCAAAATCGTCTCTTATGATGAAAAATGTTCTAGGTTTAACTCTTTGCTTAACAAAGAACCCTTGTCTTCCAAAAAGGGTTCATTCAGATGTAAAAGGTTATTGGTAGAACCTTATCCATCTACAAAGAACCCATTTGGAACCTTTTTTTCTACGAATGTAGGCCACGACACTACTCATGAATGTGTGACTGTGACCTCATACAAACCCCCTCTGGCTTGAGTAAGTCAACACGCAATCACTTACACTATACACAAACTGTAATTGAGCAACATTCTGCCTCGCTCGCGCCCGCAGCCGGCTCGAAGTGCACAAACAGGCATGCTGGGGTTCCGAACAGGGAGAGGAGGGGTCCGGTCCCCATATTGTATCGCCTTCCCCTCACGGATTGGAGTGAATACCACATTAGTAACTGAGCTAACAGTCCTGGTCTCTCTCTGTCCTTATGCAAGCCAAAGTTCAAAATACTCACCGGGAAAAACAATTGTTGCGTGCGGAAATCTCTCGGTCATCCATCTTTCTGTCACGCACGAAGCTGCCATGCGCTTTTTTACGCTGACTCAAACTGTGGGAGGGAAAAAAATAAAGAGGAGATATCATAAAGAAAGGAAATATGAAACGCGTGTACAAAGACAGACATACAGCAACACAGTGAAAGAAGATATATAATGCTTGACACGCAACACGAGCCATGAAACAAATGAACCTCGTCTACCCCCTCCAACTCTCAGCGGGCTTTGCAGGCTACGAAGCGGATTGACAGCACATTTACGGGTTAATCATTGTGCCACAGACCCGGCATTGCGTGCAGACTGTGTTTTCTCTGGCTGTGCCAAGGGTCGCGAGGTTGTGTACAGAGAGAGCAGGGGAGGCATCAGCCAACCTCGCGGGTCACCCCTTTTATCAAAACAGTCACCGACCGTTTTTTGGGAAGCACGCTACTGTTGTGTAAATAGAACAGTTTGCAGAGATTGGCCAGACTCAAATGTGGATTTCCTCTATATAATCCAGCGCATTATAATGCATATTTCAATCAGTGTTTGGCCATAAAAGAAACGGACATTAAATATTCAATATCGTAAGATATTGAAATAGGCCTACAGAAAGATCTCCCTACATTCTTCAATTGTGTTTATTGTATAAATAGCAAATAAAAAGGGATATTTCTAAGCAAATAGATTAACTAATGTTAGAAGCACAAATGCTCAATATGCCTAATATTTGTAGTATTAGGCCTACACTTTAAGTGTTAATATTTGTCAAGGTCTGTGCCATGTGCAGATTTACTCTCACAGAAAATGTACTAAATTACCTAGAATAATTTCAACATTCTTGCTTTGCCAAAAGAGTGATACTACAGAGACAGGATGGTCAAAACAATCTCGTCTGAGTTGTTTCATCTTGTGTGCATTCTGTTAGTCTGTGGGACAGTGTGTGGAAGAGAGAGTGTGGTGTTGTGGCCAGGCACCATGCAGTGTTTTTCTTGGACTTTTTCTAAGAAGACTTATCCCCAGGGCCCTGTTGAGTAATGGACTGAACCCGGTTCAAGCATAACAATACCTTTCACCCTACTGAGGCAGGATGTCTGACACCACTGGCTACTGAGTGGGTGGATGTGTGCGAGCAGCCTACACACTCACACATGTGTGTTATCACTACTATGACTGTTTGGGGGTTTGACTCGCAATGTTGTTGTAGATTCATCTCTGCACCCACAACCAAATAAGTCACGAGAGACTAGGTCTAGCTCTACTTGTCAAAGGGATCAATCAGTAATGATGTGTGCTATGAAACATTTCCTATAGCAATAGTCAGCGGTAGCAAAGTGACTAAGTCCATCATCAAGGCCATCATCACACAGTCAGTCTTCTGAGTCATTGCATGTGGTTTAATAGTATTGTGTATTGTGTCAGAACCCCTGACATCCGTTATACTGTGGTAGGGGCTGCAGCTTTCCTCTACGGGTCCCCCAACACCAGCTCTGAGGATGTGGCCCCAAGGTGAGCAGCTATAGATTTCAGTAACGTTAGATAAATGAGGAGTCCTGACAATAGTCCTGACTGTTATCATCAGCAATATGAGTTTATTGTTTTGCTGATTATTTTCTCACCTCACACAAGCATTTTGTGATAGTTTTTTTACCGCTTTCCGGTTACCGCTTGTGAAATTCAACACTCATTTTGCCCCTCACTCACACCTCTCTGTTTCATGTGTTTCAGATCCAAAGTTCTCTCATAACCGCTGGGGTTTGTGGTCCTTCGCCCGACTTACTCCGTTTAACTTGTTGTGAACAAACAAAGTATAACAGTACACAATATGTTTCTAGGTTCAGCTTTAGAATTCATTGAACTTAAATTTACCATTGTAACCCATGTAATTGTGACACCCACACATCATGACATCACATTTTCTTTTCCACATTTAGCCTTTATAGGAGGTGCAATGTGGGAGATGTGTGTGTGAGTATGCAAGAGGGAAATGAACTGAAAAGGTCAATATCTTCTTTACGTGAGGAGGCCTGGTCTCTCAGGCACTACCCACCATATGTAGTGCTGAAAGTCATTGTGTGCCAAGGCTTTATCTTTTAATCAGTTGTGTTCACCACCAGTTAATCATTTGTACATGCCAAGACTCAGACACATTGGATTCATTACACGCAGGGGGAAAATAGAAGCTTGATGACCTGATAGGTGCTAATGCTGTGTGTGATTACTACAAAACTACACAGGTCCGGACAATAATGTGGTTTACTTGGGAAGGGTGTTCTTTGACAATATTCCTGATCTCAACTGATCACGTGCATGTTGGGTTGACACTATTTCGTTCTGTGTATGCTCAGAATTCTTTTTTTTTTTTGCATAATTGTGTGGGAGAAAAAAAGATTGGGAGAGAGAGTGTGTGAGAGAGAGTGATGTTGACTGCAGTGCAGTCGCTGTCCTGCCTGTGCTGTATGAAGGAGAAGCTATAATCCGGTGGCCTGTGAGCCTCTACCGCCCCACACAGCAGGAGATTGTGACAAGGAACCACCAAGGAGACACAGCACCGCAGGTCACGACCTCTGAGGGCTCCATGCCACAAGGACAATGGTACACATGGCGATGGAGCAATACTCAGCCTTACTGAGTGTTTGTGTGTGTGTGTTCCTGTGTGTGTTTATGTATGGTACCTGATGTAGGTATGTGTATGCGTGTGAGAGGGAGGGAGTGACAGTCAGAAAGTGATAAACATATAGACTCTCCCTGCTTTGGTGTGCTTGTGTATGCCCATGGGTGTTACCTGTCCTGAGTAAACAAGCGTCCCCGCAGGGCCCTGGTGTTCCCCATCCACCCACCCCACCTCAGCTCTCTGACTCAGGGGCTACAAGGCAAGCATCCCAAACAGAAAAACAACCTCCACCTCCTCCTCCAGTAGCTTATACAGTAACATATATGGGGAGGCAACGTTATGTTTGTCTGTCTAACTAACTGCTTGGCACCATCCCCTCACTTTACCCCCTGCAGGCCTCCTGCTCCTGAGAGGAGATGAATACAGTCAATCAACCCAGTGCTCTCTGTCCTGGCCCTGTATCAACCCGCTGAAGAATGGCAGCAAATCAGTAGTTTGATTATGTAAAGTAAAAGTAAGTATCGTTGTTATGTTTAGGTAGTTAACGACTGACTGAGGGATGGGCCGTGTGGAGGAACATGGTAGGTGCAGGGCAGAGCGTACCCCTTTATAATGGTTAAGGGAAGAGTATACCCCCTTTAACTACACTGTAGTATAGATATGTGATTAGGTATCTATTGTGATGGAGTAGAAAGCCCCTGGACTCTCAGTTCTCAGATGTTTACCTTCCAGTGTCCCATCAAACTGGGCTACAAATCAATCTGCCAACAGGCCTATTACTTTGTCTGTCAGGTGTGAACAGTTTATTCCCATTTGATTCTCAGCCAGCTCCCAACCGCCACCTACCAATTAAAAGCAGCTGTAATTATAACACTTGCAAAAAAAAATGCCCATGTGCTACTGTTCAGCCTCAGCTTGCCTGGGGATATTGTGACATTTGTTTTTGCTTTCTTCTCTCTCTTCCCACCCTCTCTCCCTTTACCCCCCTCTCTCCAGCCACAGGAGGGGCATGCATGGTACGTAGGCACGTAGTAGTGTTAAATCCTGCTTAAATCCTGCATGCAGGACAAGATGGTACAGGAGATAAGGGCAGGAAATATCAGAGTGGCATGCACAGACATACCACTCTGTTCTCAGTGTTCTCTGCTTGTTTTTGCTTTTGTCAGATTTTATGAGGTTTGCCAGATTGGAGTAAAAAGCTGATTTGGCTGTTTTTTTGTGGTATTGATGAAGGTATTTGTTTGGGGAATGGGGATACATTTACATGATGGGAAATTAATTAATTAATACATGTGGGGAAACAGAAGACCTGTTTGGTTTAAATTCCCCTGGTGCAACTGCATGGTATTTGCAACTATAATGAGTCTGGACTATGATCAATTAACCATATTAATGCAGTTAAACAGGTTAATGTAAAATAATGAATTAAGTTGCCTTACACATATGGCACTTCCAAGGTCGTTTCATGATGATTATTACGGTCGTGTCAATCATGTTATATACTTAGGCTATTGTAACACACCATATGCCAGCATTGTAGGCCTACTGCCTCTGCCCAGAGGCCTACTTTCATGGCAACGGCTGTTGCTAACTTTGCCACGTATGAGCGCTGGTTAGAGCCTGTTGCAGATTTCACTCTCTTCCGCTGTGTTGGTTGCAGCGTTGGGATCACATCCAGCTCTCATCTAGTTATGTTATGTGGGAAGCATTTTGTTTTTCAACCTTGTGTTGGGTGTAATTACATTGATATATCTTGTGAACAATGAATAAGCAGCAATGGGTGTGACAGAGAAATAGTCACTACAGGTGTGATCAAGCCTTACATCAAAGTTGCCTGAAGCGGAATGGAAAATGCTATGTCCTGACCAGTTATTCAGAAGAAAATCCTCTGTGATTATCTAATTTACCAGTGTGGACCCAAAACAAACACATTCTACACATTTACAAAGGAGTTGTTTAAAGTGTTATTAGAACAATTGTGTTCTGTTGTTACTGAAGCATATACATCTAATAACTTGACAATGATCCACATCATATGGGTAGACAAATAATGTAAATGTGTTGTCCTTTTAGGATGCAAATCAATAATATGAATCACTGTTGAGCCATCCTGTTCTGATCTAATGAGATGGATGTAGGATTTTCTAGGCTTAGAATCGAGACCTTTTCCAGTCATGAGGGAAAAAGCTAGGCACCTCTTGGTTCTCATTGGTGAAGACTGAAGTCAAGTTAGGGCAGTGGTGGAAAAAGTACCCATTTGTCATACTTGAGTAAAAGTAAAGATACCTTCATAGAAAGTGAAATCTACCCAGTAAAATACTATTTGAGTAAAAGTCTAAAAGTATTTGGTTTTAAATATACTTAAGTATCAAAAGTAAATGCAATTGCTAAAATATACCTGAGTAAAAGTATAAATTATTTCAAATTCCTTATATTCATGTAATGTCTGCTTCCAATTCACACTCAAACACGTAGATCCCCTGAACACAGCTCACTCTCCAGATCCCAATCACCTGAATTCTGATCACCTGTTCACGCACCTGTATGTATTTATCACACACTATTTAGTTCAGTTCTTTGCACCCCATCATTGTGAGGTATTGTTTGTTTTGTGACACACTTCTATTCAGAGATCTGTTTTTCCCATAATTTAATCCTCCCGTGTATGATAGTGAGGCAGGCAAAAACTAACGATGCCTTTTGCCTATTCCCTGCTTGTACTTCAGCCTATCAGATTTCCTGTTATCTATTTCCTGATCACCCGGACGACGTTACTAGCCTTTTCCCTGCCTGTACTGTTGCCTTTTTGGACCTCCTGTGTATGACCTTCTGCCTGCCCCTGGACCCAGCTACCTGCCTCCTCCTGTGGTCCTTTACAAAGCTGAAATCAGCTCTGTCTCCCGTTCGTGTTCACTACAATTAAGCTAACCAGACGGCACAATTTTTTATTTTACATTTACGGATAGCCAGGGGCATACTCCAACACTCAGACATAATTTACAAACTAAGCATTTGTGTTTCGTGAGTCCACCAGATAAGAGGCTATAGGGATGACATCTTGATTAGTGTGTGAATTGGACAATTTTCCTGTCTTGCTAAGCATTCAAAATGTAAGGAGTAATATTGGGTATCAGAGAAAATGTATGGAGTAAAAAGTACATCATTTTCTTTAGGAATGTAGTAAAGTCAAAGTCAAAAGTATAAATAGGAAAGTACAGATACCCCAAAAAACAACTTAAGTAGTACTTTAAAGTATTTTTACTTAACTGAGTTAGGCGTTATATTGTCAGACTCTCTCATACCACTTTGCCCAACATGTTATACACCAGAGGATGTAAATATACCCTTTTTAAAGTGATAACTTGTACCATTATTATAGGGCTGTGAAACCCATAGCCGAATGGCTTCAGACGGACCATTACTCACTGGAAATTGCTGCTGACATTGAACATAGCTTAGGGTTAGGATATTTAATAAATTTATTTATATATTTATTGTCACGACTCCTAACAAAGGTGGCTCCCCTTCCTGTTCGTGTGGCGCTCGGCGGTCGTCGTCACCGGCCTACTAGCTGCCACTGATCCTTTTTTTCCCCCTTGTCTGTTTATTAGTTACACCTGTGTTTAATTAGGTTTATTGGTGGGGCTTTATTATCCAGCCGGCCCGCCTACTGGGTGTGCGGGATTATTCTCTGTGTACATTTGTGCACGACTGTAGGTCACGGTTGTCCGTGTATGTGTGTATTTTCTGGACTGTTTAGTTCCCCGTGTTTTGGGGCATTTGTTTGGGTTGGCTTCGGTTTCTCCTGTGTGATGAATTAAAAGTATCGCTACCCTGAACTCTCTGTTTCCTGCGCCTGACTTATTCCTCCACTACATCCCGGGCATTACACCTATGCCGCTATTCCTAACATCTTATACCCCATGGGTTGTAAATAAATCATTTTTAAGGTGATATAACTTGTATCATTATTACAGTGCCTTAAAAAAGCAAACATGTTTGGTGTTCACCAAAGGCATGTGAGAGTCTGGAAAAACATATGGAAGAAAGTACTCTGGTCAGATGAGACTAAAATTGAACCTTTTGGCCATCAAGGAAAATTATAGTTCTGGCCCAAACCCAACACCTCTCAACACCCTTGGAAACTCTGAGACTATTGATCCCCACAGATTAAGAGCAAATCTTGGATACTAATTACTAGTCTGCAGCTGGAAATTATATAAACCTGTGATGCGAATACCGACAACTGCCTAAACATCTATTCTGTCAGAACTTTTCTGAATGGTACTCTGAAGTATTCTTTCTAACCTTGAAAAACTTTGATCTTCAGGGGGAAAAAAGAGAGAGAGACTCGGATGAACTCTCCAGCAGACGGACCGGATTCCAACAGAGAACAATGACATACACCGTAAATATGTACTTCAATTATTCTCGAATGAGCGAACATTCATGTGCGAAGGATTAGCATTTCAATGTATATAATTATAGACTGTGTAATGAATCCATTTAGTCTTTCCCACTCTTTCTCAGTCCACACCCCTTTCCCTTTGCCCACCAAGCCGCCATATTGGTGTAGCCCACGAGGGAATATTCCCTATCATTGTTAGTAACCAATATCTACTGTTTGTTTATGCATTTCTCTGATTATTTAATTAGTGTCACACCCTGACCATAGTTTGCTTTGTATGTTTCTATGTTTTGTTTGGTCAGGGTGTGATCTGAGTTGGCATTCTATGTATGGCTAAGCCAGGTAGGAGACCTGAGCCAACTTCCTGGTACATACCAGCTCCACGTTCCGGCCGGGCTAGAGTGGGCATCGAGCCAAGTGCCATGAAGCCGGCTCTACGCATCTGGTCTCCAGTGTGTCTCCTTGGGCCGGCTTACATGGCACCAGCCTTGCGCATGGTGTCCCCGGTTCGCCTGCATAGCCCAGTGCGGGCTATTCCACCTCGCCGCACTGGCAGGGCGACCGGGAGCATTCAACCAGGTAAGGTTGGGCAGGCTCGGTGCTCAAGAGCTCCAGTGCGCCTGCACGGTCCGGTCTATCCGGTACCACCTCCACGCACCAGCCCTCCGGTGGCAGCCCCCCGCACCAGGCTGTCTCTCCGGCTCATCCCTACAGGTGCTCCCGCCTGTCCAGTGCTGCTGGAGCCTTCCTCCTCTCCAGCGTTGCCGGAGCTACTCAGTCCAGCGCTGCCAGAGCCTTCCTCTCCAGCGTTGCCGGAGCTTCCCGTCTGCCCAGCGCCGCCTGAGCTACCCAAATGCCCAGCGCCGTCTGAGCTACCCGTATGCCCAGCGCCGCCTGAGCTACCCGTATGCCCAGCGCCGCCTGAGCTACCCGTCTGCCCAGCGCCGCCTGAGCTACCCGTCTGCCCAGCGCCGCCTGAGCCACCCGCCTGCCCAGCGCCGCCAGTGCTGCCAGTCTGCAAGGAGCCGCCAGTGCCGCCAGTCTGCAAGGAGCCACCAGTGCCGCCAGTCAGCCAGGGGACGCCAGTGCCGCCAGTCAGCCAGTGGCCGCCAGAGCCCCTCAGCCCAGAGGCGCCAGAGCCCCTCAGCCCAGAGGCGCCAGAGCCCCTCAGCCCAGAGGCGCCAGAGCCCTTCAGCCGAGAGGCGCCAGAGCCCTTCAGCCCAGAGGCGCCAGAGCCCTTCAGCCCAGAGGCGCCAGAGCCCTTCAGCCCAGAAGCGCCCCTCTGTCCCGAGCTTCCGCCCCTCTGTCCCGTGCTTCCGCCCCTCTGTCCCGTGCTTCCGCCCCTCTGTCCCGAGCTTCCGCCCCTCTGTCCCGAGCTGCCCCTCTGTCCCGAGCTGCCATTTAGAAGGGTCGCCGTGGTTAGGAGGCCACGGAAGCGGACAATGGGGCGGACTAAGACTATGGTGAAGTGGGGGCCACGTCCAGCACCAGAGCCGCCACCGCGGACAGATGCGGCCGGAGTCCGCACCTTGGGGGGGGGGGGGGGGGTGTACTGTCACACACTGACCATAGTTTGTTTTGTATGTTTCTATGTTTTGTTTGGTCAGGGTGTGATCTGAGTGGGCATTCTGTTACATGTCTAGTTTGTCTATTTCTATGTTTGGCCTGATATGGTTCTCAATCAGATGCAGGTGTTAGTCATTGTCTCTGATTGGGAACCATATTTAGGTAGCCTGTTTGGTGTTGGGGTTTGTGGGTGATTGTTCCTGTCTCTGTGTTTGCACCAGATAGGGCTGTTTTTAGGTTTTCACGTTTCTTGTTTTGTTAGTCTGTTCATGTGTAGAGTCTTTATTAAAGAACCATGAATAGAAACCACGCTGCATTTTGGTCCGCCTCTCCTTCAAGTCAAGAAAACCGTTACAGTTAGTTAGTAAATAAATGATTAGGCCAATTGGTGTATGGATGATTTATAGTAAAGGCTGGGTTCGTGCAGATAACCAATAATTTACGACGTTCAGATGAGACTGACGTGAGGTAAAGAATAATTCATTAATACAAGACTTGATCAGATATTAAAATATCTGTAGAGTTATATTCTGAAAATTCTAACTTTGTAATCTGAAGATTTTCCGTGTTGCCAACTTCCTAGTTAATTACATTTACATGATTAGTTTAATCACGTAATAATAATAATGACAGAGAATTGATTTGAGAGAATAAGTCTTCACCTTTAATGATGCCAAAGGCACGACAACATTTTGTATACATTTGCACAAATCAAGTGTGAGATTGTGTTGAACTGGGAAGAAGTAGAGTGGTGGAGGGAGAGGAGAGGGGTGGAGGGAAAGAAAAGAGTGAGGAGAGGAGAGTAGTAGGGGGAGAGGAGATGGGATGGAAGAGTGGTGAAGGAGAGGGGTGGAAGGAGAGGAGAGGAGTGGAAGGAGAGGAGAGGGGTGGAAGGAGAGGGGTGGAAGGAGAGGAGGGTGGTGGAGGGATGGAAGAGCGGTGGAAGGAGAGAGGAGAGTGGTGGAAGGAGAGAGGAGAGTGGTGTAGGAGAGGAGAGGGGTGGAGAATAGTAAGGGGAGAGGAGAGGGATGGAAGAGTGGTGGAAGGAGAGAGGAGAGTGGTGGAAAGAGAGAGGAGAGTGGTGGGAGGGGGGAGAGTGATGTAGGAGAGGGGTGGAGGGTGTGAAGAGTGGTGGGGGAGAGGAGAGGGATGGAAGGAGAGGAGAGTGGCTGAGGGAGAGGAAAGTGGCAGAGGGAGAGGAGAGTGGTCAAGGGAGAGGAGAGTGGTCAAGGGAGAGGAGAGTGGTCAAGGGAGAGGAGAGTGGTCAAGGGAGAGGAGAGTGGTCAAGGGAGAGGAGAGTGGTCAAGGGAGAGGAGAGTGGTCAAGGGAGAGGAGAGTGGTCAAGGGAGAGGAGAGTGGTCAAGGGAGAGGAGAGTGGTCAAGGGAGAGGAGAGTGGCGGAGATAGAGGAGAGTGGCGGAGGGAGAGGAGAGTGGTCAAGGGAGAGGAGAGTGGCGGAGGGAGAGGAGACTGGCGGAGGGAGAGGAGAGTGATCAAGGGAGAGGAGAGTGGTCAAGGGATATGAGAGGAGAGTGGTGAAAGGAGAGGAGACAGGAGGAGAAAAGATAAGATGAAACACATGCATGGGTGGGGAGCTGACAATCCCCATCTCTCCCCTTGTTAACTTCATGTGGACCAACTTGTTTAGTGTATACATGGAGGGAGAAAGAGAGAGAGAAACAGAGCAGTGAGTAAATGGACAGGTATGCTACATTACATGATGATTCCTCTAGCATGAGTAATAGCCAGGACAATGACTAACACTGCCATTGAACAGTCCACAAAATAATGCTTAGCTGTGACTAATGCTAAGCTGTGGTATACAGTAGCCCATAAAATAGATGGAAGTGAGTTGAATTATAGTGATTATGATGATAATAATCAAGCGATTCCGATGTGATACAGGACATGTGGATTTCCAGGTTAGAAGGAGGGATACAAGAGGTGAACAGTATTTCAGCTGACACCCCCTTCTTGTTATTTGTCTCTACTTTGGATATTACAATATCAGGTGTAAGAGTAATGGGCGATTCCAAACATATTTTTGGTATCTCAGATTGTTTTGGCATAGTCAATTTATTGGGAGGACGGATGTTAAACATGCTTTCTGCATTTGTATCACAAACATATTTTTTGAAAATCATAATGAAATTGGCAATTTTAGGCCCTCTAAGCTCAAGATATTGTCTGTATCATGTACAGTTCACAGATCATAGGGTCTGACAGGAGGCATGTATAGGTCTAAAAAGGGCCTGAATTGGCCACTTTCATTATGATTTTCTAAAAATGGTTTGTGATACATATGTAAAAAGCATTTCAAACATCCTTCCTCCCAAATAAGTAATGTGAGAATTGCCAGGGCAATGTGAGAAGAACCAAACATATTTTCTGCTACCGCTGGCATGGAATCACCCTAAAATGTTTTTACAGGATGTAATGCAACACAATCCCCATTAAACGTATGGTTACTTGACTTATGTCAGTGTTTCTTACTGTCTCACTGTTCTCTGCAGATCTCAATGATGTTTCATGCCTTCATGCTTGTAAATTATACCTGACACATAGTACAGAAATGCTCTTGAAATGTACCATTTTGTCCATGTACTTTATGCTCTTTTGTCAATGTAGTTACTCAGACTTGGAATGTGTGTGGTCTGTGTTCCAATTTACAAGTGCTTCAAAGTCAGTACTGACCTGTTAAGGCTACCCCCCTACTTTTAATAATGACATATCAGGCAATTTCCGGCCAAACGTTCCCCTAGCCGGATGTATGTCCTAGACAGGTTTTAACAACCTTAACAACCTCAGGGAGACTCCCATTCACTGAAGCTATGAGTTCATGTTCATGTCCAGCAGATAGGAGAGAAGAGAGATGGAAGAGGAACACACACACACCTGCCTGCTTAAAGCTTGCCTACAACCCAGGAACGTGCTGTCTTGAGCAAGCATCTTGGAGCTGCTTCTTACGCCACTGTATCACTTATCCATCATTACACATACCTCAGAGGGCAGGAGAGTGCATGTGAGTGAGAGAGAGACGGAAAGAGAGAGAGCTCTGGACCGCCGACCGTCGCTGGAGGCTCTGGACCGCCGACCGTCGCTGGAGGCTCTGGACTGCCAAGAGTCGCTGGAGGCTCTGGACCGCCGACCGTCGCTGGAGGTTCCGGACTGCGGACCGTTGTTGGAGGTTCCGGACTGTGGACCGTCGTTGGAGGTTCTGGACTGTGGACCGTCGTTAGAGGTTCTGGACTGGTAACTGTCGCTGGAAGCTCTGGACTGGGAACTGTCGCCGGAAGCTCTGGACAGTGGAAGCGCACTGGAGGCCTGATGCGTGGGACTGGTACAGGTGGCACCGGGCTGATGACACACACCTCAGGGCGAGTGCGGGGAGGAGGCACAGGACGTATTGGACTGTGGAGGCACACTGGAGGCCTGATGTGTGGGACCGGTACAGGTGGCACCGGGCTGATGACACGCACCTCAGGACGAGTGCGGAGAGGAGGCACAGAACGTATTGGACTATGAAGGCGCACTGGAGACACAGTACGTATGGCCGGCGCAGGATATACAGGGCCGTGGAGGCACACTGGAGACCAGGAGCGTTGAGCTGGCACAACGAGTCCTGGCTGGGATGCTCATTTTCGCCTGGCAAGTGCGGAGAGTTGGCACCGAGCGCACCGGGCTGTGAATGCGCACTGGAGACACAGTGCATATCACCGCATAACATGGTGCCTGAATGGTCCCACGCTCCTCAAAGCAAGTGCGGGGAGTTGGCTCTGGTCTGGAACCTGGCTCCCACAACCACCCCGTGTTTGGGGGGAGGGCTGCCTCTCGTGCTTGCGTCTTGGTTGAGAACCCCGGAGTCGTCGTTGATCCTCCTTCGTGGCCTCCATCTATTTCCCGGCAGGCTTTCATACCTCCCTAATACTTCCTCCCAAGTCCAGGCTATTCTCTCCTCAACCTCCTCTATAGACCAGGATGCCATCTCCTCCTGAGCACGCTGCTTGGTCCGTTGTTGGTGGGATCTTCTGTCACGATCGCTATAATGATTGGACCAAAGCACAGCGTGCGTATAGTTCCACATATTTTAATTAATCAAAACTCACCTAACAAGCACAAACAAAACGTGACGCTACTGGTGTGCACACAGGCAACTATCCGTAGACAAGATCCCACAAAGCACAATGAGGAAAAGGCTGCCTAAGTATGATCCCCAATCAGAGACAACGATAAACAGCTGTCTCTGATTGGGGACCATACCAGGCCAACATAAACCAATAATCACCTAGATGACCCACCCTATCACTATCACTACCCAACCAACAGGGCATGGTCAGGGCATGACACCATCGGTCTATTGCCATCAGTCTATTGCCATAGTCTATAACATTTCAGCATCTCTGCTTAACAAGCAGCTCTGAATAATATACGGTATATATTTTAGAAAGTTGATATTTATTGCCCATGCTCGCCCATTTATAATTGGCATAGTGAATGGCACCTTGATGTTTGATTGGACCTACATTATGGCTGGTTGTTTCATGGCATCTTAACAGATTTTCTGGCTGTGTTTGCAGGTGTTTGTGAAACCCCCATTCACCTGAGTCCCAGGTGTGCGTGTGATCCACTGCACAAAGTCATGTAACCTAGCTATGTGTACTGAGAGAGGAAGATTCCGTGAAAATACTTGGGAATGTCGCAGCAGCACTCACAGACTTTAATTACATCCTCTAGTGTCTTTGTCATTGGGCCTTTGGGCAGGTTTGTGTTGTCACTACTATTATTATTATTCAGGGTGGAGTGGTTGAGTTTCTTCTTTATGAGTGTACTGTATCTTCTTAGTCTACCTACTCCTCCTTCCCTCCTTTCCCTCCCCTTTCACAGGAGGTTGGTAGCACCTTAATTGAGGAGGATGCACACGTGGTAATGGCTGGAGCAGAATGGGTGGAAAGGTATCAACAACATCAAACACATGGTTTCCATGTGTTTGCTGCCATTCCATTCACGCCGTTCCAGCCATTATTATGAGACATTCTCCCCTCAGCAGCCTCCACTGACCTCTATCAATCGTTATGTCAACCCCTCTATGAAAAATCCAAATGCCACAGATCACACCGACATCTTGAAACAGAACGTTTCTCAGTTGCAAAACCATTAAACATTTGGCAGCTCTTCAGTTTGATGAGTGTGTTTATTGACTTTTTCTTGTCAGTTGGGAAGTGAAGTTTGCAGATCAAAATGGTGAGGAAATGTCCCAATGTCCCCAGGGGGTTTAGTTATATCAAAGAGAGACTAGATGAAATGCCACCAGAGGCTGTTCTCCTGCCAACATTTCCATGATGGATAATAAATCAAAATGCCTTTCAACTGTCTCTTAATTATTTTTATGTGAGCTTTGCTGTCCTCCCTGGGCCCGATCCCCACCTCACAGAGCTCTGTACCTCCGGTCTCCATGCACCTGCTGATAGACGTCCCACTCCAAACACACAGAAAGGAAAACAGATTTACCAACAAGCTTCAATATAGGACCGAATATACACACTGTTGTTGGAGGCCCTGTTTCCCCAGATCAAAATGTCACCTTGTTGGAGGCCCTGTTTTCCCAGATAAAAATGCCACCTTGTTGGAGGCCCTGTTTTCCCAGATCAAAATGTCACCTTGTTGGAGGCCCTGTTTCCCCCAAATCATAATGTCAACTTGTTGGAGGCCCTGTTTTCCCCAGATCAAAATGTTACCTTGTTGGAGGCCCTGTTTTCCCAGATCAAAATGTCACCTTGTTGAAGGCCCTGTTTTCCCCAGATCAAAATGTCACCTTTTTGGAGGCCCTGTTTCCCCCAAATCAAAATGTCACCTTGTTGGAGGCCCTGTTTTCCCCAGATCAAAATGTCACCTTGTTGGAGGCCCTGTTTTCCCAGATCAAAATGTCACCTTGTTGAAGGCCTTGTTTTCCCCAGATCAAAATGTCATCTTTTTGGAGGCCCTGTTTTCCCCAGATCAAAATGTCACCTTGTTGGAGGCCCTGTTTTCCCAGATCAAAATGTCACCTTGTTGAAGGCCCTGTTTTCCCCAGATCAAAATGTCACCTTGTTGAAGGCCCTGTTTTCCCCAGATCAAAATGTCACCTTTTTGGAGGCCCTGTTTCCCCCAAATCAAAATGTCACCTTGTTGGAGGCCCTGTTTTCCACAGATCAAAATGTTACCTTGTTGGAGGCCCTGTTTTCCCGTGAACACACACACAGAGAGAGAGAGAGAGAGAGAGAGAGAGAGAGAGAGAGAGAGAGAGAGAGAGAGAGAGAGAGAGAGAGAGAGAGAGAGAGAGAGAGAGAGAGAGAGAGAACAGGGGTAACTATGAATGGCACCAGTTGCATCATAAAGCTTATAAAGTATAAAAATGGGCCCTGTGACAGTATGACTGCACACAATCAAAGGCAATACTTAAACAGGGGGATATGGTTGAGACGCTCTAGACCCTGGGCGGTCCCTCTCTCTCTCTATCTGGCCTACTCCTGTCCTGTCAAAGCCAGACATTTGTTTGGTGGGAGTCATTAATAACCCCACTGCTCTCCTATCAACCTGTTGGTTAACAGGCCCTAATTGTATTGTTGGTCAGATCGGCATAGCAAGCTCTTGCAACTTGTGAGCATGTCATTAGCTAATACAAGCCTCCCTGGCTGGCACGGTGGCATACCAGGCAGGGGCACAACAGGCTTCTGGTGTGACATAGTCTGCAGTGTGTGACAGAGTCTCTGTGTCACGCCCTGGTCGAAGTATTTTGGTGTTTATCTTTATGTATTTGGTCAGGCCAGGGTGTGGCATGGGGTTTTTGTAATTGTGGTGTGTTTGTCTTGGGGTTTTGGTGGTGGTATTGGGATTGTTGCTTAGTGGGTTATCTAGCAAAGTCTATGGCTGTCTGGAGTGGTTCTCAATCAGAGGCAGGTGCTTATCGTTGTCTCTGATTGGGAACCATATTTTGGCAGCCATATTCTTTGAGTTTGTCGTGGGTGATTGTCCTTAGTTTCCTATGTGTACTCTCGGTTAGTTTGCACCAGATAGGCTGTTTCGTTTATTGTTTTTGTAGTGTTCGTGTAAGTTCGTGTTTCTTTGTTTTATTAAACATGAATCTCAATCAACACGCTGCGTTTTAGTCCGATCTTTGTTCTACCTCTTCGTCAGAGGAGGATATAGAAGAAAACCGTAACACTCTGTGTGATACAGTCTGCAGTGTGTGACAGAGTCTCTGGGTGACACAGTCTGCAGTGTGTGACAGAGTCTCTGTGTGACACAGTCTGGAGATTCTTTAAAGTAGCCACCCTTTGCCTTGATGACAGCTTTGCACACTCTTGGTATTCTCTCAACCAGCCTCATGAGGTAGTCACCTGTAATGTATTTCAATTAACAGGTGTGCCTTGTTAAAAGTTAATTTGTGGAATTTCTTGCCTTCTTACAGTTTTTTTTTTACAATCGCTAGGACCTATTTCTCAATACTTACGTCACTTTTTCAAAACTCTTCACACAGTAAGCACAACAGCAGTCTATGTGGGCTAAAATGTGGGTCATTTTTCATTGCTTTGGCACAAAATGCATTCAATGACTATTCAATGACTACATTCAATCTTTCAAATCTTTTATTTTCTCACTCAGACACAACCACCACCAAAACTCTATGTACCTACAGGCCAATTTGCACATTTATAAACTATTTTCAAAACTGTTAAACTTAAGTTCAAAACCTAATACAACACAAAATTGAATAAGACAGCAATTTGCTACATTTCTACAGTAATACCGTAATGAAATATATTCCAAATCTAAAAAATTAAATACTATCAAAACTGTAAAAAACTGTTACACAATCCGCTAATTGGGCCATACAACACCGAGCATCTCCTTCCATTCCTGGATGACCTCTATGGAAGGGTTGTGCCAGGTGAGGAAAGGGTTGCAGTGAGGCGAAATCGGACAACGTTTGAAATTGCATGGGACAACGTGGCATTTCACCACTCCCATGCAGTCACAGTGGTTTGCAGCCCATCCCAGGATGATGTCACTTTTCCTCCCACCTTACTCTCTACTCCTCAACCCCATAGAGGAATTATTTTCCTCATGGAGGTGGAAGGTTTATGATCACCATCTACATGATCAAATGTCCCTCCTAGATGCAATGAATGCTGGATACCTGGACATATCTGCAGAAGATTGCCAGGGATGGACCAGGCATGTCAAAAGATAATTTCCTTGGTGTATTGCCCAAAATCACATAAGATGTGATGTGGATGAGAACCTGTGGCCAAATGCAGAAGACAGGGTTGACTAGTATTGCTACTGTATCTGTATCGGTAGATGGTGAAAATACAAATTCTTGTATTTTGGAATCACTCAATGCCAAAAAATTACATAAAACATATTGAAGCATATTGCAACATGTCTGATTCATTCCTGTAACATATACTGTGGTGAATTCTAAACAGTATAGAGGTGTCATTCTTGTTTTGAAAATACATTTTACAAAAGAAAACATTGTGTAATGCTACCTGTTGTTAGTGTTTTTTAGGTCATTGTTTTATGAGTGACAAAGTGTGCTTGTTGGGTGACAACCTTTGCTAGTGTTTTGGAAGAATGAGTTGATTTGAAACATGTATGAAGTGTTTTGGTAGCTTTAGTGCATTTTGGATGTGAAATTAACTGCCGTGCCAAGCTGAAAGTCGATTAGGAGAACTGTGTGATGAGTTTTGAAAAAGTGACCTAAGTATTGGGTCCTAGCGATTGTAAAAAACTGTAATACGTTTAAGCCAATCAGTTGTGTTGTGTCAAGGTAGGGTTGGTATACAGAAGATAGCCCTATTTGGTAAAAGACCAAGTGCATATTATGTCAAGAACAGCTCAAATAAGCAAAGAGAAACAACAGTCCATCATTACTTTAAGACATGAAGGTCAGTCAATCCAGAACACTTCAAGAACGGAAAGTTTCTTCAATGGCAGTCGCAAACACCATCAAGCGCTATGATGAAACTGGCTCTCATGAGGACTGCCACATGAAAGGAAGACCCAGAGTTCTCGATGGTGCAGCTGTATAACTTTTTGAGGATCTGAGGACCCATGCCAAATCTTTTCAGTCTACTGAGTGGGAATAGGTGTTGTCGTGCCCTCTTCATGACTGTCTTGGTGTGTTTGGACCATGATAGTTGGTTGGTGATGTGGACACCAATAGTGTCTGCAGTGTCTGCTGTGTGATAGAGCTTTCCTTTCTCAATTATATCACCGGATCAAGAGCCTGGACACACAATGAACTTGACTAACCTCCTTTAGAGGCATCAACTCACATCAACTCTGCACTACACCCTCAAACAGCCCTTCTCTCCACTTCTGTCTGATTGGTTGGATAAAGATTGGTTCGATAGTGGTTCTCAGGCATGTCACCACTACCTGTCATTCTCCTGACTGTGGATTGACCCAAAAATATCTTCCATTTTACATGACACGTGCTGGAGTTCTATTGACAGTTCGGGAGAGTGGGGTATGTTGAGCCATTTTTTTACATTCAGCATCACTCTATCGAAGGAAATATTGTATTCTTTGGATGCTTTTACACAGGTAGCCCAATTATGATCTTTTCCACATTAGATCTTTTCTCATCTTTTTCAGAGCTTATCTGATTGGGAAAAATACAAATTTGTAAAATAAAGATCAGAATTGGCCTGCCTGTGTAAACGTAGCTATACTACCAAAGATATCTACATACACTGAACAAAAATATAAACACAACATGTAACAATTTCAAAGATTTAACAGTTCATATAAGGAAATCAGTCAATTGAAATAAATTCATTAGGCCATCGCTTTTAAAAAAAAGGTAGGAGCGTGGATCAGCAACCAGTCAATATCTGGTGGGACCAACATTTCCCTCATGCTGCGAGACACATCTCCTTCGCATAGAGTTGATCAGGCTGTTGATTGTGGCCTGTGGAATGTTGTCCCACTCCTCTTCAATGGCTGTGCGAAGTTGCTGGATATTGGTGGGAACAAGAGCACGCTGTCATACACATTGATCCAGAGCATCTGAAACATGCTCAATGGGTGACATGTCTGGTGAGTATGCAGGCCATGGAAGAACTGGGACATTTTCAGTTTTCAGGAATTGTGTACAGATCCTTGCAACATGGGGCCATGCATTATCATGCTGAAACATGAGGTGATGGCAGCGGATGAATGGGATAACAATGGGCCTCAGGACGTCATCACGGTATCTCTGTGCATTCAAATTGCCACCGATAAAATTAAATTGTGTTCGTTGTCCGTAGTTTATGTCTACCCGTACGATAACCCCACAGTCACCATGGGGCACTCTGTTCACAACATTGACATCAGCAAACTGCTCACACACAACGCTGTACACATTGTCTTCCTGGTACAGTTGAAACCGGGATTCATCCGTGAAGAGCACACTTGTCCAGTGTGCCAGTGGACATCAAAGGTGAGCATTTGCCCACTGAAGTCTGTTACAACGCCAAACTGCAGTTTGTTCAAGACCCATGAGAGGACGCAGATGAGCAACACTGAGACTGTTCTCAAATTCTTTGGTTGTACAAACACATATTTTCATCAGCTGTCCGGGTGTTTTATTTCACCTTCATTTAACCAGGTAGGCCAGTTTAGAACAAGTTCTCATTTTCAACTGCGACCTGGCCAAGATAAAGCAAAGCAGTGCGACACAAAAAACACAGAGTTACACATGGGATAAACAAACGTACAGTCAATAACACAATAGAAAAATATATATACAGCGTGTGCAAATTTAGTAGGATTAGGGAGGTAAGGCAATAAATAGGCCATAATGGTGAAAAAATTACAATTTAGCACTGGAGTTATAGATGTACAGAAGATGAATATGCAAGTAGATATACTGGGGTGCAAAGGAGCACAAAAAAAACAATATGGGGATGAGGTAGTTGGGTGGGCTATGTACAGATGGTCTGTGTACAGGGGCAATGATTGGTAAGCTACTCGGACACCTGACGCTTAAAGTTAGTGAGGGAGATATAAGATTCCAGCTTCAGTGATTTTTGCAATTTGTTCCAGTCATTGGCAGCAGAGAACTGGAAGGAAAGGCGGCCAAAGGGGGAGTTGGCTTTGGGGATGTGAAATATACCTTCTGGAGCGCGTGCTACGGGTGGGTGCTGCTATAGTGACCAGTGAGCTGAGATAAGGCCGGGCTTTACCTAGCAAAGACTTATTGTTGACCTGGAGCCAGTGGGTTTGGAATATGAAGTGAGGGCCAGCAAACGAGAGCATACAGGTCGCAGTGGTGGGTAGTATATGGGGCTATGGTGACAAAAAGGATGACACTGTGATAGACTACATCCAGTTTGCTGAGTAGAGTGTTGGAGGCTATTTTGTAAATGACATCGCCGAAGTCGAGAATCGGTAGGATAGTCAGTTTTACGAGGGTATGTTTGGCAGCATGAGTGAAGGATGCTTTGTTGTGAAATAGGAAGCCGATTCTAGATTTAATTTTGGATTGGAGATGCTTAATGTGAGTCTGGAATGAGAGTTTACAGTCTAACCAGACATCTAGGTACTTGTAGTTGTCCACATATTCTAAGTCAGAACCGTCCAGAGTAGTGATGCTAGACGGGCAGCGATCGTTTGAAGAGCATGCATTTAGTTTTACTTGCATTTAAGAGCAGTTGGAGGCCACGGAAGGAGTGTTGTATGGCATTGAAGCTCGTCTGGAGATTTGTTAACACAGTGTCCAAAAACAGGCCAGAAGTATACCGAATGGTGTCATCTGCATAGAGGTGGATCAGAGAATCACCAGCAGCAAGAGCGGCATCATTGATATATACAGAGAAAAGAGTTGGCCCGAGAATTGAACCCTGTGGCACCCCCATAGAGACTGCCAGAGGTCCGGACAACAGGCCCTCCGATTTGACACAATGAACTCTGTCTGAGAAGTAGTTGGTGAACCAAGTGAGGCAGTCATTTGAGAAACCAAGGCTGTTGAGTCTGCCGATAAGAATGCAGTGATTGACAGAGTCGAAAGCCTTGGCCAGGTCTATGAAGACGGCTGCACAGTATTGTCTCCTATCGATGGCGGTTATGATATCGTTTAGGACCTTGAGCGTGGCTGAGGGTGCACCCATGACCAGCTCAGAAACCAGATTCCAAAGGGGAGAAGGTACGGTGGGATTCTAAATGTTTGGTGATCTGTTTGTTAACTTGGCTTTCAAAGACTTCAGAAAGGCAGGGTAGGATAGATATAGGTCTGTAACAGTTTGGGTCTAAAGTGTCTCCGCCTTTAAAGAGGGGGATGACCGCAGAAGTTTTCCAATCTTTAGGGATCTCAGACAATATGAAAGAGAGGTTGAACAGGCTAGTAATAGGGGTTGCAACAATGGAGGCGGCTCATTTTAGAAAGAGAGGGTCCAGATTGTCTAGCCCAGCTGATTTGTAGGGGTCCAGATTTTTCAGGTCTTTCAGAACATCAGCTATCTGGATTTGGGTGAAGGAGAAATGGGGGAGGCTTGGGCAAGTTACTGTGGGGGGTGCAGAGCTGGCGACCAGTGTAGGGGTAGCCAGGTGTAAAGCATGGCCAGCCGTAGAAAAATATTTATTTAAATTCTCGACTATCATAGATTTATAGGTGGTGACAGTGTTTCCTAGCCTCAGTGCAGTGGGCAGGTGGGAGGAGTTGCTCTTATTCTCCATGGACTTTACAGTGTCTCAGAACTTTTTCGAGTTTGTGCTACAGGATGCAAATTTCTGTTTGAAAAAGCTAGCCTTTGCTTTCCTAACTGCCTGTGTATATTTGTTCCTAACTTCCCTGAAAAGTTGCATATCGTGGGTGCTATTCGATGCTAATGCAGTACGCCACAGGATGTTTTTGTGCTGGTCAAGGGTAATCAAGTCTGGAGTGAACCAAGGGCTATATCTGTTCTTAGTTCTGCATTTTTTGAATGGGGCATGCTTATTTATGATGGTGAGGAAAGCACTTTTAAAGAATAACCAGTCATTCTCTACTGACGGAATGAGGTCAATATCCTTCCAGGACTGTGAATTAATTGCCCCCCATTTAGCTTCAGAGTTTGTACTGTTAGGTGACCTAAACTGGGATATGCTTAACACCCCGGTCGTCCTACAATCTAAGCTAGATGCCCTCAATCTCACACAAATTATCATGAAACCTACCAGGTACAACCCTAAATCCATAAACACGGGCACCCTCATAGATATCATCCTGACCAACCTGCCCTCTAAATACACCTCTACTGTCTTCAACCAGGATCTCAGCGATCACTGCCTCATTGCCTGCGTCCGTAATGGGTCCGCGGTCAAACGACCACCACCCCTCATCACTATCAAATGCTCCCTAAAACACTTCAGGTCGATTAGAAAAGCCTGCTCACTGAAATGTTCTAGGGAGCGTTTGACAGTGATGAGGGGTGGTCGTTTTACCGTGGACCCATCATAGACGCAGGCAATGAGGCAGTGATCTGATGCATGAAACCAAGGCTTTTACAGTTACAGAAGTCAACAGATGATAGCGTTTGGGGAATAGGAGTGGAACTGGGGGCTACAGGGCCTGGGTTAACCTCTACATCACCAGAGGAACAGAGGAGGAGTAGGATAAGGGTATGGCTAAAGGCTATAAGAACTGGTTGTCTAGTGCGTTGGAGACAGAGAATAAAAGGAGCAGATTTCTGGGCGTGGTAGAGAATAAATTCAAGGCATAATGTACAGACAAGGGTATGGTAGGATGTGAGTACAGTGGAGGTAAACCTAGGCGTTGAGTGACAATGAGAGAGGTTTCGTCTCTGCAGGCACCAGTTAAGCCAGATGAGGTCTCAGCATGTGTGTGGGGTGGGATAAAAGAGCTATCTAAGGCATTTTGAGCTGGACTGAGGGCTCTACAGTGAAATAAAACAATTAGAACTAGCCAAGACAACAGTAGACAAGGCATATTGACATTAGAGAGAGGCATAAAGCAATCACAGGTGTTGATCAAGAGAGCTAAGACAACAATGGGTAAATGGCGATGAATGGGCAGAGTGGGTCAGTTAGATACATACAGGACCTGAGTTCGAGGCTGGGGCAGACGGGTAAACAAAATGAAGTACCGTGTTATTGAAACAGTCCGGGGGGCATCAGCTGTGTAGCCGAGTGATCATAGGGTCAAAAGAGCAGCAATAGTTGAGTCAGGGTGCCGTTCGGTAGTCACTACTACGCCAGGCGAGCAGGGAACACAGCGTTCAGAAAAGCTAGCGGGCCAGGGCTAGTAGATGGTTCTTCGGCGACATTTTAACAGAATAGCCTTTTGAGACCACATCGGGCGATCACGTCGGCAGTCCAGTCGTGATGGATCGGTGGGGCTCTGTGTCGACAATAAAGGGTCCAGGCCAATTGGCAAAGGAGGTATTGTAGCCCTAAAATTAGCTGGCGTATGGGCCTAGCTCCAGGCTAGCTCAAGGCTAGCTGGTGCTTGCTTCGGGATAGAGGCGTTAGCTAACAGTGGCCACTCGTTTGCAGCTAGCTAGCTGCGATGATACAGTGTAATGATCCAGAGCAGCAGGAATCCGGTGATATGGTAGAGAGAAGCAGTCCGGCATGCTCTGGGCTGATATCACGCTGTGCAGACTGGCAGGTGTTGTCCAAGCTAAGGCTGGCTGATGACAGAGAAAAAGGAGAAGACCGCTAGCCGTGGCTAACAAAGACTAGTAGCTAGTTAGCTGGCTAGCTCCTGATGGAAGTTCCAGTTATAAGGAATACAAATTGCAGATCCGTACCACATTGGGTGAGGCGGGTTGCAGGAAAGTATGTTTAGTTCGTAGATAGAAAGTAAGATTAAGATATATATGAAAAATACTGTCTATTTACATGGGATAAGACAAAGACAAATACACATGTCCTACTGCTGAGATGTCCTACGCCATCTTGCATCCCACAGGTGAAGAAGGCGGATGTGGAGATCCTGGGCTGGCATGGTTACAGGTGGTCTGCGGTTGTGAGGCCGGGTGGATGTACTGCCAAATTCTCGAAAACAATGTTGGAGTCGGCTTATGGTAGATACATTAACATTACATTCTCTGGCAACAGTGGACATTCCTGCAGTCAGCATGCCAATTGCACACTCCCTCTAAACTTCAGACATCTGTGGCATTGTATTATGTGACAAAACTGCACATTTTAGAGTGGCCTTTTATTGTCCCCGGCACAAGGTGTACCTGTGTAATGATCATGCTGTTTAGTCAGCTTCTTGATATGCCACACCTATCAGGTGGATGGATTATCTTGGCGAATGAGAAATGCTAACAGGGATTTAACAAATTTGTGCACAACATTTTAAAGAAATAAGCTTTTTGTGCATATTGAAAATTACTGGGATATCTTATTTCATCTCATGAAACCTGGGAGGAACACTTTACACGATGTGTTTATATTTTTGTTCAGTGTATATCTGTGTTAGGAAGGCCAGCGGTTGACATGTGTTTTGACTGCCTGAGTTTATCTGCTAGCTGACCTGGGCTGCTGTGCTGTTTGAACAGGGCAACTGAACAGAGAGACACTCAAAATGCCTGCCGCTCAGCCCTCGGCCATAATTCAATTACACTGAGCAGGGCCCGGCAGTGGGAGCCGAGGGGATAATACACACATCCAGCTCCACTTACACACCCCTGGTCTGCACGACTCATTATGAACCAGTCTGCTGAAGCATGAACACACACAAACACATAGACGCACGCGCACTCGCACAAACACACACAGAGAACAGGGGCAACTGAGAATGGCACCAGTTGCATTATAAAACGTATTCAGTATAATGAGGGGCCCTGTGACAGTATGACTGCATCAAGAGCCTGGAAACTCCATGAATTTGGCTAACTTCATTTAGTGGCATAGATAATGCTTCTCAGGCATGTCACCACTGCATGTCATTCACCTGACTGTGGCTTGGCCCAAAAATAACAACAATTTTATATGACAGGTACTGGAATTGTGTGATCTCTATAGACAATATGGGAGAGTGGGGTAAGTTGAGTCATTACATTCAGCATCACTCTGTCAATAGAAATATAGTATTATTTGGCTGCTTATACACAGACAGCCCAATTCTGATATTTTTTCCACTAATTGGTCTTTTGACCAATCACATTAAATATTTTTCAGAGCTTATCTGATTGGTCAAAAGTGAAAAAATATCAGAATTGCCTTGCCTGTGTAAATGCAGCAATACTAACAAAGATATCTACATATATTTCAGGATGTTGTGTATCCCTGGAAGTAATCAGAATTCATGTAAACATTACAATTTTGAAAACATAGCTTGTCCAAAAAAGTTGTCTCTTTGCATAACGTGGGACAGGGTAAGTTAAGACACCTACACATTTCTGTACTAAATGAAATATTACTGCTACCTTTTTAAAACCATGGTCAAACACTTTTAACATAGGCCAGGCCCTGTTGTTGTCGCGTATACCAGTGATAATGCCTTGCATTATGACTGGGAAGAAAACACTTACATTTAGTCAACCTGCCATTGGCTCAACCATTAACTCAACTTACCCCAAGTCAAAGTTTTGTACTTTATTTGCCCATTCAACTACAATGATGCACTTTCATGCTAGTATTAGGTCCTCATATAGAAGCTGATAGAGAGCCTTCCGGATGCATAGAACAATATTAAATGATCTACTTTGGTTGAAATACAAGCATTGTGAAACCTCTAACACAATAAATTAATTTGACGGTGACAATCTGTTTTTTGGACCTAACTTTCTTACCACTTATTTACATGTGGTTTCTCCATGAAATGATGACCTCTCCCTAAATATTTGGTCAAACGTTTCCTAGAAATAAGGGTGGGTCGACTTCCCTCTTTGGCTCAACATCCCTCTCTCCCCTACATGTTACAACTTGTGTTTGCTATATTAGATGTCAGGACAGTTGGGGGATACTCATCAAAGTGTTTATTTATATTAGACCACAGTACCACTATTTAACCCATGGAAGTTGTCCTCTTATTTAGCCTTCACAGGAAAACACTTGACTCAGTAGACAGAGCCATTGTGCAGATGGATGATTTTAAAGCTTAGTGTGAGAACACAATCAATTTCTAAACTTGGCAAAAGTCGAATTAGTGCATTTATGTAAAGGACGAAGTGTAGAGGCCTTTGCTACTGCAGATCAGCAACAGCTGTGTAACATAATATGAAATGGACAACTTGTGTGATGTTGACCTTTTGTTTGTGTAGGCTACTTGTTTGATATGTCAAGGCTAATTCTTTCACTAATAATGTGTGTTTGTTTTTCACAATTAGACATAACCTGTCTACTTCATGACAGTGTTTGTGTTACATAACCTGGGCTAGGCTATTCATGAAAAATGAATTTATTAAAAAATATATCACAAGTAGGCCCATGTCTGTGCTTCAGAATCTAGGCCAGAGGCATATGGACCACAGCAGCATATGTTCAACATGGTGACTGCACAAAGAGCAACAACAGCGCAGTGAAGGACAGACAATTATTGCCTGTCACAATCAATAGGTTGAGAAGGTGGGTAGAATGAGAAGGTGGGTAGAAAAAAGAAAGTCGTAAAAATGCCGCCGCCAAAGGCCAGGTTGAGAGGTCGTAGGGAATGAAAATATAAAGCAGTTGTCCTCACGCAGGCCAAGCAATTTCGGAACCAGAGGCAACACACTTTTCCTAAAAACTGAGATGCCCCAGACCTGTCCTGCCGGTTCCTGGTTCTTGGCTGCAAATGTGCATGCGAACAGCTTGTAAATGACAGAGGAAGCCGAGGTGTAGAGAAGAAGGGCCCGGGGCTAGGGGAGTTTACACAACGCCTTAACATTTATCCGCCCTCTCTGATTTTTCTATCCGACCTAACATAACGATGGCAATAAAGCGCAACCTTCCTGAGAAAATATTCAAAGGTTCTTGGCCCTGATCCCTTTTTCACATAGCCTACACCCTTGACAGATTAGATATATTCTGTTGCTGTTATTGTGCTTTTGACAAGAGTAACTGCCGTGCAGAATTAAAGATTGGATTGCAAATGCATAATTTAGCATACATTGTATATAATGCATATAGGCCTACAATCATGTTTTTGTCACCCTATAATAATTATTCTTATCCCTATAATAATTATTTCTGATGAATTCTGATTACATCTGCTGTCAATTTGTAAGGCCTGCTGCATGGGTATAGACATAGGCCCACAATGTCCTCAGTTTGGGGTCATACAGCAGTTTATTTAATGAAGTGCCATCACAGGGCCCATCTGTCTCCATCCAACACAACCTAATTATCATGAAACATTGTCCTTATTCAAACTTAAAATTTTACTTCCTGTATCATTGTCAAGTCAACTGTTGTGTAGCCATTCACAGACAGCGAATGATGACAGATGACCAAGGTGACATAGACTTACATGTAGTGTGTACAGGTATAACAGACCCACTCATTTACTAAACCTGTACAGGTAGGTCTCAGGCTTACAGTCCCTTCAATAGAGTGACAGTAGTACTATTGGAAGGGGTGTGGCAAGAGGAGGAGGAGGAGGGATTCAGCTTCAGAGAGCGAGCTGTGCTGTTTTCAGCCGGAGGCATGTATCTCAGATTTAAGAATGAGTTAGCGTGTCAAGATAGCGTGTCTCGCTACAGACCACGCCTGCACCTGTCAGGTGTTCAGTGGCATGCCTATGTTTCGTGCGGGAACTCTTGTGTGTACTGTGTGTGCGTGAGAGAGAGCATGTCTGTCTGTGTGTGCTTGTGTGTACTCTTTCTCTCATTTGCTGCACGCAGCTGCATACCCAAGCAGTTATGGACACCTGTGATTTACTTACAGATGTAGGAGCTTAATTTGATCACCTTGTTGCAGGAGAACTTTTAAGTAATGTAGGAAATATAAAACTTGTAGTGAATTTGAGGTTCAAAAAGGCATCTGAAGTTTGTAATTTCTACGAAAAATGTACCAACCTCTAAAAAAATGTACATGAATTATAATCCACATAATAATTCACATTTCCTGCTGTAGCAAACTAGCTCAAATTAAGATCCAACATCTGTAATGCCTCCAATGGCTGTGCAGCCCTGGAAACACCTAAATATTGACAGAGTTATGCAGCACCTCAGTGGCTGAGCCGAGCTGAGGAGCTCTCTTCTTCCTCTATACCTCTACACACAGGTTGGGGCTGGTTATGTAAACAACACAGAGAGGAAGAGCAGGTTTAGTGTTTAGTATAATTTCAGAGCATCTCTCTCCCCTACCTAGCTGAGACACACAGGGGAAGTGTTGATACACAGGGCAGACAGACCAAGACTAAGATCATTATAACAGCCTTTGACTATGGACATTTCTCTTCCTCATCTCTAACCACTCATTAGCAAGGGGTAGATCTGTGGACTTTCATTCACATTGGCAACAACACAATACTCAGGGTCAGGGTTTTGTACTGACCACATGAACCAAAAAAACAAACTCATCCATCTGCACAATGGCTCTGTCTACTGAGTCAACCTGGTCTCGGAGCATTTAATATTATTCTGTACGTAAATCCGAGACACTCCATTTAGTATGATATGTCACATTTTGCATGGTATGTATTCATTTGTGAATGTCCATCATCCATTTGTAGGATATGTTATGAATTACGTTGTTTTGGCTAATGTTAGCTAGGTGGCTAATCTTAATGTCAGCTAGCTGGCTAATGTTAGCTAGGCTAGGGGTTAAGGTTTATGGTTAAGGTTAGGGGAAGGGTTAGCTAAAATTGTTAGGGTTAGGGTTAGCTAACGTGCTAAGTAGTTGAAAAGTAGCTAAAAAGTAATAAGTAGTTAAAGTTGCTAATTAGCTAAAATGCTAAAACTGTCAGTGATGAGATTCGAAGACGCAACCTTTGGGTTCTAAGATGCTCACGTAATAAGCCTACCCATCCACCCTGACCAACCACCCTCCTTTTGTTTTTACCTCCTTTTTATTTTACATTAACCATACAAAATGTAACTCATCATACTAATTTGAGTGTTCCGGATTTATGTTAACTATGGCGGCATGAACTGAACAGGGAAACTCTGGACTCTGAGTTGAGTTGAACTGGGCTGCTTAATGTTATGACCACTGACAACCTGCTGACATAAAAGCAGCTGGCATGCATTCAGTTAGCCCTTCCCCCTAGCTGAATACAGTTACTTTACCCATGGAGCACATCAAACAATGTCAGAAATCCAGACCTTTCAGGTAGCCAGCCCCACCTGCCAAGATATTAAAGTCCCTTGGATGATGTCAATGCAGAAATGACAGATGACAACAAGATAACCGGCATATTTGAGTTTCTCTTTTGAGGAATGAACAGAGAGGATGTTAGCTATGCTGTTGGAATGCCAGGTGCCGTGTCTATTCCTGACTACAAGGCCACTGTGGGAATATAATTAAATACAACACTTTCGTAGACCTCTATCTATATGGGTATGTCCAAACCTGCATCAGTGACCTAACTGCCTGGCCTGATGTCAGAAGCCCTCTGCCTAGGCATGCGTTACGTGCCTTTGGTCACACGTGCGCACACACACACACACACAAGACGTGTGTCTGGATGGGCATGGCGTGTCAGGGAGAGAATAGCTCTCCTATCTGAGGCTACCTGGAGAGCATTTCTGGAACACCTTTATCTGCTACATCTTGGTGCTCAACTGCAGCTGCCAGTGTATAGCTGAGTTAGGGTGGCAACAACCTCGCCCAGTAGTGCAACAATGGTGGAGGTGCCGCATTGAAATAAAACCTTCAACACATAATAAATAGAAATGTTATTATTCTAAATACTTGGAATATACAATTTCTCTAAAAGTCATTGACATATGAGTGGTAGATGAAATGTATAGGAAGGAAAAGATCATTGTATAGTTAGAATACTGCAGACCTAAGGAGAGAGAGAGGTAAGTACAGATTGCGGTACATATTTCCTTTCCCGTCAGTATAATGACATTGTGCACAGTAGAGAGAACTTCTAAAGCCTAGACATAATGTTCATTAAACATCTCCTGTATATGGCAGCAGTAGGGTAGATAAGGGTTAGTATGGTATGCACTGCACATCTGAAGTGCACTTTGTTGACCCATTATAAACTCAGTTGAACTCCTCACTGCTGTCATCTACAGGACAAAAGGTGGAAATACATTACAATTGCATGACAAGCGGTGAAGGAAATTAGATAATCTCTCACTCCCTCTTCTCTTTTCTCTCTGACATAGTTCTTAAATTGTTTCATGTTGTTTTTCCTGATCTTTGTTGCCGAGCGACGTCTTTACTGTGAGCCATGGCTGCACGGCAGGGGGTGGAGCTGGTAGATGAGAGGCTTGGAGGCTTGTCACGCACACGCGCATCCTCACGCGCACACACACACCTTTCCACCATGCACCCACGCACACACATAGCCTTCCACCTGTTCTATCACCACCAGAGAGCTGACAAGTGTACAACGTGTCTGAATCAAAGAGACCAAAAAGGAGTTGGTGTTCTTCACCACAGAACAAACATGATGAGCAGGGGATTTTCCCAGGCTGAACAGAACATACTTTTAACTCATCCATGTGGACTCTCATCACAGGCTCAGTTAGGAAACGAGTTGAGACTTGACAACACAGGGGGTCTGTAAATACCCATCCAGCTGTCTTTGCAAAAGCATTTGAACCCTGACCTCTGGTACTTACACCACTCATAATTACACTGAACCTCACTATGGTTCACCATCTTTACCTGCCAAGCCTGAGACATCATGTGTTACATATTATGTGCAAATGGTTTACTCTGTGTCATATAGTGGTATTAGTAACATACAGCTTGTTAGGTGATGCTGAACCCCATCTGTGACTTAGCCCCCTCTTCTGGAGATGACACAGTACCTCTGGAGAGAGAATACCTGCAGAGACAACAAGTGCTAATAGACTGACTGAAAGGCAGGAAAGCAGACAGACAAACAAATAGTCTGGAGTTGTTCCCATAAGTGATTGTAACTGGCTGTAGTGTGTAGACCCTGAGGAAGAGCAACCTGCATCCTCAACCAGGGCCAAGCAGCTGGTCTTTTATTCATTACATTTTTTATGTCATGTTTTGATATTTTTGATTGTCTACAGTCCACACTCTCGGTATTTGTGATTTAATGGTGCATACCATTTGTGATTAGCAGATATTTCCAAGCCCTACAGTGCTCTAAAATCTTGACTTCATTAGGGAAAGTGCTGGTGTGTACTATATACATACTTACACACAAGCAGAGACACACATAATGCTTTCGAAGGTGATCTAAGGTGTAGACCAATAAGTAGCATTAAGAGAGTCCACTCCACACCACATATGGACCTATCTTGAGTAGGGAAGTTCAACACTAACGACAACAAAAAAGAGTATGTTTACCAACACTCATATCCAAAGAACTTTCTGAAACTTTCAAATGGTTCCTTTTTTATTTACACTAAATATACAAAAGTATGTGGACACCCCTTCAAATTAGTGGATTCTGCTATTTCAGCCATACTCATTGCTGACAGGTGCAATCGCCATCGATAAACATTGGCAGTAAAATGGCCTTACTGAAGAGCTCAGTGACTTTCAACGTGGCACCGTCATAGGATGCCACCTTTCCAACAGGTCAGTTCGTCAAATTTCTGCCCTGCTAGAACTGCCCCGGTCAACTGTAAGTGCTGTTATTGTGAAGTGGAAACGTCTAGGAGCAACAACGGCTCAGCCGCGAAGTGGTAGGCCACACAAGCTCACAGAATGGGACTGCAGAGTGCTGAAGCGCCTAACGTGTAAAAATCATCTGTCTTCGGTTGGAACACTCACTACTAAGTTCCAAACTTCCAGTGGAACGCATTCTCTGGAGTGATGAATCACACTTCACCATCAGGCAGTCCAAAGGACGAATCTGGGTTTGGCGGATGCCAGGAGAACGCCACCTGCCCAAATGCATAGTGCCCACTGCAAAGTTTGGTGGAGGAGGAATAATGGTCTGGGGCTGTTTTTCATGGTTTGGGCTGCGCCCCTTAGTTCCAGTGAAGGGAAATCTCTAGAGCATACAATGACATTCTAGATGATTCTGTGCTTGCAACTTTGTGGCAACAGTTTAGGAAATGCCCTTTCCAGTTTCAGCATGACAATGCCCATGTGCACAAAGTGAGGTCCATACAGAAATGGTTTGTCGAAATCAGTGTGGAAGAACTTGACTGGCCTGCACAGAGCCCTGACCTCAACCCCATTGAACATCTTTGGGATGAATTGGAACGCCGACTGCGAGCCTGGCCTAATCGCCCGACATCACTAAGGCTCTTGTGGCTGAATGGAAGCGTTCCCGCAGCAATATTCCACCATGTAGTGGAAAGCCTTGCCAGAAGAATGGAGGCTGTTATAGCAGCAAAGCGGGGACTAACCCCATATTAATGTCCATTGTTTTAGTTTACAATGGAGCTCCTAGTTCCACTCTTCATACCTCTGATACCTCCTTTGTACCACCTCCCACACATGCGGTGACCTCACCCATTACAACCAGCATGTCCAGAGATACAACCTCTCTTATCATCACCCAGTGCCTGGGCTTACCTCCAATGTACCCGCACCCCACCATACCCCTGTCTGCGCATTATGCCCTAAATATATTCTACCATGCCCAGAAGTCTACTCCTTTTATTCTTTGTCCCCAACACTCTAGGCGACCAGTTTTGATAGCCTTTAGCCGCACCCTCATACTACTCCTCCTTTGTTCCTCGGGTGATGTGGAGGTAAACCCAGGCCCTGCATGTCCCCAGGCACCCTCATTTGTTGACTTCTGTGATCGAAAAAGCCTTGGTTTCATGCATGTCAACATCAGAAGCCTCCTCCCTAAGTTTGTTTTACTCACTGCTTTAGCACACTCTGCCAACCCTGATGTCCTTGTCCGCAGTCAAACGACCACCCCTCATCACTGTCAAACGCTCCCTAAAACACTTCTGCGAGCAGGCCTTTCTAATCGACCTGGCCCGGGTATCCTGGAAGGATATTGACCTCATCCCGTCAGTTGAGGATGCCTGGTCATTCTTTAAAAGTAACTTCCTCACCATCTTAGATAAGCATGCTCCGTTCAAAAAATGCAGAACTAAGAACAGATATAGCCCTTGGTTCACTCCAGACCTGACTGCCCTCGACCAGCACAAAAATATCCTGTGGCGGACTGCAATAGCATCGAATAGTCCCTGCGATATGCAACTGTTCAGGGAGGTCAGGAACCAACACACACAGTCAGTCAGGAAAGCTCTAACTCCAAAAAGTTCTCGGACACTGTAAAGTCCATGGTGAACAAGAGCACCTCCTCCCAGCTGCCCACTGCACTAAGGCTAGGTAACACTGTCACTACTGATAAATCCATGATAATCGAAAACTTCAACAAGCATTTCTCAACGGCTGGCCATGCCTTCCTCCTGGCTACTCCAACCTCGGCCAACAGCTCCCCCCCCCCCCGCAGCTACTCGCCCAAGCCTCCCCAGCTTCTCCTTTACCCAAATCCAGATAGCAGATGTTCTGAAAGAGCTGCAAAACCTGGACCCGTACAAATCAGCTGGTCTTGACAATCTGGACCCTCTTCTGAAACTATCCGCCACCATTGTCGCAACCCCTATTACCAGCCTGTTCAACCTCTCTTTCATATCGTCTGAGATCCCCAAGGATTGGAAAGCTGCCGCAGTCATCCCCCTCTTCAAAGGGGGAGACACCCTGGACCCAAACTGTTACAGACCTATATCCATCCTGCCCTGCCTATCTAAGGTCTTCGAAAACCTAGTCAACAAACAGATCACTGACCATCTCGAATCCCACCGTACCTTCTCCGCTGTGCAATCTGGTTTCCGAGCCGGTCACGGGTGCACCTCAGCCATGCTCAAGGTACTAAACGATATCATAACCGCCATCGATAAAAGACAGTACTGAGCAGCCGTCTTCATCGACCTGGCCAAGGCTTTCGACTCTGTCAATCACCATATTCTTATCGGCAGACTCAGTAGGCTCGGTTTTTCTAATGACTGTCTTGCCTGGTTCACCAACTACTTTGCAGACAGAGTTCAGTGTGTCAAATCGGAGGGCATGTTGTCCGGTCCTCTGGCAGTCTCTATGGGGGTGTCACAGGGTTCAATTCTCGGGTCGACTCTTTTCTCTGTATATATCAATGATGTTGTTCTTGCTGCGGGTGATTCGCTGATCCACCTCTACGCAGACGACACCATTCTGTATACTTCTGGCCCTTCCTTGGACACTGCGCTATCTAACCTCCAAATGAGCTTCAATGCCATACAACACTCCTTCCGTGGCCTCCAACTGCTCTTAAACGCTAGTAAAACCAAATGCATGCTTTTCAACCGTTCGCTGCCTGCACCCGCACACCCGACTAGCATCACCACCCTGGATGGTTCCGACCTAGAATATGTGGACATCTATAAGTACCTAGGTGTCTGGCTAGACTGTAAACTCTCCTTCCAGACTCATATCAAACATCTCCAATCTAAAATCAAATCTTGAGTCTGCTTTCTATTCCGCAACAAAGCCTCCTTCACACACGCCGCCAAACTTAACTGATCCTACTGATCATCGACTTCGGCGATGTCATCTACAAAATAGCTTCCAATACTCTACTCAGCAAACTGGATGCAGTTTATCACAGTGCCATCCGTTTTGTTACTAAAGCACCTTATACCACCCACCACTGTGACCTGTATGCTCTAGTCGGCTGGTCCTCACTACATATTCGTCGCCAGACCCACTGGCTCCAGGTCATCTACAAGTCCATGCTAGGTAAAGCTCCGCCTTATCTCAGTTCACTGGTCACGATGGCAACACCCACCCGTAGCACGCGCTCCAGCAGGTGTATCTCACTGATCATCCCTAAAGCCAACACCTCATTTGGCCGCCTTTCCTTCCAGTTCTCTGCTGCCTGTGACTGGAACGAATTGCAAAAATCGCTGAAGTTGGAGACTTTTATCTCCCTCACCAACTTTAAACATCTGCTAATTGAGCAGCTAACCGATCGCTGCAGCTGTACATAGTCCATCGGTAAATAGCCCACCCAATTTACCTACCTCATCCCCATACTGTTTATATTTATTTACATTTCTGCTCTTTTGCACACCAGTATCTCTACCTGCACATGACCATCTGATCATTTATCACTCCAGTGTTAATCTGCTAAATTGTAATTATTCATCTACCTCCTCATGCCTTTTGCACACAATGTATATAGACTATTTTTTTCTATTTTCTTCTACTGTGTTATTGACTTGTTTATTGTTTACTCCATGTGTAACTCTGTGTTGTTGTCTGTTCACACTGCTATGCTTTATCTTGGCCAGGTCGCAGTTGTAAATGAGAACTTGTTCTCAACTAGCCTACCTGGTTAAATAAAGTAAATTAAAATAAAAAATAAAATCAAAATGTTGGATGAGCAGGTATCCACATAGTTTTGCTAATATAGTATATGTACTGTATCTCTAAAGATGCTTCAGAGAGTCTGTAGTTTAGTGACAGCGGTATAAAAGCTGTTGAGTTGGGTTGTTGCATGGACAGGTGCAGTCTGGGGCCTGAGTCTGGTTCTAGGCCCTGCAGGGCAGGTAAGCAGTGTCAGGCAGCGACCGACCGGCGTCTCCTCTCCTCGGACTGTACAGATTTGACAGGAACAGGAAGAGATGCAGACGATAAAGCCCCTGCTGTGTTTGAAGCCATTCAGATCAGAGCGCACAAAGACACAGTCTCACAGTGCTACAACCATCACCACCCTGTGCCTCGCATGCAAAGGCATACCCCCTCTCCTCAGTCAGACATGAGCAGACACGAAGGAAACATCAAGGCGGCAAGGCAAAGCTTGCAGTGGTTTGGTTTGGACGGTCAGTGGTTCCATCTTTGCCATTCTCTCTCTCTCCCTCTCTCTCTCTCTCCGTTTGTTTATAGTCTATGTCTCTGACAGGAGAGAGCTGATCAGAGGTCTCCTCAACTCATACAGTCCTATTTGGGTTTTAGAGACAATGTTTCACTGGAGGAAAGGAGTCAGTTCAGTCAGTTCAATGTCTCTGCTTTACAAGAGCCAGTTGATTAATTAGTTCCCTTTGGCTTATCGTTTTGAGTGACCGTTGCCGTGGGCAGGGTTATGGAGTTCAGGTATTGAGCATGAGCTCTCCTTGTCCGGAGCTCCACTCTCCGAACCCTGTCTCTCCGTTGGAGTGGGGTGGGTTGTCTAAGGAGAGGCCCCGCCTCTTCCCAAACACTTGCTCCTGCAGCTCGATGATGTCAATGCGAATGTCAGCCATCATGACCAGGAGGAAGTCAAAGGAGCCGGGAGGTCCCTGGGGAAAGATACGGAGGCTTTAATATCTCTGTCCACACATTAGTACATTAGATTTGAACCTGTAAGGCATGTTGCATGCTTTAGGGTGGATTTATTGTATGCTTGGAATCTGATAATACATAGAATAGATCAACAAGATGACAATGATGATAATGCATTGAAAAATACTTCAAAGCCTAGCTGGCAAATATAGAGAGCAGACTCACTGGTAGACCTCTGGGACCAGGAGTTCCCCTGTCACCCTAAAGAGAAGAAAACATCCAGAAACGTCCAGTTACATACTTCCAACATTCACACAGACTTCTATAAGAGTCCACATCGGCAGCTCAGAGCTCTCAGAGTGGGGAGAAAAGTGTTGCTGTTAGTGTTCCAGTTAACAGATTTGAAAAGTTTACAGGATAGTTTTAACACATAGAGGACACCAACAAGCATGTACTAAACACCCACAGACACATGGATAGACTGACCTTCAGTCCATCTCTGCCTGGTGCGCCAGGAGGTCCCTGTTGGAAAAAGGAGAGACAGAAATATGGTTTTAAATGTTTTTATTCGGGAGCTACAGCTCCTCCCATGCAACATTTATTGTAATGATGTATCTCTGCAGCTATGGATGTGTTGAGGTCTGCTTGGACTAATAGGCCCAACAGCATGTTATCGGGGAAGCAATAATAAGATTACCACAGCTCCTCTGCGACCCCTCTTGATGTGCTCCAGGTCAGGCTCGGGGCCCATAGGGCCCATGTCTCCCCGTGGCCCCAGGGGGCCGGTCAGGCCTCTCTCTCCAGGCTCTCCCTTCTCCCCCGGCACTCCTGATTGGCCTGGGATCCAAGAATAAAGGGATGTAAGAGGAACCAAGAAGATAACCTGAATGTCAGCCAACAAACAGCTGACATAGGCAGTACACAGAGAGATACAGAGAGAGAGAAATATTGATTTAGAAAGATTCAGAGAAAGAGCAGACAACTCTTACCTGGGACCCCACGGGATCCTGAAGAGCCAGGAGGACCAGGGAGGGCGGGGGTGTCAGGACCTTTCCCCAACCTCCCAGCAGACGACTTATCACTGCTGTTAGCCAGGCCAGGAGACAACACCTACACACACACAGGTACACACACAGGTAGTATAGTACAATAACCTGTCTCACTGTGGTCTGAATTTGGTCAGACTTCCATTGTGAGACATCAAGTCTGGCAAGGCTAGTTTACGGTTAGTGTATCTCTGGTTAGTGTATCTCTGTGTTTGTATGGAACAGCAGTGTAAGTAGGATGTGCAGTAGTTAGTGCTGTGATGTAGATATACCTGGTTAGGTGACTGAGTGCTGCCCAGCCTCAGTTTGAGCTGCAGCAGGCTGTTCCTCATGTTGACAAAGTCTTGACAGGTGAGGGAGCAGGAGCCAGCACTCATCAGGGTGTCAGACTTCCCTGACGAGCTCACTGACAGAAAGACAAAGAGACTCTCAGAGAGACAGACTTGTCACAGAGTAAGTAACCCTACAGAATAAGTAACACAAAAACAAAGTCTAGTAGTCTATGTTCACCCTCTCAAACACATGTACAGTACTGTACCCTCAGGCTGAAGACACACAGGAAGGTACTAGTGAGCTAAGCCCAGAGGTAATGTAGCTGCAGTAGCCAGCCTCATGTAGACAGTAGGACTAAAGTATAGTAGTATTCTCAACACCCACGGTTGTGACTGGGTATACAGGAGTGCTTGTCCGGTGCCAGGATGTAACCCCTGTGACAGCGACACAGGAAGCTGCCCACGGTGTTCTCGCAGCTGTGATCACAGACACTGCCGTCAGACTCCACACACTCATCGATGTCTGTGGTGTGGGAGACACAACACCAGCTGTTACTTTACACCTGATTATGGCTGCATTTAGGCTGCTCTAATCAGAGAGAGAGAGAGCGGTTGCTCTGATGTAGGATGTTAAATTAAGATTCATACAAAAGAAAACAGTGCTGATTGGCTGATAAACAGGCTGATAAAAAGCTGATTGGCAGATAAACAGGTAGTGGACTTACCTAAACAGTAGGTCTGGTGGTTGTGATGCCTCTCTCGATCAAAGCGGTATCCCGGGTAACAGGTGCAGACAACCCGTCCAAAGTTGTCGGTGCACTGCTGTTCACAGGGGGAGCCAGAACACACATCCACATCTGGAGCAGAGAAAGGGGAGGGATTGGTTCATCAATAGGGACATGCACAGATAGGATCTTACATGCAAAGCTAACAGCTCCATAATAACCCTGGATGTCCAATAATATTCCTGTGTAATGTTGCCCTCTATTGGTCATGGTGTGTCATTGTACAATATTGACAATTTATGGAATGAGATGCTATTTTACTTTTGAAACAATTTGCAGTTCAGTAATGGGTTAATTTGGCACTGTAATGTGCATTCTGTCTGTGTACAGGTGCCCAGGTGTAATTACAGGCACTGAGTAAAGTATCTGACTTGGGGTGAGTAGAACTGCTGTATTTCTTTAACCTACTTTCAGGTATGCACTGGCCCATCACGAACCTGAAGCCCTCACAGCATTTCCTCCTGTGGATAAACACACAGACAGACAGTAGCATGAGCCAATAATTCATTTCCCAGCTGCTGTATCCTTCCCTTCACATAATGAACAGCTCTACACAGCCACTGAATGGGAGTCGTTGTCCAAAAGGCGGGATGGCAGACAGTCTGCTTATCAGTCTGCTAATCGTGGACAGATTTTGACAGGAGTAAACCCTCTCGCTTCGCCTCTTCCTCTCTGGTAACACCCAGCCTGTCAATTGTCTTTAGGACCAAAGCTCCTCATTAGCACCAGATCCCTTACCTCCATCCCCACTTCCTAGCAGCACTAGCCTAGATGGTCAAGAGACAGCTGAACAAAGAGCATCATCCTCACACACAGCAAGCCAAAACACCACATGTTACAGGCATTAGGGATGGACCTGCAGAATAGGAAACGATGGAAAGGGATATTGGAACACTCATAGAATCACAGAACCCAAATAACACAGACCCTAGACGAGGAGGGGGGAACACAACTCCTGCCCCGAAAACGGCACGCTCTTGATGGAGGGAATTTAGCATGGTACCTCACTGAAGGTCCCTCAAGACCACAACTTGCTTTTATTCTTCTCCAACCTCCATGCAACATAACCCTAAATCACTCCTATAAGACCCTCCCCCACTCCCTCTTCTGAATGATAAATAACTTACAAAACTATGGGCCTGGCCAGGGCCTGATTAAAGCCAGATGACGGACTGGCGCTTTAATCTGTGGCTCATAGCTGGGATGTGCTGTGTTGAGCTGGAGTTGGGATGGGACAGTACTGGGGGGCTGCTAGGGGGCTCTGGCCAGGGGCCCGAAGGACATCCCTCTCCAGGCCACCTCCTGTCCCTCCAGTCAGTGCGCCCAGAGAGGACAGGGCCAGGCTGGGCTAATGAATAGCAGATGTGGGCCCTGTCTGTCTGTCTGTCTGGGCTGAAGATGTACAGCCAGCAAGGGGAGGCTATGGCTGGCAGCCTCTGGTCTCTCTGAGTGTCCACTCATAACATCAACACACAACCTCTGCTCTCATAGTCCACTGCTCCACTGCCCTACTCAAAACATCAACAGACAGCCTGTCAGTCACAGAGACCTGACCCCACACTGCCCCTGATCTGATCTGGGACCTGCAAAAAAAAGAAAGAAAGCATTTTGTGAGCTAACTTTACTTTCCCCCCCTTTCTTGCTCTCTTTGCTGATAGCTACTTTATTGAGGACAAATGGACTTACTATGACTGAGATATGTGGTTGTCCCACCTGGCCATCTTAAGATGAATGTACTAACTGTAAGTGGCTCTGGATAAGAGCGTCTGCTAAATGACTCAAATGTCATATTAAATGCTAGAGGTGTCTCTGATTGATGATACATGCTCTTCAGTGGTCTGTATAAACTGCTCAGGTTACAGTTTTTTTTCGATTGCTAAACGACAGTGGACACAACTGGAGTCACATGTGCAAAACTCTAACTACAGTCTGCACAGCAGCAGTTCATGTGGACCAAACTCTAGTTAGTTTTTCATTGCTTGAACACAGTTTTCAAAACTCTACACACTTATCCCATGACTTTAACCACAACCTGCACAACACTGTGGATTTACAGCACTTTGTTCAAATGCTAACACACTGCTGTCAAAACTGTGAACCACACATTCAAAACGGAATAGATTTCAGCCTTGTGCCTTTCAAACACTGCTGATTGCAATTTCAGCTGAAAGACTAAGCAGGTGTCTTGTTTTAGACTTGTTAGTGAACACACACACATATTACAGTATATATATAGGTAGAGCTCAGAGGAAAAATATTTTCAGATGCGCAGGAAAATACTATTGTTGACATGGTTGTTGTCAACAATGCTATAAAACTGCGGGAGATTCAAGATAGAGTGCTGGCTGATAATGATATATTTGAAAATGTTAATTCTGTCAGCACAACAACTATTGCTCGAGTCCTAAAGAAACACCAAGTTACAATGAAACAGTTATACACTGTACCGTTCGAGAGAAACAGTGAACGGGTAAAAGAGCAAAGATACCAATATGTCCAGGTAAGACGTCTGAGGTTACGTACACAGCTATACAAAATATTTACAGTAAAAAAAAACACTAGCATTTCTACAGTAAAACTGTGCACTTACTGTTTTTCAGAGAGTAATGGAGGTGTAAGCACTGGAAAGACCACATTAATTTGTATTTATCGATGAAGCTGGATTTAACCTTGCCAAAACACGGCGCAGAGGAAGGAATGTTATAGGTCAAAGGGCCACTGTGGAGGTTCCAGGCCAAAGGGGGGGAAATATCACCATGTGTGCTGCAATGGCCAATGATGGTTTGCTTCTCAACACACCACTCATTGGCCCATACAACACAGAAAGGCTTATAGCTTTCCTAGAACAGCTCTATGCTCAGCTAGTGCCAGCAGAACAGGGGGAGCCAGTAAGAAACCCCCAAGTTTTTGTCATAGTTTGCGATAACGTTGCTTTTCACCACTCTGCAGCTGTCACAGATTGGTTTGCAGCACATCACAGATTCATGGTTTTGTACCTGCCTGCATATTCACCCTTCCTCAACCCAATAGAGGAGTTTTTCTCTGCCTGGAGGTGGAAAGTGTTTGGTCACCACCCACATGACCAAATGTCTCTTTTGGAAGCCATGCGTGCCGGATGTGAGGACACGAGTCCAGAGGACTGCCAGGGATGGATAAGGCACTCCAGAAGGTTCTTCCCCAGGTGCATGGCAAGAGAAAACATTAGATGTGATGTTGAAGAAAACCTGTGGCCTGATGCTAGAGAGAGGCAGGATTAGCCCCTCAATTATTTGTTCGAATTACAGTATGTACTTTTAGTTTCTACCTTTTTTTTCTCATTACTGTAATTCCGTAAATTACTACAGACTATTGAAGCAAACTGCTAATTTTCATTTAACTTAAAGAATTGTTATGTTCTAAAAATGTTAATAAATCATGTGAAAGAATGTCACTCTTTTCTTAGAAGAAAATATGACTTTGTATGAAGTCACTGAAATTGTTCAAACTGTAAAGATGAAAAGTTAGTATTTTCTGTATTGGTGTTTGATGTGTTTTTACTCTCAGTGTGTTCTGAGTGACAGTGTGTGTTATCTCAGTGAGGGTTGTGCATAGTGTTTGGCTGCACTGAGCGTGTTTTGAGCCATGTGTTAAGAGTTGTGTTGCTTGGAATGAGTTTTGCAGGTGATGTGAACTGTTTAGCTCAGGTGACTGTTGGTAGTGCAGACTGTAGTTAGAGTTTTGCACATGTGACTCCAGTTGTGCCCACTGTCGTTTAGCAATCGAAAAAAACTGTAATAGTTACACCGTGTGATGACCTGTCTGTTGATGTTTGGGAATGTAGGGGTCTCTGTTGATTAACACTGTTCTCGGATCTTAAAGGGAAAAGACCAAACCACTAAAGCTACATCACTGTCCTCCACAGTGAGATAACCGCTTCTCATGCTCCCCCGCGTGCATGTGTGCTTGTGTGCTTGTGTGTGCGTGTGCGTGTGTGTGCGTGTGCGTGCGTGTGTGTGCGTGTGTGTGTGTGTGCGTGTGTGCGTGTGTCTGGGGCCCAGAGCAGTCAGTAATTGGGTGCATCTTGTTAATGTCAGGAAACAAGGGCAGGGGTTATTAGTGAGAGTGATGTGTGACACTGACAGGACTGTTAAACACAACCTTGAGGAGGAGAGCTCCCAGACCAGGCTCTTCCTTCAGTTCTCTGCTCACTTCACAATACAGACAAACATCAAGGTCAGGTGACTAACAAGGTTAGGAGAGTACAGTTGCTATCTAGAACCTTACAGAGTTTTAAGCTGTAAGGTAGAACTCTTTTAGGTTCCATGTTGAACCCTTTATACAGAGGGTTCTACCTGGAACCAAAAAGTGCTCTACCTGTAACCAAAAAGGGTTATCATATGGTACTGATGAAGAATCCGTTTGGAACCCTTTTTTTTCTAAGAGTGTATCTTTCTCTACTCCCAGGTTATCAACACTGATGGTCGGATTCTATGGTATTTTTGCCCATTCGATTCTTCTGTGTTTCTACATTCTGCATCAACATGTCTTTTGCAAGCATGTTGTCTGTTTAAGTTCCTTCAGAAGATGAGTGGAGTCCCTGTGTAACCCTGAGGGTATTCATGCTGTTAGACACTGCTTCTCTTGATGCTCCACACTCTAACATAGTGCCTACAGACCCACCAGGTCTGTCTGACCATGCAAGTCACCTAAGACGGACACAAGTCCGTTTTAGGAGAACCATGCCTGGGCATCCCTGTCCCTGTGTTCCCCCTGGTCCTCCTTTGTGCTGGTGGTGACCCAGTGACTACCTGCAGAGAGAGGAACGTACCAAGGGCCTACACAGGCTCTACACTACAATGCTGCTGCCAAAAACAGCACAGAGACGCTGGAGAAATAGCAAGACAGGATCCAGAGTACAGGCCAGAGCAGGATTACTTTACACTCCAGATTATGTACTTTAGCAAGGGTCTCCCTCCAGGGAGGAGAGCTCAATGTTATTGTTTTCCATCCAGGCTGGCGTGATTTATTTGTGCTTTCGTGGCAGGAATGCGCTACAAAGACTGGATATTCATTATAGACCCCCCCAACCGTCTGCAGCCTGGACAGACAGCACTGAGGTTACACAGAGACAGCAGAGCAGAGACCAATCTGGAATGATGCTTTCCATAAACCAGACTGAAGTCACTATGTATTCTCAGTTCCACTCACTCAGTACAGGATTGCTCCCTGGACCTTAGATAGTGTTTCTGTTTCTAGATATGGGGAAGATAGCGAAGAGGGACATCAGTATCATTAGGTGTCTTGTGACGCAATGTTATGTATCATATTTACTCTGTCAACTCCCAGACTCATCAGAAAGAGGGGGGAGATGACTTAAGGGGGTTGTTATGGCGATGGAGGAGGAAACGCAGTGTGGAGGAAATGAGACAGGGAGATGTTGACACGTTGAGGAGAGGAAGAGAATGGACGGAGAGAGAGAAGGAGAGAAAGAAAGAGAGCTGTAGCTTTTGTGTCATTTGTGCTTGATGGTCCTTCATGTGGTGCTCTGTGAGTCAGAAACACAGGATGTGGACCTCGGTGGAGGTCACGGACCCCTTGACACTTCAGGAAAGAAGAGACCGTGTCTGTGTGTGTTTCTACTCTTACATATCTGTCATGTTGATGTCTTTGTGTGGGTGTGTGTGTGCAGTGTGCTTTGCAGTTTTTTAATTGATGTTATCCTGTTTATAAGTCTGCCTCTCTATGTATGGATGATTGTCTCAAATCAAATGAAATTGTATTAGTCACATGCGCCGAATACAACAGGTGTAGACCTTACAGTGAAATGCTTTACTTACGAGCCCCTAACCAACAACGCAGTTTTAAAAAATGAATACAAAAATACAAATAAGAATAAGAAATAAAAAGTAACAAGTAATTAAAGAGCAGCAGTAAAGTAACAATAACGAGACTATGTACAGGGGGCCCGGTACCGTTACAGAGTCAATGTGCAGGAGCACCGAGGTAACCGAGGTAATTAGTCGAGGTAATTGAGGTAATATTTACATGTAGGTACAGTTATTAAAGTGACTATGCATAGATGATAACAACAAAGAGTAGCAGTGTTGTAAAAGGGGGGGGGGGGGTAATGCAAATAGTCTGGGTAGCCATTTGATTAGATGTTCAGGAGTCTTATGGCTTGGGGGTAGAAGCTGTTTAGAAGCCTCTTGGACCAAGACTTGGCGCTCCGGTACTGCTTGCCATGCGGTAGTAGAGAGAACAGTCTCTGACTGGGGTGGCTGGGGTCTTTGACAATTTTTAGGGCCTTCCTCTGACACCACCTGGTATAGAGGTCCTGGATGACAGGAAGCTTGGCTCCAGTGATGTACTGGGCCGTTCACACTACCCTCTGTAGTGCCTTGCAGTCGGAGGAGGAGCAGTTGCCATACCAGGCAGTGATGCAACCATGCTCTTGGTAGTGCAGCAGTAGAACCTTTTGAAGATCTGAGGACTCATGCCAAATTGTTTCAGTCTCTTGAGGTGGAATAGGTTTTGTTGTGCCCTCTTCATCTGTCTCTGTCTTTGTGTTTAAGTAAAAGCGTCAGTCCTGTGTGTATAATCGATTAGGGTGTTAGTTTTAAGAGGGTCTGTTGTTTTCTCCGTGTTTCCTCATATAGCAGGGTGTTAGGCTGTTATGTAAAGGTGTGTGTGGGTATGTACGGGTGTTAGTGTATGAGCGTCTTGTTCTTGTGCCGTGTGAGTATACACGTGAAGGTGTTAGTGTATGAGCGTCTTGTTCTTGTGCCGTGTGAGTATACACGTGAAGGTGTTAGTGTATGAGCGTCTTGTTCTTGTGCCGTGTGAGTATACACGTGAAGGTGTTAGTGTATGAGCGTCTTGTTCTTGTGCCGTGTGAGTATATACGTGAAGGTGTTAGTGTGTGAGCGTCTTGTTCTTGTGCCGTGTGCCGTGTGAGTATACACGTGAAGGTGTTAGTGTATGAGCGTCTTGTTCTTGTGCCGTGTGAGTATATACGTGAAGGTGTTAGTGTGTGAGCGTCTTGTTCTTGTGCCGTGTGCCGTGTGAGTATACACGTGAAGGTGTTAGTGTATGAGCGTCTTGTTCTTGTGCCGTGTGAGTATACACGTGAAGGTATTAGTGTATGAGCGTCTTGTTCTTGTGCCGTGTGAGTATACACGTGAAGGTGTTAGTGTATGAGCGTCTTGTTCTTGTGCCGTGTGAGTATACACGTGAAGGTGTTAGTGTATGAGCGTCTTGTTCTTGTGCCGTGTGAGTATACACGTGAAGGTGTTAGTGTATGAGCGTCTTGTTCTTGTGCCGTGTGAGTATACACGTGAAGGTGTTAGTGTATGAGCGTCTTGTTCTTGTGCCGTGTGAGTATACACGTGAAGGTGTTAGTGTATGAGCGTCTTGTTCTTGTGCCGTGTGAGTATACACGTGAAGGTGTTAGTGTGCTGAGATGTGAGCACGTCCTCTCTCTGTTTATTTATCTGTCAGCACACTTCCAGCCTGCGGTCTCTATGGGGACACATCAGAGTGGGGAAGGCTGTTAGTCAGACAGTGGACTCTTTCACTGAGAGCACAGGAGGTCTGCACCACTTCCACAAGCACAGCCACGCTACAGTTCCCAAACAGAACCAACACTCCTCCGTCACCTCTAACCCACCTCCTACCGCTTCTGTCTTCACAGGTCCTCACTCCATCAACAATGCCTGGTCTAAAATTCCAACAACCTATCTCTATTCCCACGGCTGACCTGGTGAAACATCAACCATAATGGCTGGAAACGTGCTAGGAAGGACAATGTGAAAATAATATATCAGAGCCAGCCCAGCACAGTATGGTTTGTGTCTGCACGGTAGTGTGAAAAGGGTATAACACCACTCATAAAGCCATAGCCAGTTAATGTTGGGCCAGAGAATGACACAAATCGTCCCCTCTCTTGCACCCTATTCCTCTCGGTCACTCTCCATCTCTTTTATGACCCCTCTCATTACAGGCCCTAAAGCTCCCAGGTCTATTCCCAGTGCCAGTGCCTACCCTCGGTTCCCCCCAGGCAATATGAAGGGCCGCTGGCCTATGTGACCCAAGGTCAACCCAGAGCCGTGTGTCACCCCAGGAATGTGCCATCTCTGACCCTTCTGAGCTTCACAACCTCTCAACGACAGACATGTGAACTGGCCGGGAGCCTTACCTGACGACAGAGAGAGAGGGAGAACGGGAGGGAGGGAGAGATTGGAAGGAAAGAGGGGGGAGGGGGAGGGTATGGAGAGAGAGAGAGAGGGGGGGGGGGGAAGAGACAAGGGTAAAGGGAGAGTAACAGCAAGAGAAAGAATGGACCCTATGAGGACAACAAAGGGCCTAAGAGAGAGATGAAGTCCAGATTACAGATAATGTAGTGAGAGCAGCCAGTAACTGAGAAGGGAGTCTAAAGCCAAACTAATGATGGATCTGTCTTAATGATGTGTCTGTGAGTGCTCTACTGCCAGGAAAGGAAACCAGGCTACAGACTGGTCTTTTTTAAGGATTCTACGCTGAGATCACACCAAAGTCCTTAACCAGGGCTGAAGGTAATGGACTGATAAGACATGAAAGTCTTCCAGAACCTTCCAGGACTCAGAGGGAGACGGCCTGGAGGTGGGAGGGTTGAAATGGCCCCACTGCATGCAGAGATTGTTTGTTGTGTCCGACTGTGACTCCTCATCTTTACCACTGCAAACTTCCTTTATTTCATCTCTCCCTTTTCATTCCTTCACCCCTCCCCCTTTTATAATTCTGTGATATAAAAACATGTACTGTCTATACAGTACACAGCTGCTTCTCTGTGCTGTACTTCAAACAACATGCTGACAATGCCATTACAGACTTTAATCACCTAGTGGGTGATTTGTATTGCTGATATATTAGTGTTGACATCATAGCCGTACAGAAATGTGCTTACCCGAGGGCCTCCCAGGTGGCGCAGTGGTTAAGGGCGCTGTACTGCAGCGCCAGCTGTGCCACCAGAGACCCTGGATTCGCGCCCAGGCTCTGTCGTAACTGGCCGCGACTGGGAGGTCCGTGGGGCGACGCACAATTGGCCTAGCGTCGTCCGGGTTAGGGAGGGTTTGGCCGGTAGGGATATCCTTGTCTCATCGCGCACCAGCGACTCCTGTGGCGGGCCGGGCGCAGTGCACGCTAACCAAGGTTGCCAGGTGCACGGTGTTTCCTCCGACACATTGGTGCGGCTGGCTTCCGGGTTGGATGCGCGCTGTGTTAGGCTTGGTTGGGTTGTGTATCGGAGGACGCATGACTTTCAACCTTCGTCTCTTCCGAGTCTGTACGGGAGTTGAGACAAGATAGTAGCTACTAAAAAACTATTGGATACCACGAAATTGGGGAGAAAAAGGGGTAAAATTCAAGAAAAAAAAGAGAAAAAAAAGAAATGTGCTGCTCTGTGGAACGGTAATGAATAACAGGCATTGTGTTTGTACAGAGCGCTGTTCATGTGAATGTTAATTAGAAAAAGATGTACAATGATTACTTGATATTTACGGGAGTCCAACAATAATACCGATCTACGCAAATGATTAGACTTATTAGACTTTACCATTAAAGACAGGAAGTGAACCTCTTGTAAAAAAGCGTTTTGTGAGAAACAGAGAAATGGATAATATTTCCCCTGTAATGAAACAGTATTACGGCAGTACTCAGAACAGTGTTGCTAAGAGAGACACTTATGTCAACTACAAGTGTGAGACAAATGAAACAGTTTCATTTTCCCACAGCTTGATTGCCATTCAAAACACACAGAGAAGAAATGCCAAATATAAAAAAGTATACTAATTAGAATAGGACAGACACCCCATGGAATTTCTAGATGCAATGTAAACAATGTGTGATAAATCCCAGTTTCACTATGTGTTTAGGGTGAATGAGCTGTCCTGATGTACTCTTGGCAAGAGAAGACATGTCTCTGTGAACCTTTTATAACCTAAGCTTGTATCATTGGGTGGAAGTGGTGGGATATTTCACTCCTCATTTCGTGGCTAACGTGCTGGTTGCTGGTGGTGTAGTGAGTCTGATGAGGCCTTGGCTGAAGATAGTAACCCTGTCAGAACCTTATTGGAGCACAGCGTGGGGTTCAGACCTGACTGGATACACACACACACACACACACACACACACACACACATCTGGTCCTCGTTATTGCTTCGGAGCCTGTTGCTCCGGACCTAAATCACATCGTCTCTACCCATTCTTCACTATGTTTTTCCTGACCCTGACATGACTCGTTTTAGCACCTATTCTCTGTTTATTGTTGATCAATTTAGTGTCAGCGATTGACTGACAGACAGGGCTTACCAGGGTAGGTATGATGTATGTGTTATATAGCCCCTTGTTTTATGGCTTGTAGGGGGGAAACCTCAGTGTCCTGGACAGCGAATCACAGGAGGGCTTAGTAGAGTTCAGCTCTGCACCCCAGCCACAGCCACACACACACACACACACTTTGAGGACGTTGCAGGCCTGCTTCCTCCCACCTGCTTTAATGATAAAACCAGAGCACAAAAGAGAGACGGGACTGTGAGAGCTTGGTTCAGTATGTTCTGATCCCCCCTCTCCTTTTTCCTCTCTCGCTCCTGTGCTGCCTCCCTCTTTATTCTTCCACGGAGAGCTCAGGGGCCGTGGGATAGGATGGTTTCCAGACCTTACAGCAGGAAGCCACGTGTACTACAACGATGTTGAGAGAGAGAGAGGGAGAGAGAGAGATGGTACTGTTCTGGTGTTGAATCCCTCATTACACTTCAACAGCTTTAGCTCCAACACTACTGGCTTTGACTCTACCAGTGTTCCACCACATCAACTGGACTACGGGGCACCTATTGCAGCAGAATACAGAGGTTCATAAAAGCCAGAGCTCTGTCCTATAGAGCTTCCCTCCCTCCTGTGATTTCCCCTTCCTGGTCCTTTTTATAGACCTTGACGTGGTTTTCCAGGCAAGCCCCCTGCCGAGGTGAGCACACGGCATTGCCAGAATCCAGGTTTATTTCATTTGGATAAAAACAAATCTTAACATTTTTCCACCTTCTCCCCTCCCTCACTCTCTTCCTCTGTCCTCCTGTTCCCCCTGCCATGCGTGTCACAGACTTTTTTACAGCCGGCCCCACCGCGGCCTGTCGACATGTAGGGACCATAGGGGGAGCAGAGCGGTGACGGAGGGAGTACGGAGCCCACAGAGAGAACACTACAGAGGTGAGAGCCAAGTCTAATGCAGTAAATCCACAAGGAAACAAATAAAGAGAGAGAGATGAGATGGAGCTAAACACTCATGGAGGTAGTAGCTACAGTACGTAGTGCATACACTCTGGGCCTGCATGCGCTCCAGGCATCGCTTGCACTATCAGCTGTCAGAGCCTAGGACACAAGCATACAGGCACACTCGAATGACACACATTATCACTCACTATGTGCTCTTTAACACCAGGGAGAACACACACATTGCACTCAGAGAAGGAGGAAAGGAGAGGAGACGAGGGGAATGCAGCCAGTGTGAGTAGCCTGAGTGTTGTTCACCCTGGCCTGGAGGTCCCAGCCAGACTCTGCATCTCCCTGCTCAGTGTTATCTCAGGGTTTAATGGCTGAAACTCTACACATCTCTCTGAGGGACAATGACACCCGAGACCCTCTCCCTGGCGTCATTATCAGCCCCCATCGCCCCCCATCCCTGAGGAGGGAGTCCTGTGTGAGGAGGCCTGAGCCCGTAACACATACACTAGCCCTGGGTTTCTCAACCTTCGTTCCCTGAGATGCTTGATGCTTGTGACCAGTCCCTTAGATGGTTGGCTGACATCAGAGTTAAAGTCAAGCTCTAAGGGCTTATCCAAGGTACTACTACTCCTTGGTACAGCCCCCGGTATAAAATCAGGTTGGGAAACTCTGGGCTACACTGGGGCCTGAGGCCTGTCAAGGTTTCAGCCTTCCAAACGAAGGCAGAGTCACAGTTAAAAGAGAAAGACTGTGTCGTGTGGACGGGCAGATTGTGACCAGGCATGGAGCGGAGTCTGTCTTACTAATGAACACAGACCACTTGAAAGCCAAGTGGTTGAAACACAGGGGAAAGGGAATGCTCAGACTTGGCATTTCTGATGGAATCCCGGTCACAGAGGCATATGATTGGGTGCAGAGTCAACCCTGTATAATGAGTTAAGCAGCCGGGTTTAACTGGGGTTGGCAGAGGAAATCTAGTGGTCGGGGCAGGAATGAACTGAATATTATGTCAATTCTTGTGATTTCTTTGAGAGGTTTGATGAGTGTGTGGCAGGCAGGCCCAGTGAGTGACTGAGTTCACAACAGTTTTCTTCAGAGTATCCCCACTCAGGCCCAGACATGACAAGATGGATGGAACATTTAGAAAAAAAAATCATGTTCATAAGTGAGTCAAGGTAGAAAAGATCATATCATGGACTCCAGCAAGAACATTTCACTTATGCCAATGCAGCCTAAAGCCGTTTTGACTAAGCCGGTAGATATGTCTGGAAGCAAACTAGACAAACATTAACAGTAACCAAGTTATCATCCACAGTTGTTATGCAAGTAAAGTCATACCGTATAGAACATAAATCACAGGATGTGGAAACCAGAATTTCGGTACAATTTTATAAATGCCGACAGATAATTTGTTCGTTTGAGATGTTGGGATCAGTTTGTGTCTGTAAAATGTAACATGATACAAATGGCGGTGGAAACGCCTTGTGCAAATACTAATATAATAACCATCATGTCAAAGTAAACTTGGAGTCACCTGATGATATGGTGTGTGGTTCTCCCACTACGACTTGGAAAACCATGCAGTTTATTAGGCTCCAGATAAAATAAGTTATGATGAACTTTACAGGTTGATGAAAGTGCTCTGTGATGAGCCTGATGCTCCTTTCCAATAAATATTGAGGGTCTTATTCTGGTGACATGATGATCTATGCTTGACTGTTGTTTGACCACAACAACAAAAATTCCATCTGGCCACTCTACCATAAAGGCCTGATTGGTGGAGTGCTGCAGAGATGGTTGTCCTTCTGGAAGGTTCTCCCATCTCCACAGAGGAACTCTGGAGCTCTGTCAGAGTGACCATCAGGTTTTTGGTAACCTCCCTGTCCAAGGCCCTTTTCCCCCAATTGCTCAGTTTGGCCGGGCGGCCAGCTCTAGGAAGGAGTCATGGTGGTTCCAAACTTCAATTTAAGAATGATGTAGGCCACTGTGTTCTTGGGGACCTCCAAACCTGCAGAAATATGTTGGTACCCTTCCCCAGATCTGTGCATCGACACAATCCTTCAACCTCATGGTTTGGTTTTTTGCTCTGACATGCACTGTCAACTGTGTGTGTGTGTTTGGGGGGGGGAGAACCACCGTGGAGGGGAGGAAAAATGCGTCTCAGTGGCTGTGTGGGTTTGCTGCCCGACACCATAACAACCCAGTGTAATTGTGCTAACCACAACCACAGAGATGGAGACATGGGAAAGCCTGCAGACTGCCAGGACACACTGAGCTATATGGTTAACTCACTCTGCTTGCACGGTTAGGCAGACCAGACAGAATCCTTTTCATGAATGGCCATCATCTAAAGGATATTTTGCCGCCTGGGGCAGTCCTTACCACGCTTCCCTGGGAGACATGGCAGGAAAAACTAGAAAACTAGCTAAAACTCCACCACCACCACACACATCTCGTCTGGAGCCAAAAATCAAATGAGACAACTTCTATTGCTGTGGTATAACCTTGACAGTACACAGATCATATGCTTCAGACTTAAACTAGACCTGCAGACTTGGGGTTTCTCGTGTGTGTGTGTGTGTGTGTGTGTGTGTGTGTGTGTGTGTGTGTGTGTGTGTGTGTGTGTGTGTGTGTGTGTGTGTGTGTGTGTGTGTGTGTGTGTGTGTGTGTGTGTGTGTGTGTGTGTGTGTCAAATCAAATTTTATTTGTCACATACACATGGTTAGCAGATGTTAATGCGAGTGTAGCGAAATGCTTGTGCTTCTAGTTCCGACAATGCAGTAATAACGAACAAGTAATCTAACTAACAATTCCAAAAAAACTACTGTCTTATACACAGTGTAAGGGGATAAGGAATATGTACATAAGGATATATGAATGAGTGATGGTACAAAGCAGCATAGGCAAGATACAGTAGATGATATCGAGTACAGTATAACATATGAGATGAGTATGTAAACAAAGTGGCATAGTTAAAGTGGCTAGTGATACATGTATTACATAAGGATGCAGTCGATGATATAGAGTACAGTATATACATATGCATATGAGATGAATAATGTAGGGTAAGTAACATTATATAAGGTAGCATTGTTTAAAGTGGCTAGTGATATATTTACATAATTTCCCATCAATTCCCATTATTAAAGTGGCTGGAGTTGAGTCAGTGTCATTGACAGTGTGTTGGCAGCAGCCACTCAATGTTAGTGGTGGCCGTTTAACAGTCTGATGGCCTTGAGATAGAAGCTTTTTTTCAGTCTCTCGGTCCCAGCTTTGATGCACCTGTACTGACCTCGCCTTCTGGATGACAGCGGGGTGAACAGGCAGTGGCTCGGGTGGTTGATGTCCTTGATGATCTTTATGGCCTTCCTGTAGCATCGGGTGGTGTAGGTGTCCTGGAGGGCAGGTAGTTTGCCCCCGGTGATGCGTTGTGCAGACCTCACTACCCTCTGGATAGCCTTACGGTTGAGGGCGGTGCAGTTGCCATATCAGGCGGTGATACACCCCGCCAGGATGCTCTCGATTGTGCATCTGTAGAAGTTTGTGAGTGCTTTTGGTGACAAGCCGAATTTCTTCAGCCTCCTGAGGTTGAAGAGGCGCTGCTGCGCCTTCTTCACGATGCTGTCTGTGTGAGTGGACCAATTCAGTTTGTCTGTGATGTGTATGCCAAGGAACTTAAAACTTGCTACCCTCTCCACTACTGTTCCATCGATGTGGATAGGGGGGTGTTCCCTCTGCTGTTTCCTGAAGTCCACAATCATCTCCTTAGTTTTGTTGACGTTGAGTGTGAGGTTATTTTCCTGACACCACACTCCGAGGGCCCTCACCTCCTCCCTGTAGGCCGTCTCGTCGTTGTTGGTAATCAAGCCTACCACTGTTGTGTCGTCCGCAAACTTGATGATTGAGTTGGAGGCGTGCGTGGCCACGCAGTCGTGGGTAAACAGGGAGTACAGGAGAGGGCTCAGAACGCACCCTTGTGGGGCCCCAGTGTTGAGGATCAGAGGGGTGGAGATGTTGTTGCCTACCCTCACCACCTGGGGGCGGCCCGTCAGGAAGTCCAGTACCCAGTTGCACAGGGCGGGGTCGAGACCCAGGGTCTCGAGCTTGATGACGAGCTTGGAGGGTACTATGGTGTTGAATGCCGAGCTGTAGTCGATGAACAGCATTCTCACATAGGTATTCCTCTTGTCCAGATGGGTTAGGGCAGTGTGCAGTGTGGTTGAGATTGCATCGTCTGTGGACCTATTTGGGCGGTAAGCAAATTGGAGTGGGTCTAGGGTGTCAGGTAGGGTGGAGGTGATATGGTCCTTGACTAGTCTCTCAAAGCACTTCATGATGACGGATGTGAGTGCTACGGGGCGGTAGTCGTTTAGCTCAGTTACCTTAGCTTTCTTGGGAACAGGAACAATGGTGGCCCTCTTGAAGCATGTGGGAACAGCAGACTGGTATAGGGATTGATTGAATATGTCCGTAAACACACCGGCCAGCTGGTCTGCGCATGCTCTGAGGGCGCGGCTGGGGATGCCGTCTGGGCCTGCAGCCTTGCGAGGGTTAACACGTTTAAATGTCTTACTCACCTCGGCTGCAGTGAAGGAGAGACCGCATGTTTTCGTTGCAGGCCGTGTCAGTGGCACAGTATTGTCCTCAAAGCGGGCAAAAAAGTTATTTAGTCTGCCTGGGAGCAAGACATCCTGGTCCGTGACTGGGCTGGATTTCTTCCTGTAGTCCGTGATTGACTGTAGACCCTGCCACATGCCTCTTGTGTCTGAGCCGTTGAATTGAGATTCTACTTTGTCTCTGTACTGGCGCTTAGCTTGTTTGATAGCCTTGCGGAGGGAATAGCTGCACTGTTTGTATTCGGTCATGTTACCAGACACCTTGCCCTGATTAAAAGCAGTGGTTCGCGCTTTCAGTTTCACACGAATGCTGCCATCAATCCACGGTTTCTGGTTAGGGAATGTTTTAATCGTTGCTATGGGAACGACATCTTCAACGCACGTTCTAATGAACTCGCACACCGAATCAGCGTATTCGTCTATGTTGTTATCTGACGCAATACGAAACATCTCCCAGTCCACGTGATGGAAGCAGTCTTGGAGTGTGGAGTCAGCTTGGTCGGACCAGCGTTGGACAGACCTCAGCGTGGGAGCCTCTTGTTTTAGTTTCTGTCTGTAGGCAGGGATCAACAAAATGGAGTCGTGGTCAGCTTTTCCGAAAGGGGGGCGGGGCAGGGCCTTATATGCGTCGCGGAAGTTAGAGTAACAATGATCCAAGGTCTTTCCACCCCTGGTTGTGCAATCGATATGCTGATCAAATTTAGGGAGTCTTGTTTTCAGATTAGCCTTGTTAAAATCCCCAGCTACAATGAATGCAGCCTCCGGATAAATTGTTTCCAGTTTGCAGAGAGTTAAATAAAGTTCGTTCAGAGCCATCGATGTGTCTGCTTGGGGGGGGATATATACGGCTGTGATTATAATCGAAGAGAATTCTCTTGGCAGATAATGCGGTCTACATTTGATTGTGAGGAATTCTAAATCAGGTGAACAGAAGGATTTGAGTTCCTGTATGTTTCTTTCATCACACCATGTCACGTTGGCCATAAGGCATACGCCCACACCCCTCTTCTTACCAGAAAGATGTTTGTTTCTGTCGGCGCGATGCGTGGAGAAACCCGTTGGCTGCACCGCTTCGGATAGCGTCTCTCCGGTGAGCCACGTTTCCGTGAAGCAAAGAACATTACAGTCTCTGATGTCCCTCTGGAATGCTACCCTTGCTCGGATTTCATCAACCTTGTTGTCAAGAGACTGGACATTGGCAAGAAGAATGCTAGGGAGTGGTGCACGGTGTGCCCGTCTCCGGAGTCTGACCAGAAGACCGCCTCGTTTCCCTCTCTTTCGGAGTCGTTTTTTTGGGTCGCTGCATAGGATCCGCTCCGTTGTACTGTTTGTAAGGCAGAACACAGGATCCGCGTCGCGAAAAACATATTCTTGGTCGTACTGATGGTGAGTTGACGCTGATCTTATATTCAGTAGTTCTTCTCGACTGTATGTAATGAAACCTAAGATGACCTGGGGTACTAATGTAAGAAATAACACGTAAAAAAACAAAAAACTGCATAGTTTCCTAGGAACGCGAAGCGAGGCGGCCATCTCTGTCGGCGCCGGAAGTAGATGCTGATAGATGCTGTATCTATGATGTGTGTGTGTGTGTGTGTGTGTGTGTGTGTGTGTGTGTGTGTGTGTGTGTGTGTGTGTGTGTGTGTGTGTGTGTGTGTGTGTGTGTGTGTGTGTGTAGGATATTGACACAGAGGATATTGGTAGAGTGGTGTGATTCTAAAGACATTCGGTATGGTGGATGGTTGTGAAGATGATGGATGGGACATTTTTCGGAACAAACCACCCTATTTTGTCCCTTCACTATATCGGCATCGAACACATCACCCTCCCTAGGAGAGGGGGTGACCTTGACAATTTATTGTTAAAACGAGGAGCCATCTGCATCTTTGATTTAAAGGCTCCTCGCTCCCTTCAGTCTCAACATAGAGTTTGATCTGAAGCCATTCCTGTGATTGTGTTTTTGTTATCCATTGTAAATAAAGTGTTTGTAGGCCTATATGATGTAGCCTAATTGTATCTATGATCGTATGTTATCCATTCATGCTTTTTTATATGTTCTATTGATATTTGAAAATCGACCAATGAAATCATGCCACACCCAGCCATAATTACAGACACCTGTGTGTGTTCTTTGAAACTATATAAATTAGTGACCCGCAGTGTTTGTCATTAAACCCTGATGGAGACAGATTGGCTGTTGAAACGTTGCTATTAAATTATTGCTAGAGCTCCTAGAGCAGCATTCCCCAGATGTGGTTCTGGGGACCCCAAGGGGTGCACATTTTGGTTTTTGCCATAACACTCCACAGCTGATTCAAATTATCAAAGCTTGATGATTAGTTGATTATTTGAATCAGCTGTGTAGTGCTGAGGCTAAAACCAAAATGTGCACCCCTCGGGGTCCAGAGGACCGAGTTTGGGAAAGCCTGTCCTGGAGTGTGCGGCTCTCCTTTTCTTTTTAAAGGATGGGACACTCTTACCTGAGACAGGTGCCATCCGTGCCCCTTGCTGTAATACAGGGGTACTCCACTGTCACTACCTTGTTTTCTGGACACTCCTCCCTTTACAAAGCCACGAGAAAGGAGACAAGAGAGATAAGTGTAATGGTAACAATGTTGTTACTATAGTAATAGGAGTGGTATTAAAGAGAAAGGCACTCAATTAAATGGCAGTTATTTCATAGTGGAAATTCCCTTTCAAAGCAGTTCCCAAGCATTATGGCTACTGTAGTACATCATGCTACAATACATAATCACAATTCTATGGCAGCAACTATTGTATGTGAAGCAGTGAGAACATTTCAAAATGAAAGTAATAAAGAAAACTGATTGTGCCGTGCAGTGGCCAGCACATTATTGCATTATTTGTCAGAAAAACGTTTGTTTAATAACCCTGCAAAGAGGTGCATTTATCATCAGGCTTTGGATGATTTAAAGCAGGTGTGTAGTGCTAATGCAAAAACAAAAATGTGCACCCCCTCAGGGTCCCCAGGACCAGGACTAAGAAACACAATAACTCGTTTGAAAATACAGATGTCTATAATTTTCTTGGAAAAATAAACTGAAATAATAATATCATGAAATCGTTTACAACTGGAATGCTGAACTAAGAGGTAATAGGACGAAATTCAATGATCATTTCTGAGAAAAATTAGATGCTTCAAAGTTCTTCTGGTCTATACTTTGCCCACTTCATTCAAACTATTGTATGTAGGTAGGCTTGATGATTGGAGCAACGTGGTGGTCTGTCTTTGACTGATTGTCTACGTTTTTTACAAGCAAAGTATTGTTTTTATTGTCTCTCACACATCACACATAAATATTAAATTCAGTTACTATTCGGTCTAAATAGAACATGTATCACCATGTCCAACCGGATAGCAAGTTACCGGACAGTTTTACTAATTTCCTACCAATCCTTCATTTGAATGTGCATGCACTTTTCTTAAACTTTGATCAAGTGTATATTTTATGTATTTTTCTGATAGGAAATAACAGACTGATATCTACAACGTTCCCTCACAATTGCGCGGACTGCCAACTTACCCTGAAGTGAGCACTGCAAATCTTGATTTTATTAAAGAACTGGCACCACAATCCCAAATAAAAACAACGCAGATTGCACCAAATGGTAAGAGTGTTGCAGCGCAAAGCTGACCCATGTCCCTGGCGAGCTCCGTGACAGCCTTGTTTATATTTTCTTGATGCCTCGAGAATGAAGACGCTGTACTTCTGCAAAACAGCTATATGTTTTAATTTATCAATGTCGCACATGTACTGATTTAAAGCTAACATCAATTATAATTATACTCAGAGGTCAAACACGTGCGACGCTGTACATTAATTACTACACTCAAAACTTCCTCACGGTACTGTAGTGCGTCAGAGTCCTGTCCCAACTGTTGCGCACTGAATCAGACCCCCTCGAGCGATTCTGGACGAGTTTATAGACATGCGCCGCGAAGAGCGCGATTCCTCTCACTAATCCCCAGTGGAATTACCTTCCTGCATTCATGTTTCTAAGAAACTGACTTTGACGAAAAGGAAACATTTAAGACACAGCAGAAAATATCTCTGTTGTCCTCTTGACGAGCGAACTCTCGACCAGAATAATTTCTCTAATTCCACATGAGCCTTTCTCTCATCCTCTCCTCCCTACACATTAGTGTATTGATTTAATTTGATTTAGGAAATACATATGTTGGGGAAAAGGTCCATTTTCAATGTAAAGAGCAGAACCAATTTAGAGGAAATCGTTTGACTGATTGTTTCCTATTCTCCTCTCACCCTCTCTTTCATCAAGGATAAGCTGTAGCATAACACATTTCCTGATTGCTGAAATTAACTTTCCCATTTAAATTCACCCCATAAATTGTAGATAGGCACAATCTTTAATCAATATCCAGAAGATTATTGTTTTGACTTTCTACTAATGTTCATCTGCATGTCATATGCACTATTGGCATACTGGAGTAATATGAAGTCCAATTAAGTCTTAAAAACATATATTTTCAATCATAATCGAGAAAAATACAAGCCTGTATTTGTAAAATATTTTTGTAATTCTAAATCAAAGCTGAAATAACAAGATAACTCTTCAGTTGCTCAGTCCCTAAAGCTGCCACGGTATTACTAATTAGATTTTATTGCTTTAAATTCAATCTTCCTAAAACAGAGATCTTCCTAAAACATCTTTAATATGTTTACACAACACAAGCTACTTTATTATTTTCAGATTCAGTGAGTAAAATATGATATAATCACACATTTAAATAACTGGTAGACACATTTGATTGCTCATTAAGTAAATCATCAACTATTGATATTCCCTTGACAAATAATTTAGGAGATGCAATGCAATATTACCATATTTGTCTGCATGAGGGAAAATTAAACATTTTGTGCTTCATCATTTTTTTGTGCTGCAGTGCTAGGATTGTTCTGGAATCTGGACAGTTTGCAAGGAGAGTGAATTGCACAGTTGAGCTCTGTCTCTAAAGATGGTTATGGTTACCACACTGACAGGGCAAAGCAGACCACCAGTCACCCCAGTGGTCAGCCTAAAGTGCCAATGGTCAGTCAGTGTCAGTGGTGATGTTATGTAATGCTGTGTTCAGTTGACTTCTGTCCAGCCTCTCTGTATCTTTTCCTCTAGTGGATTTGTTGGCCACCAGTCAATTGCAACAGATGGTTTTATTCAACACAAACAAATCTGTCCTTCAGACTCCACTCCCACTTGCCTAACGCACTGAATGAAACTGCTTCCCTAGTCTCCTTTTGTTACGTTCCCACTAGAGTCAAATAAATGTATAAAATATATAAAGAAGCATTATTAAAGAACCGCAGAGAAAAGCGATGGTATAAACTGCAGTCTCTAGTTCATTATGATGACCACAGAGTCCATGCCTACTCATGTTCCCACGGAATGGAGCTCCTCTCTTGGTTTACTTTGGTTTTGGGTTTTATTTGGTGTTTGCCTATCTGCATATATTGAAACCAGTATAAATGTGTTTTTCATTGCAGGCTGGGGCCACATGCTGCACACAGCAGTGGTTTTAGTTACTGTCATATTTTCTGGGTGAAACAGTCCTGAAATGTACTGTATGCAGTAAGAGATAATACTTTGACAATATCCCAGCTAGACTCTCTGTTTCTTTAGTAATGGTTCTCTGACTATTGTAAGGAATGTATGTCTTCCCTGGTCCTCTAGTCCATTGTTCCACATCACCAGAAAAAGAACACTGATAAACACCCTCTCTGGATCAAGTGGGGAAACACATCATATTATTGAGATGGGCCTCTTTCCACAGTCACTTTAGACAGCTATTTCACTCATCTATTTGATGTTTACTTGTTTCTGCCATTTATGCATTGCTGTAGCAACAGCTCCATCCAGGACTGTCATAGGATGAAATACAGCAGTTGAGATGTGTGAAGCAAGCAGGGCCTGGGCTGGAGGCTGGTCCCCCCCTTTGTCTTGTATTGGTTGCAGTAACACATAGCAGTCTGTTGATCTATTTGTGTTGTGTCTGTGTCACCTTAGAAACCCTGGAAGATAGTTTTCTCATGACGCCAGTACAGCAGTAAATGCCTGACAGATCCGACAGAGTATCACAGAGGTGATTTATCACATCTGGACTTTCAAAATAAATCAATAAATAATGGAAATAAGCTTTTCTCACATATTAAGAGTTCCTGATGTAAACTAATGGGGCGATTAGTTGTAGGCATTGGCAAAATAAAAACATTTACCTGATCAAACTTTGGACAAACGTTTTGCTTTTGTTTTCAGAGAAATCTGTATTTTATAAGACTGTCTGTCTGTACTGTACAGAAGCAATAAGAATGTCCCAACCTCTCAAACTGAGCTGACTCTGACAGCAGATAGATTTTTACATTGTTCTTTATTGGGCCTCATTGTTACATTTATGCATGACCTGAGGTTGAGGGAACACATGTGCTTTATTTCTCATGCGCCCTATATAGCAGGGTTTTCCAAACTCAGTCGTAAAGGACCCCTTCGGTGCACATTTTGGTTTTTGCCCTAGCACTACACAGCTGATTCAAATAACCAACTCATCATCAAGCTTTGATCATTTGAATCAGCTGTGTAATACTAGGGCAAAAACCAAAACGTACACAATGGGGTGGCCCCGGGACTGAGTTAGGGAAATCCTGCCTTACAGCACTGGGAAAAGGCAAGGACATGTAAAAGAACAGGGGCAACAACTCCAGTTGTTTAATGAAATTCAAACTGCAAAAACTCTGATTCTGATTCCTGTTTCTAATAATGTCCAGAGGGTTGATCCTGCTGCCAGTGGAACTGATTTCTTTAGTACGATTTACAGATTTTGTCACATCTGCTCCTGCAACGCCCTCTACAACTCATCCTGTGTCTCCTTGACCTGCCGCCACTCCCCTAGTACTCTCTCCCCTCCCTCTCTCTCTGTGTGTTACTTCATCCCAGTCTCCTCATCTGAGTCTGCTCTTGGGTTGCCCGGTTCCACTCCGCGTAACAGATTTACAGACTTTTGCTCCCTCGTCCTGCTGTTTTTCAGCCCCATGACTCCCAGCTGTGTCTCCAGGCCTTTGCTCCTAACAGTGATTTATTGACATGTCTCCTCTGCACGTGTATGGAGTTTGATAGGGGTCCTAAGCTCATTTCCATGCAGCCAAAAACCTGTTCATGTGATGAAATGCATGTTGTTCTTGGCGTACTAGAAGAGGAATGACACTAAGAATGTGGATCTTCCATCTTCCAGAAATGTCCATGCTATCATAAAAGAGAGAGGGTCTAATGGTTCGCTTAGATTACCCACACCATACCACCCCTTTGGTATGACTGGGGATCCACCAGCTCTCTCTCTCTCTGTGTGTTGGTGTGTGCATGCGTGCGCGCCATGTACCTCCATGTTCCTCTGATTTATTAGATGTTGGAGGCTTTCAGCTTTTGAGGAGGCTGGAGAGGATGGTTCCCCTGCTCCCACAGGTGTTCCCAGCAGCCAGCAGCCAGCAGCCAGCCCAGAGACAGAATAGAACAGACCAGAGCCTCCCAGCAGGCGGTGGAAGAGCTTTGACACGATTAAGACCTCATCTGGAACCCAAGCACCCTGCCTAGCCATCTGCTGGTGTGGATCATGGTCGATCCTACACTCAGGCCCAGGCAGCAGGATGTAGAGAATATACATACTCTAACAGACTGGAAGTGGTGAAGAGCAGGGAGTGGACTACACATCAAATTGAATGAGGTGATTAAAACAAGCGACTCAGAGAAGAGTAGGGAGACTTGAGAGGGAGACTGGGAGAGGGACTGGTGCTGAACCTACAGTACAGTAGCACCGTGGCCTGGCTGTCTGCCTGGCCGGTTGGCTGGTTGGTGCTGAGGTCTCACTTTGTGTGTGCGCAGTGATCAGTGGGGTTTAATCGAGCAGTGAGGCGGACACTGTCCTGAATGCCTCTCGATACGGCCGTGACCCCCAGGGACGACCAGGGGATTGCTGTTCTCTACTTCTCCTCTGGTTCCTACCTCAGACTGGGAGAGAGAGAGCCTCAGAATTGGAGATGGACCAGCCACTGACTTTACACACCTACAGTAACTCAATGGATACTAAAGAGAACGGTTGTGGAGCACTAAACCAGGAGTATGGGGATGGAGTAAACTACGTTCTTATGTCCACACTAGCAAACCACTTAGAATATATTGGGCATTCCTTCTAAGTAGTGTGGTAGTGTGGATATTGGGACGTGCAGTATGATGGGACACATTGCTCAGACACTATAGATAAGACAGAAAACAATAGCAAGCAATTGAAACCAGATTTGAAAAATTATTTCCCCGAGTTTAAAGAGCAAAGCGAGAGCAGACAAAAGGCAGGGAGGCAATACTGAACCCCTCCTCCCATCCCTTCACTTCAGACTACTTCTGGCCTGGTGGAGCAGTGAATTAAGTACCTCTGAAAAGATCATGTGAACCTCTTGTCAATTAATCAGACAGTGTGATGTGCTGTACCTACTGCAGCTGAGCTGGGACAAACATTCCCATAGTCACAGGGGTGGTGGTGGCGGAGCAGGACTTTAAGTAGTGGAACACACACTATGACAGAGAAGGAGAGAATTCATCATGTCATTTGCATTAAACAAGCTAGCTAGTCTAACTTGATTGAAATTGCTTCTTGGTCCAGGTAGCTGTAGTTGAGGTTGGGAGCCAATCTGGGATAGCCAAAGCAAACTGAATAAAATAGCTAGCTAGTAGTATTACAGAGAAACAAACAAAAAAATGTAACAGGACAAATATGAGGGTACATGTGCTCACTATGGGCATGATGCCTCTGCTGGTTCTCATCACTCTTTATCAGTGTCATCACCTTGTCTTCTGGGTGAAAAGAGCCAGACCAGGTTCTGTGCTTCTGCTGTGGTTCTCCTCTCCCGGCATGTGTCCTACACACATACCAGATGTATCACTAGCTGGTTAGCCTAGCGTACAAGTACTTTTGCCATTGCTAAACCAAGACCATAGTTACCACACACAGGAATGATTGTATCCCATAACGATCATTATAGACTCTCAGTTCTGTGTGTCTCTGGCACTGACTCCTTTTGCAAGCACTCCAAAGCCTCTCTTCAAATCTCCCAGTGCGTCACCAGCTTTGTTCCCATGCCAGACAAAATAAATAAGAGACCAAACACAGAGAATAAATATGAGACCAAACACAGAGAGCAAACATATGAGAGTCATATTATGTGACAGTGATGTCGTTAGGGGGCAGAGATCCAGCACAAAATGTGATGCACAGCCAGCCAGCAGAGGCTGGTTTAACAGGAAGAGAGCAATGACCATGTGAGGAGAGAGGAAGAGAGATTGTGAGCCTTGATGCTGGGGAGCTGCCATCAGAGCTTGTTCTGGTGTCCTAAGGGACAGAAGAGCACCACCACCGCCCCCACAGCTCATATCAAATCCTTGTCCCCTATCTCCTCCACACTCAGGGTGGTGTTCACTGTGTCTGGGACCTGCTCTGGGACCAGACCACACAGACTAGAGATTTTCACATGCACTGCCTGGAGGAGAGCGAAATACCACACAGCCGGCTGTCATAAGGAAAACTAAACATGGTTGTTTATGTGAACCCAAGCTGCAGTACATTCTAACTCCAACTCCACATGTGGGAATGACATCTCTGACAGAGCCATGCCAGATATTTTGTTTGTCTTCTCCCTGATCTTCGTTCCTGATTTTCGCAAACATGTCATTTCAGACCAGAGGGTATTTGTTCTTAATCTGGATCTTTCAAAGCGGGACTGTGATCAGTTATACACTGGAGTGGATAAAGACGAACATCAACAGTTCTCACTGCTGAGACTTGAATGCTTCAGCACCCCCTACAACTCAACCACACACACAGAACCCACAGTCATTAAGAAAACCATATTGTGGAATCCCAAGTCATTTGGTCCCATGCTAACGTGGTATAATGCTTAAAGTGCAGGACTATTAGCCAGATAGTTCAAAACTAACGACAACCCCTATTGTGATATAGCTTCTTATACACTGCCACTGCTTCCACAATCAAGACCTACTCAAATTCCAAATGGATACTTTACAAGAATGAAATAGTAAAACCAAACATTTACACAGAGGGATTTTAGGTCTCCTTTCTGAGGGGGTTTTGCTCACTGTCACCATCTGCTTCTGCTTACCAGTACATTTACAGTTTAAAACAACCGCTTCTCACCCATTTCAAGATTACCTCCTCGTCCTATATAATAGGTCTGCTGTTAAAGACTGTTGGGTTTATTTGTAGCCTGCGGTCCAATTTGTTTGGTATCACTGAGCACATAACTAAGTCAAGGCCTCTACGCCCCTTTCAGACCTTCAACACATGACCTGTAGTCCACTGGGGCCCTTAGTAGCTACATAAATAAATGAACTTTATTGACCACAGATTTCTCTGGTTCAACAACGTTAGGAGCACAGAGGGTATATCTGATAGGCTGTGCTGGTATCGCAGAGGGAAAGGTAGCTGCAGGTCTTGTTTGATTAAGGTAGTTTGATAATGTCAACTTTGATCACAGAGCTAGAGTGGTTGATTGTCTGTATATGTGCTTCCTGTTGCAGCAAGAGAGAGGGGGGGGGGGGCAGAGATTGTATGGTAGATCTGATTAGGCTATGATCATGTGGAGAAGGACGCTTCCTGCTCCTCTCCTTCATTGAATTAAAGCGGAAAGAGCAGGACTTTGCTTCAGGCCAGCCGCTAAACTGCCTCGGTCTCAGGGAGAGAAATTACACCACACACACACACACTTCCATTCCCTCTGGGACTATGTCACCTCCAAACTGAGTTGGGATGCTGAACTATTTGCTTTAATGATAACTATCTTAGCTGACAAGCCTGCTTGCGAGGTTGGTAGACTTTAGAAAAGCAAGCAATTACTACATTTACTGAACAAGACTCATATCCTTTTCAATCTTTTACCCAGATTTTAGCAGCAATGCAGAGAAACATTTTGTTTTTAAAAATCAACCACCAGGAGAACACAAAAAGCTCAAGATGTTTATATTTGCAGAAAATATACATATAATTAAGCGTAATGATTATGGCTCTAGATTGCAGGAAAAAGCTGTTTCTATCAGAACCCAGGATAAGACCCAGATGCAGACAGTTCGATTCAGACGTTAATTAACAAAACAGGGGGCAGGCAGACAACAGGTCAAGAGCAGGCAGAGATCGGTAATCCAGGGCAGAGTCAGAAAGGTACAGAACGGCGGGCAGGAAGAGCAGTCAAAGCGACAAAAAAAAAAATCTGACCCAGGTGTTAGGGCAAAACACACTGGTAGGCTTGATGAAACAAGACGCACTGGCAACAGACAAACAGAAAACACAGGTATAAATGCACAGGTGATAATGTGGAAAATAGGCGACACCTGGAGGGGGGTGGAGACAAGCACAAGACAGGTGAAACAGATCAGGGTGGGACAGTTTCGGTGTTTGAAAAACACAAAATTCTTAAACTTCTGGCCGGAATCACCCCCAGCCATCTGAGAGACACTGTCCTGACTTCCAGGGAGCCCCAATTGATTGTATTACTGACTTTCACTCAGATAGTATATGAACATGGCATAAGTCATGGCAGAATGTGTAGAAAATGTGCTTTAAAACAGCAACATTTTCTCAACACCCCATAGTAAAATGTGAGGAGTTGCAGGAAATGTACTTTTAAACTGCAAATTTCTCTCTGCCACCAAAATGTGTTGCCTGCAAGGTGTGTGGGGTGGGGGTGGGGGAGGGGGAGCAAACCAAATCTTGCTTAAGGCCCCCAAAAGGCTAGGGCTGGCCCTGATTAGCCCATATGGGTGGCCACATGTATGTAAGTCACACTCTTTACAAACAGTTTCATTTAAAGTTGATGCAGCAAAAATGTAATGAGCAGTTTAATTAAACCGTTCCCACACCTCGTGTACCTGCTCATCACCAGTCTTCACTCCCCTTCCTGTTATGTCACAAGAATGATCTGAGTCAATTAGTGACTTTTCACACAGGTGTAATTGGCTCAGGGCAAGATGCAGATTGAAGAGCAGATTGAAAACCCTCAAACACCTTATTTGTGGTTCTTTCATTGAGGAAAATGGAGAGGGAGGAGAGCAAACTGGAGATAGAGAGACTAATGAACTTCTTGTGGTGGAGAAAGAGAAGGGAAAGGGGGGATGAGGAGGAGGAGTGAGAGGGGAGGAGAAGGACAATGGGTGGCAGAGGAGAGAGACTAAGTTCTTGGGGAGGAGGAGAGGAAAGAAGAAGAGGAGGAGATAAAGGGAAGTAGAAGAGAGGGAGGAAGAGTGGCACTGGGCCATTTGTCAGAGCTGGTAAACAGGGAGTGGTGGATGGAATGCTCAGTGTTGAGGGTTGTGGCTTAAGAGTTGGCAGACACCCTTATTGACAGTGTTACTCAGGACAATCCAGGACACCAAGAAACAACCTTCCAGGATTTGAAGTCCTTCCTGTTAAAATTCCTCCTTTAACAGTTCTCAAAAGCCTCATTCTCAACTCATATGATTCTCCTCAAAGGCAAAACATTTATTTCATTTGACAGAGAGTAACGCCTAACTGTACGTGGCTTTGGATAAGAGCGTCTGCTAAATGTCTAAAATGTAAATGCAGTATGAGTCAAACTGGTTATTTTCAAACCTCAACCAACCTTCTACTTTCAACTGAGGTGTGGAGCCTGGTGTTCTCAGGTCTCAGAGTCTTAGGTCTGTCAATGAGGATGGAAGGCACTTCACATCCTCTGCAAAACAGCAGATTTCTCCACGATGAAATAAAACAGTTGAACGGAAAAATATATATTCAGCACAGAAAAAAGGCTGGAAAGCCCAATTACTGAAGCAACAAGAGAGATAACTACAATAGAATCACGTATGTCTCATGTGTTTTTGTTTAAGCCTGCCCAGCTCTTTGTTAACATGGAGAGAGGCACTCTGAGCTGGGTTGGTCTGGAACAATTCTGTCTGGGAGTCTTTGATGGATTGTGTTGCTTCAGCTATGCTTACTTGTATTTATGTTATTCAAGGGGCTTAGTTAAACTATACTAAGATGTTTAATCCTTGAGTCTTTCCTGAAGAGAAGAATACTCCTAAAGGGAGAAATCATGTTTTAGGAAAATTATTTACTATGTGTATCATGCTGTAGGATGGCTGTCGTGACAGTGTGATGGGGTTGTTGTGATGTTTACATGTTTGCTTGGCATGTTTCTCCATCCTGACAGACAGGCCTGTGGTTCCACACTCCAAGCTCATCCTATCGACATGGCTTTGATCTGCAGCCTCCCAGGCTGAGCCCTCTGACCGGACTGCTCTGTGAAGTCAGTGCACTGTGCAAACCGAGCAGGGTGGACGAGAGCGCAGGTCCGGGTGTGAGGGGTGTGAAAGCGGGTCTGCCCGTGCTGTAGCATTTATTAATCATCATAATTGTTTGTCCGAGCTCTCATAAAGGAAAAGGGCTGGTAGCAGTCTGCACAGACTTAGTCACGACTGACTGTTCTTCTACAAGGTCTAGAAGACCTAGACCTACAGTAGTGAGCTCCAGATGTGAAGAGAGCATGCTCACACACACACACACACACACACGATTTAGCCAAACAAAAGCAGGATTTGGCCCCCAAAAAATAAAATCAGATTGTATTTGTTTCAACATGACACAAAGTAGGACGTTACTGTAATGAAAACCACAGGTTTATGAATGAGGGGGGATGTCACGATCAGTGTCACATGTTTGAGGTGGTTTGGTCAGGCTGGCTCAGAGAGAGAGAGAGAGAGAGCTGGACCTCAGCCTGCCAGGACAGATTCAGACAGACAGCCAGATGGCCAGGCCAGCTCTTTGAAGCCCTGCAGAACATCCATTACAGAAATCTGCAGCGCTAGGCTGAGATGTAGTGCAAAGCGAGAGTGGAGTTAAGCAGGACCTAGGGCCCCAAGAGAGAGAATGGATCCCAGTCCAGGGTCCTGGTTCCCCCAGAGAGAATAGAACCCAGCTCAGAGTCTGCAGAGAAACAAGAGAGCCCAGCAGTTCCATTGCTGCAGTCAGATCTCATGAGTTGTCACTGCACCAATATTCATTATTACACACAAGCACAGAGCTCAGCTCACACTCGCCTATGTTTGGTTAAATTTAACTTCACCTGACTACAACAACACAAGGGGAACTATAGCTATGGACTCAAGCAGTTCAAGGTATCTACAGTAACTCCCAGCCCACCACAGTATAATATTACCGTGAGTTACGGCAGAGCCGTAAACAGATACTTTTACTCATAAAACCACAAGAGGACATCGGCCAAATATTTCATAGGAATATTACTCAAGGTTCCACAGTTCCCATAGGCAAACCAGGAAATTACATTTTAAATGGTAAGATTGAAGGAAAAAAAATTGAATGAAATGTATCCTATATATAAATCAAGGCTGAGCATATCAAACCCAGAGCCATATATACATGCCATTCTTTGGGGGGGATATAGCATATCTAACTTACCCCCGTTCACTACTCACCTTTTATAACACATCATTTTTACATCCCTCATCCATTAAAACAGATAGAAACAGTATAAAGAAATGTCTTTAAATATATTTTATAAGATGCGCTACATATGCGTTGGCATTTTAAATAGAAAACATCTCATTACTTTAATCTTATTACATTCTCATGACATTATTAAAAAAAAAAGTTTAACATATTTTTCACTGAATATATACAGCTCTTTTTCCTGGTTAAAGACTTTAGTAGGGTTTAAAAATTCCAGATATCCCAGTCAGAAGATTCCCAGAATTAGGAGAAAATAAGCAGGAAATCGAGAATTCAGCAATAAGGATTTCTGGAAATCCTGGACATTTTGGGAAAGTTTCAGGAAATTTGCAACCGAACACATTAGTTAATTCTCAACAACACAAGACAACAGTATCCTGATGCTACACGATCGTGGAAAGATCTCTGGACCATCAGGTAAGAAGCACCATCTCTAGTCTACTGGGATGACTGGTTGTGGTTCTTCCTTTCCTGCCAGGACTTCTTCCTCAGGTCCAGCTCAGTGTCTGTGATGGCTGCTGGGCCCCAGTTAGTCATCCTCTGTGGTCCTTTATCGCCTTCACAGACATACACAGACAGAAGGAGAAAGAAAACATCACAGACTGTATTCAAACAATAGAACAAAGACATGAATAGCATTGTAATATGAGTATGGGGAGGAGAACAGAACAGAACATGAACATGCAGTGGAGGACATTCTACTATGGTGATGTTGGCCTCTCTCATTCTTACTTACCTGGCTGGATGAGACGGACCAGTCCCTCATGCTTGGCCACCTTGTCTTTCCAGCTCTTGGTCTTATTAGCTGCCTGCTCCAGTTTCATTCTCACCTCCTGTAACACAAACACACACACAGGGTTTATCCATATATCTCAATGATGGCAAGTACAAGTCTGTTTAAATAATAAATATGTTTTGCTGTTGTTCTTGAAGTGGAGACAGTTCTCAGTGATATCACCACTAGATGGCAACAGAGTGCAAGGAGAGACCTCTATGACGGTTTTGTGTTGCGTCAACAGTTGACAGAGGAGTAATTTGAGAAGAAGCCAAGTTTGGCACCAGGGACTGTTTCTGGTTCAAACGTCAGGCAGCCTTCCACTGACTCAACACTATGTTCAGCCGAATAAAGACAAGTAGTTGCTCACAGACATATAGGTCTAAAGAAAGTACTTCCTGACAAATTTGTTTTTATCTTGTTTATGAAATGGCCCAGCAATACCTTACTTTAAGTGAAGTGTTAATAGGGGACATGGTCCCTACTAACAGCCATATTGAAACACAGACAGGGTGTTGTTCTCTGACCTCGTATTGCTCCAGTGCTCCGTGCCTCTCTCTCTCAAGACTCTCCAGCTGCAGCATGGCTGCCTGCAGGGCCATCTCCTTGGCCAGCCGGTCGCTCTCCAGCTCCTGCTTCTCAGCCTGGGTCTGGGAGATGGCCCTCTGCTGCTGCAGGTGGATCTGCTCTAGCTCCGCCCGCTTGGCTGACTCCTCCTCCAGAAGCCTGGGTACATGCAGAAACCGACACACAACATGAACCAATCACAGACAGACACTCAAACAAATGTTGGGTGCAGTTGCCTGAGAATGTCAATGTTAACATCTATACACAGTCTTCTGATACACAACTGTTTTTGTGCACTAATGTACACTCCATCTGTGTGTTTTGTGTACCACATGGCACCCGTTTCCCTATATAGTGTACTACCTTTAACCAGTGCACATACACTGAGTGTACAAAACATTAGGAACACCTGCTCTTTCCATGACATAGACTGACCAGGTGAATCCAGATTAAAGCTAGGATCTCTTTGTCATGACTGACCACGAGAATCCATAGGTCAGATCAGGTTTGCAATGAATAAATTCAATCAGACCCCATTTCACCCGTAGAGGGGGGAGGAAAGAACTAGTGGTGATTGACACTCAAGTCATGTTGTAAATCAAGTGAGAAGATCCAGGCTTGCGCTCTCCAAATTCACCAAAGGAATGTGCTTTGTCTCAACAGACCTTTTCCCGCTGAAACTCTAACACGTTAAAATGCAAATAATGGAACAATATTTCTAATGTAGAACGTGGGAATTGTCAGAGGCGATCTATACAACACTAATGTCATATTGTTTGTTATTTTGTGATGTCATTAAAAAAGGAAATACTGTAACTTGGAAAGTATACACACTACATGGATAAAGTTTCCATACTATTGGTTGTGCATGTAATATGGAAAATTATTCAAGTGTTTTTGAAAAGAGAGGAATGTGATTTGAGATATTATAAGAGATAATTGTTTTCCAAAACTTTGCACAGTGAGTAATCACCGCCCCAGAGTGAGGTCAGGGAGCGTGCCAGCCAGCCGGAACCGGCTCAAAATATTGAACCAGAAAAAGCGTGAAGCGGCAACTACATGTTTAAAACTTTGAATCTGCTCTGCTCAAACCATGTATTACTTTCATCACCCCACTGGGAAACCATTGATACGGCTGGCATCTAGAATTTTATTTTACCTTTATTTAACTAGGCAAGTCAGTTTAGAACAAATTCTTATTTTCAATGACGGCCTAGTGGGTTAATTGCCTGTTCAGGGGCAGAACGACAGATTTGTACCTTGTCAGCTTGGGGATATGAACTTGCAACCTTTCGGTTACTAGTCCAACGCTCTAACCACTAGGCTACCATGAATGAATGGAAGGAAAATCAACTCTGTAGTTCTGTTTAGGACTACATGACTAGTCACCAGATACCGGACAATTACGAAGAAGGACAACAGTAGAAGAGTTGTTGAAACCATTTTGGACAATCAGAGCCTTACAAGCGTGCCGCAAAAAGACCCAACACCCTTTCCAAGGCTGCCCTGTTCACTGAGAGATCCCCGGCGAACCCAGGCATTTCACGTAAAGACCTTTTAGAGTTTAATTCGGGAGATGGTAACTCTTTAAAGAACTGCTCTCGTGGTGCCCCAGATCCTAATGAGTTAATTGTTACATTATTCATTTAATTGTATAACAATTAAAACATAGTTAGTTAATTAGATAAATATGAGGGCAAAAGGGGAAGTAACTCAATATTAGAAAGGTGTTCCTAATGTTTTGTACACTCAGTGTAAGGCTATGAGTGTGTCAAGTGTGTGTTGCGTCTCACCTGGTCTGTAGTTTGCGCATGGTCTCCTCATCCTGCCTGGCCTGTCTCTCATCCTCTAGTGCATCCTCCAGGCGGTGGTACATGTCCTCCAGCTCCCTGACACGCTGCAGGTACTGCTCCAACTCACTGGACTTCTGGGCCACCTGCTCCTCCATCTGCTGACGAACCTGACAGGGGACAATGGACACACAGTTTGATATGATAATCTGGACACACAGACATGAATGCACGCACGCACACACACATGCACACACACCACCACAGTACAAAGTAGCATGTGGTGTGCATATGACAATCAATTCTGTTTAGTGTAGATTTTCCCAGATTACTCCACAAATAATACTGTTACTCATAATGTGAGTAATAGTAATACTAATAGTACTTTGTTATTCATCAGACGCAATGATTCAAAGTCATGAGATAAGTCTTGCTGAGCAATATGTTGTTTGCAATGATTCTGAGTATGTACTTCCTGGAACAGAGCTAGAGTGTAGCTTTGTGGTTGGTTACCATTTTCTCTCTCTCCAGGTCTGTTCTGTAGCGGTCCTGCAGGTCAGTCTGGGTCTGTTTTCTCCTCTGCTCCTCCAGAGTCGCTGTGGCCACTGCCTCCTCCAGTTTCTGTCAGGAGCCAAGGGAGAAGAAGCCTTAACAATAGAAAAGCCTGGCCTCAAGGGAACGAGTCACCAACACTCTGGATAACATAAAAACAGCCTAACCAGCTCTGCTAGGGCAAGTAGTGAGGTCAGAGTGAGGTGTTCTCTCATGTCTGGAAGTAGCTAGCAAACGTTAGCTTGGGTGCTTGACTGCCATTGGAGTTGAACGCTCGGATCAACCCTACTCCTTGGCCAGAATGTCCAGTGTGCGCTCTGAATTTACAAACAGACAATCTGACAACACTCTGGATTTCCAAACGCCCCGAGCGCACTCTGGCACTCCAGATTGAATTTACGAACAAAATCGTAAAATGTCTAGCTAGTCATTTGTTATGCTAACAAGCTAGCAAGAGGTTGCATAGCAACAGCATCAACTGAAAGCACTAGTGCTCAACTGAAACGATACCGTTTGTTTAGAGTATAGCTTTATTTTTTTATTTTGTATAATTTTTTTACCTTTATTTTACTAGGCAAGTGTAATGAAGTGCTATTTCCTATGCAAATGACCAGCTTACTGCTATTGCAATGCTATAACTGAGACAACACATAGCAACGTATTTTCACAGTAAAACATGGTAGGGCTCATACAGGATATCTCTCACACACACACTCACTGCAAGGACACACAGACTTGCCAAGACAGGAACGCACACACATACACACACGCAGCCCCTCCCCTTCTGGATGGGCTCCAAAGACAAAGAACTCTGTCGAGAACCAATGGGATACTGACACCAGGCTGGAGGAGACTGTCTATCATCTACAAGCAACCTACCAGAAGCCAGGACTACCAGAATCTACCTACGTCATTTCATAAAATGAACTGTCCGACAAGTTGCGACTCTGGACAAGACGGATACGGTATAGTAAAGGCCGTTTATTCCAGAGTAATGATATCTGGCAAAGCGTGCTGCACGGCCTTTACGTATCCGCCTTGTCCAGAGTCGCAACTTGGTCTCGTTTCTCATATATATCAACACAAGTCAGTTAAGAACAAATTCTTATTTTCAATGACGGCCTAGGAACAGTGGGTTAACTGCCTGTTCAGGGGCAGAATGACAGATTTGTACCATGTCAGCTCGGGGATTTGAACTTGCAACCTTTCGGTTACTAGTCCAACGCTCTAACCACTAAGCTACCCTGCCGCCCAAATTAACTAAGAGTATGTAGTATATACTCATTAAGTATATATACTGTAGTAGGATGTCCCTTGGGGGCATCCGTACCTATGTAGGACATGCAAGGGTTAGGTTAATAAACCGGCTGGAGCTGGAACCTCGTGGTCACACGTCTTTATTTTAGATCATACTACATGGTGTTAGAAGTGGTTTTAAAATTCACATAAACGTGAAGGAGGTACCAAGTAAATCATACATTCAGGCTGTTTCAAAGCAGGGAGGGCACAGTGTTGGAGATAGTGTTGGAGATAAAACAGCGCATATCATTATTTTGCTAGCTAACGACCAAGGACTAAGCTACTGCTAAGCAACATGTTGCAAGAGGAAGAAGCCGGCGAGACAGGCAATGGGGAACGCAGCCTCCTGCCCATCAGGAGCTCGGCAGGTGACGGCCCATGTTAGTATGTTAGTATGGGTATTTGAACACAGATAGTGATTTATTAGACATGATTTAAATAATAACATTAAAAAGACTGCATGGGGGCTTTAAGGAACATTATGAATTTAAGAAAATGCTTTGAGTTTAAATATATTACTGTGGTTTGAGTGTTGCCATGGAATCGCAGTAAATCTGCCAAAATGTTATATTTTGAAATCGAGCTCAAGGGGTAATTTTTAAGAGTTGTTTAACAAGGATATGTGATTTAGAATCTGCTCTTTCTAATACTATAATACATGTCTAGACATCAAAACATCATACCTGCTTGTGACTCTGTAGGAGAATTTGAACAAGTCACTTTTTGGCATTCCTTCCCCTGCCTCTGTGTCAAGATGTATTACTACCACTACACTGCTGTTCATTGGTTATTGGTTACCATTACCATAAGTATTTATCCATTTATGCTGCTACTGGTCATTACTACTCCTGTTTACATTAATATATTACCATTAGTATATGTCACGGATCCCTCCGGAACTGTGTCATTACGCACACCTGGTCCCCATTTCCTTGATTAGTAATTGTTCACCATGGTCTTGTCAATTGTGTATTTATTCGAGGTACTCCTCGCTCTTTCGTTTGGGTCTCAACCCTGTGTTTTGTATACGTGTTTGTTTGGGCTTTGTCCCCATGCCTTGACATGGTACGCTGTTTTTTGGGTAAATAAAAAACCCTGTTACCTATTTCTGCGCCTGTATCCCGATCCCTTTATACCAACGTGACAGTATATTACCATAGGTATTTATATATTCCTGCTACCAGTCACTTTTCAGCCCTGCCATACTGCCCCCGAGTGGTGCAACGGTCTAAGGCACTGCATCTCAGTGCAAGAGGCGTCACTACAGTCCCTGGTTCGAATCCAGGCTGTATCACATCTGACCGTGATTGGGAGTCCCATAGGGCGGCGCACAATTGGCCCAGCGTCGTCCGGGTTTGTCCGTCATTGTAAATAAGAATTTGTTCTTAACTGACTTGCCTATTTAAAGAAAGGTGAAAAAAACAATGTGTATATCCATCTGCCTTTTAAGCCTACATTGACACACTCAAACCAACACCCACTCGCACTCACCAACACACCATTTATGCTGCTGCCATACCTGCCTACATGTTCATATCAACCTCAAATACTCCAGTATCCCTGCACATTGTACATTTGGTACTGACTCTGTATATAGATTCCTCTCTTGTTTCTCTTTATTATACTATTTTTATATGTCATACTTCACTGTTGGTCAGGGATTGCAAGTTTTGCATTTCACTGTACTTGTGCATGTGACAAAAATCCAAACTTTGAATTCCATGCTGCGCTATTAATCAGATTCTTTATATACAATTTATCAATAGATAATATTCTCACCCATCAGCTGCTCCATGGGCGCCCAGTGTGGCAGCCCCCTGCACATGTATGTCTCTTTCGGAGGGGTTGGGATAAAGCAGAAGTCACATTGCAGTTGGACTTTGTGTACATTTGATGAATAAAGTGATATCAATCTTAATCTATTGGCAGTCTTGGCTAACTCAATTATTATTAATATTATTATTATTATATGTGTGAAATGAATTCGTATATAGTTTAGGTGTAGTTTCGAGGGGCCATCTGCCTCACAGGCTGACTGCCAGTGAATGACTGGCAGTGAATGAGGGACAGGGAGGAATGTCCTCATAAAATTGCTTAGAACAAATTCTGTTTGTGATATTAAGATTCTAACAACAACAGTGTGTTATATAGACTTATTTAGGAAAATTCAAGGACGGGGGGACATGGCTTTAAAAATGGCAATTAAAAAAGTACATTCAATTGATGTCAACTTGATGGTGTTAATTCAGCCATTACACTCTCAACTAAAGGTTACTTTGGGGAAACTGATAGGGAAAATCCCTCAATTCAACAGGCTTTAAAAGGAACTCGTCTTTGAGTCTGGTCTAAAGGAGAAAACAATTATATATTGGACAGGCTTCTGCTTTTCAGTGGGACAAGCTACACTCATTAGACTTATCATACCCCTGTATAATATGTTTATCCTTTAGAATTGTGACAATACAGCAACAAAATATAAAAAGATAAGGACTTCTTTCAATTGGACAGTGGTAGTTGATCTGATTTTTAAAACATTTGAGTAATTTAGCATACACTCTTATCCAGTGCGACTTACAGTAGTGAGTGCATATATTTTCATACTCCCCCACCCCCTTGGGAATCAAACCCTCACCCCTGGTGTTGCAAGCGCCATGCTCTACCAACTGAGCTATACAGGATTTGAGTTGAGAACTTGAGTAGAAAAGAATGATGCATAAGAAGAAAAGCTGGGCCTCCAGATGCTGGTGAAAAGGGGGAAGTGGGTAGTCTGAGACAGATCTAAATAACCAGCAGACCAGCACTGAAATACAGGCATCAGCTCTTTCACAGGTGTCCCTGAGCCAGCTACGTTTGCATAAGTGCTTTTTCCCCCTCTTCTCAGATCTAATTCAAAACAAGGCAACAGTAAACATGTCGTCCCCCACGAATGATGCAGCACCCCCATTGGGCCAATCAGTGTAATTTTGTAAATTACGGATCTCTATGGCAAGACGAATCATTCACCCAAGTTTAGTCAAAATCGGGCCAGTGGTGTCTGAGATATCGCTTGGGTTAGCTAGACTCATATCCCTGAGCATGTGGGCCAAATTTCATCACTCTGAGTCAAACAGATTAAGCCTCTAAGGTTGATGTCCGCGCCCCGTGGAAATTTAATTAGCACAATACATTGCATTGGATTCGCCTCAATCCACTGCATCTGCCTATGTCACACTTCCATATCTGAGGTGAAAGCTGAAAAAGATAGAGCGGTCAGACCATGAGACAAAAAAATCGGTCTTCTCACAAAATCATCTGTAGCGTCCGAAAGTTTTGGCCTACAAACTATTGTTCTGCTCTAGGACGCCCACAGGCCTCACAAGGTCCCCCAGTACCAGTTGAAAAAAATGAATGGATGTACTGTATATATGGAAACTGCTTAGTGCATTAAATACATAAATATAAATATACTAATGTTTCCTGATCTTTCTTATATCTCTCAGATATAGGACAGACACTTCAGAACAAACTTCCTTTAGATTTTTTTGGGGGGATATCTGTTGTTCCATGTAGTGAATTTGTTATTTAATGAGTTTGTATGAGCTAATAGCAGTAAGGCCAAATAACAACATTCATCAAAACAAATGGCATATATAGGGTTGAAAAGCGGTTCTCAGTTACGGTTACCGTAACCCCCAACAGACACAATCCTGTTTCGGAGCTCTACGGACAATTCCTTCAACCTCACGGCTTAGTTTTTGCTCGGACATGCACTGTCAACTGTGGGACCTTATATAGACAGGTGTGTGCCTTTCCAAATAATGTTCAATCAATTGAATTTACCACAGGTGGACTCCAATCAAGTTGTAGAAACATCTCAAGGATGACCAATGGAAACAGGATGCACCTGAGCTCAATTTCGAGTCTCATAGCGAAGGGTCTTTTATGTTTAATAAACTTGCCAAAAACAGTGTTCGCTTTGCCATTATGGGGTATTGTGTGTAGATTGCTGAGGATTATTTTTATTTAATCCATTTTAGAATAAGGCTGTAACATAACAAAATGTGTGGGAAAAAAAAAATCAGGGGTCTGAATACTTTCCGAAGGCATTGTATAGCTAGCTACATCTATGGGCTATGTTTTAATGAAATGTGTAATGTGCAGCAGCCTATATCATATGTGTATTGGATAATGACACAATAATTTGGGCTTGGGCTAATAAAATGTATTTAATGTATGGCTCATCAGGCTCAGGTAGTATCAGATTGAATTTTTGATCAAAGCTCTAATCAAATCCAGGCAGGCCGATTTATATGCTTTATAATGACACTTACGGTTTTGGCAGGAAATACGGTTCCATCCTGAGAATAAAAGTGATTTATTCTCAGGATGGAACATTTGTAAAATACCGGGAAAATATTCAACCCTATTCAAGGTGTCTTAAAATTCAAAGTCATATAAGAAAAAGATCCTTGGTATGACCTTCTTAAAACAATTCCATATAGCTTAGTAAAAAATAAACCTGTTTGGTGCCAAAAATGAGGGGTTAAATACATGTAAAAAAAAAAAATCCCTGATTTTTCTTATATCTCTTTGTAAGCCTTGAGACAATTAAGACATGGATTGTGTATGTGTGCCATTCAGAGGGTGAATGGGCAAGACAAAATATATAAGTGCCTTTGAACGGGGCACGGTAGTAGGTGCCAGGTGTACCGGTTTGAGTGTGTCAAGAATTACAATGCTGCTGGGTTTTTCCCACTCAACAGTTTCCCATGTGTATCAAGAATGGCTCCACCTGAAGAACATCCAGCCAACTTGACACAACTGTGGGAAGCATTGGAGTCAACATGGGCCAGCATCCCAGTAGAATGCTTTCGACACCTTGTAGAATACATGCCCTGATGAATTGAGGCTGTTCTGAGGGTAAAAGGGGTGCAACTCAACATTAGGAAGGTGTTCCTAATGTTTTCCACACACAGTGTCTATCCATTTATGTGCCAGACCATGCCCACATGAATGTTTATTGATCAATAGAGGCCATGTTGTTCTATATACTAGTCTGGAAAATATTGCATTGAGAGACCTTTGTCCATAGATGCCACATATATTTGTTTTGTGCAGATTGTTCATTTGGTACAAGAACAGTAGTGTTTTAAGTCTTCTTCACAAAATTCAAAATGGCGGAAAATCCATCATGGCAGACCTTATGTGTCCTTAAGGCAGAATTGTTCCTTGTGAGGAAAGGGACCTATGTAAAGAATTTTATGACTTTATGTCAAACGGGGTGAGGGGCGTGACCTTTCAAAACTAGCATTTTGAATCTGTTATTATAGAGCCACCATCTGGCTAATCAGTGTACTTTTGTAAATGCCGGCTCTCTATCGCAAGACGCATCGTTCACCCAAGATGTCAAAGTCGGGCCAATGCTGTCTGAGATATCGCATCTGACTAACGTATGAATGTACGAACGTACTAACGGACGGAGACAGATCCACAGTCCCCTCCCCGATTTTATCATGGGGGACAATGATCTGCTTCTGAAATTAATAAAAATTTCTAAAATAATATGTTTGATTCACTGCAGTTGGGAATTAAAACCTCTTAGGGATCCCCTATGGCTAGAATCCCGTTAACGGGACCGATTTGACAACATCCGGTAAATTGCAGAGTGTGAAATTCAAAAACACTACATTCGTATTATTAAACATGAATGACGATACAAGTGTTTTACATAATTTAAAAGATAAACTTAATCCAGCCGCTTGGTCAGATTTCAAAAAGGCTTTATGGTGAAAGCATACCATGCAATTATCTGAGGACAGCGCCTAGCATACAAAAGCATGAAAAACATTTTACAACCAAACAGATGCATCACGAAAGTCAGAAATAATGCTAAAATAAATTGCTTACCTTTGAAGATCTTCATCTTTTTGCAATCCCAAAGGTCTCAGTTACACAATGAATTGTCGTTTTGTTCGATAAAGTCCTTCTTTATATCCCAAAAATGTCAGTTTATTTGACGTGTTAGATTCAGAAATACACAGGTTCCAACTCGCCCAACATGCCTACAAAGGATCTATTAAGTTACCTGTAAACCTGGCCCAAACGTTTCAAACAACGTTTCTAATCCAACCTCGGGTACCCTAAAATGTAAATAATCGATCAAATTTAAGACGGAATAAACTGTTTCCAATACCGGAGAAAAACAACGAGGAGCGCGGTCTCATTCACACGCACCAAAAGACTAGAGTCCACCTGAGTGACACTTAGAAAGAATACAACTACTTCTTCATTTCTCAACAACAAAAAAAAAAATGAACAATTTCTAAAGACTGTTGACATCTAGTGGAAGCCATAGGAACTGCAATCTGGATCCTAATAATTCGGGTTTCCCATAGAAAAGCATTGGAAAATCCAATGACCTCAACAACAAAAAAATTCCTGGATGGATTGTCCTCTGGGTTTCGCCTGCCAAATCAGTTCTGTTATACTCACAGACATTATTTTAACAGTTTTAGAAACTTTAGAGTGTTTTCTAGTTTACTCTGGGCACCTCAGTCATCCAAACTTCCAAATACTGCCCCCTAGCCTTAAGAAGTTAAGGCATGTTTTCTACAAGTTTTACACTAGTTAAACATGGGTCAAAGTTAAGCATGAGACTTCACGGTATGGTGTTCATTAATGAGGAACTGAAACTCCTCTGGGAGTAACAGAAACCACAGCCCCCCCCCCCAGGTAATACTATGAGAGCATCTGAGCTGTGGTGTGATAAATAACAAATAAACCTTCAATAAATCAATTGTTAATCTAAACAGCAATACTTAACTACTTTGTATTTATATTTGTATACATGTCAAAAATATATATAATAAAGGGTATAGGAGAAAGCAAGTAGGGAGAGAGAGAGGGGGGGGGGGGGTTTCCTTGACTCGGGAAAGGGAGGGTAGGTAAGCTCTGACCTTTCATTCTGTCCATTATAATTGAATGTAGTAAAGAGTAGCGAGAACTCGACCATATCATCAGCCTATTGTCTTTAACTATCACACCTCCTTCACACAGCCACTGGACTTTTCCATCAAGTTCTTTCACCACAGACTTGAGTAGTACTGAAGCATTTTACAAATACTGTAACATGCTCATTATAATATATTTTATACCTTCAGGAGTAGGCTACCTGTAAAATGACATCATGGATCAGGTTTACTGAGGTCAATCGACAACTGGTAGTATAATTCCAAAACTACTATAATAACCCTACAATATAACTACTACAATCACCCCTGATGGATCATGAATGTGTCCGATTTAGTCTGGGTTGTCTCAGCTGAGAGAGTGGAAGAATGTGTGACAGGTCTGTGTAAAATGCTTGGAAACAGGCCTGGAGGAGGACAGAACCTGTGCCTTTGACCATAGAATACAATCAACATTGTTAATTGTTAATTAATTCTTAAGGGGCTACAGCCCCAAGGCAGAGAAGTTAACTGTCATTTACAGCAGACAAACAGAGGACAATACAAGTGTGATTAGTAACAGAGAGAGGTGTGAGGATTCCCTGTCAGAAAGCGAGAGAGAGACAGAGGGTCTGCTATATAAATGGATGGAAAGTGGTGTTTGGGGAAAAACATACAACATTGTAAAATCCACGTACACAACAAGTGTGGGTTAAAAATGGGCAAAAAAACGCAGACTTCTTTCCACAGGGCCGTGGAATGAGACAGGGATGCAACTTGAGCCCCACCCTCTTCAACATATACTGTATATTAAAGAAAAGTCTCCCGGCGCCGACAGAGATGGCCACCTTGCTTCGCAATCTTAGGAAACAACATTGCCACAGAAGGGGCAGATGGAGCGGTCTTCTGGCCAGGCTCCGTAGACGGGCACATCGCCCACCCCTCCTGAGTATACTACTCTCCAATGTCCAGTCTCTTGACAACAAGGTAGATGAAATCCGAGCAAGTGTTGCCTTCCAGAGAGACATCAGAGATTGTAACATTCTCTGTTTCACAGAAACATGGCTCACTCGGGATACGTTATCAGAGTCGGTACAGCCACCTGGCTTCTTCACGCATCGCACCGACAGAAACAAACATCTCTCTGGTAAGAAGAAGGGCTGGGGTGTATGCTTATGATTAACGAGTCGTGGTGTGATCATAACATACAGGACCTCAAGTCCTTTTGTTCACCTGACCTAGAATTCCTTACAATCAAATGCCAACCGCATTATCTACCAAGAGAATTCTCTTCGATTATAATCACAGTCGTGTATATCCCGCCCCAAGCAGACACCTCGACGGCCCTGAAAGTACTTCATTTGACTTTGTAAACCGGAAACCACATATCCTGAGGCTGCATTTATTGTAGCTGGGGATTTTAACAAGGCTCATTTGAAAACAAGGTTCCCTAAATTTTATCAGCATATCGAATGCTCAAACCGGGCTGGCAAAATTCTGGATCATTGTTACTCTAACTTCTGCGATGCATACAAAGCCCTCCCTTGCCCTCCTGACCACGAGTCCATTTTGTTGCTCCCAGCCTATAGACAGAAACTAAAACAGGAAACACCCGTGCTCAGGTCTGTCCAACGCTGGTCCGACCAATCTGATTCCACGCTTCAAGATTGCTTCGATCACGTGGACTGGGATATGTTCCGGATAGCGTCGAACAACAACATTGATGTATACACTGATTTGGTGAACGAGTTTATTAACATGTGCATCGGTGATGTTGTACCCACAGCGACTACGAAAACCTTCCCCAACCAGAAACCGTGGATTGATGGCAGCATTTGCACAAAACTGAAAGTTTCGAACCACTGCTTTTAATCAGGGCAAGGCGACCGGAAACATGACCGAATACAAACAGTGTAGCTATTCCCTCCGCAAGGCAATCAAACAAGCTAAGCGTCAGTATAGAGACAAAGTAGAGTTGCAATTCAACGGCTCAGACACAAGAGGTATGTGGCAGGGTCTACAGTCAATCACGGACTACAAACAGAAAACCAGCCCCGTCGCGGACCCCGATGTATTGCTCCCAGACAAACTAAACAACTTATTTGCTCGCTTTGAGGACAATACAGTGCCACCGACACAGCCCGCTACCAAAACCTGCGGGCTCTCTCTATCTCAAGGCCATCAGACTGTTAAACAGCCATCACTAACACTGAGTGGCTGCTGACAACATACTGACTCAAATCTCTAGCCACTATAATAATAAAAAAATTGATGTAAAAAATGTATCACTAGTCATTTTAAACAATGCCACTTTATATAATGTTTACATACCCTACATTACTAATCTCATATCTATATACTGTACTCTATACCATCTTGCCTATGTCATTCGGCCATCGCTCATCCATACATTTACAGTGGGGCAAAAAAGTATTTAGTCAGCCACCAATTGTGCAAGTTCTCCCACTTAAAAAGATGAGAGAGGCCTGTAATTTTCATCATAGGTACACTTCGACTATGACAGACAAAATGAGAAGAAAAAAAATCCAGAAAATGACATTGTAGGATTTTTTATGAATTTATTTGCAAATTATGGTGGAAAATAAGTATTTGGTCACCTACAAACAAGCAAGATTTCTGGCTCTCACAGACCTGTTACTTATTCTTTAAGAGGCTCCTCTGTCCTCCACTCGTTACCTGTATTAATGGCACCTGTTTGAACTTGTTATCAGTATAAACGACACCTGTTCACAACCTCAAACAGTCACACTCCAAACTCCACTATGGCCAAGACCAAAGAGCTGTCAAAGGACACCAGAAACAAATTCCCAGAACCACACGGGGGGACCTAGTGAATGACCTGCAGAGAGCTGGGACCAAAGTAACAAAGCTTGCCATCAGTAACACACTACGCCGCCAGGGACTCAAATCCTGCAGTGCCAGACGTGTCCCCCTGCTTAAGCCAGTACATGTCCAGGCCCGTCTGAAGTTTGCTAGAGAGCATTTGGATGATCCAGAAGAATATTGGGAGAATGTCATATGGTCAGATGAAACCAAAATAGAACCTTTTGGTAAAAACTCAACTCGTCGTGTTTGGAGGACAAAGAATGCTGAGTTGCATCCAAAGAACACCATACCTACTGTGAAGTATGGGGGTGGAAACATCATGCTTTGGGGCTGTTTTTCTGCAAAGGGACCAGGACGACTGATCCGTGTAAAGGAAAGAATGAATGGGGCCATGTATCGTGAGATTTTGAGTGAAAATCTCCTTCCATCAGCAAGGGCATTGAAGATGAAACGTGGCTGGGTCTTTCAGCATGACAAAGATCCCAAACACACCGCCCGGGCAACGAAGGAGTGGCTTCGTAAGAAGCATTTCAAGGTCCTGGAGTGGCCTAGCCAGTCTCCAGATCTCAACCCCATAGAAAATCTTTAGATGGAGTTGAAAGTCCGTGTTGCCCAGCAACAGCCCCAAAACATCACTGCTCTAGAGGAGATCTGCATGGAGGAATGGGTCAAAATACCAGCAACAGTGTGTGAAAACCTTGTGAAGACTTACAGAAAACGTTTGACCTCTGTCATTGCCAACAAACGGTATATAACAAAGTATTGAGATAACAAAAGTTTATTGACCAAATACTTATTTTCCACCATAATTTGCAAATAAATTCATTAAAAATCCTACAATGTGATTTTCTGGATTTCTTTCCCTCATTTTGTCTGTCATAGTTGAAGTGTACCTATGATGAAAATTACAGGCCTCTCTCATCTTTTTAAGTGGGAGAACTTGCACAATTGATGGCTGACTAAATACTTTTTTGCCCCACTGTATCTGTACATATTCTTATTCATTCCTTTACACTTTTGTGTAAAAGGTCGTTGTTGTGAAATTGTTAGATTACTTGTTAGATATTACTGCATGGTCGGAACTAGAAGCACAAGCATTTTGCTACACTCGCATTAACATATGTTAACCATGTGTATGTGACCAATACAATTTGATTTGATTTTAACAATTTGAATTGTCGAGGGCACAAGAACATTCTGCAGCACCCAACCTCACCTACTAGAATTTGAGTCAAATGTCTACTGATGATCTGGTGCTTCTGTCCCCAACCAAAGAGGGCCTACAGCAGCACATAGATCTTCTGCACATATTCTGTCATATCTGGGCCCTGACAGTGAATCTCATTAAGACAAAAATAATGGGGTTCCAAAAATGGTCCAGTTTCGTGGATCACAAACACAAATTCCATTTAGACACCATTGCCCTGGAGCACACAAAAAACTATACCTACCTCGGGCTAAACATCAGCACCACAGGTAACATGCACAAAGCTGTGAACGATCTGTTAAAAGGAACATAAAATGAATTATCCCAATTAGGATTTAGCGAAAAATACTTGAATCAGTTATAGAACCCATTGTCCTTTATGGTTGTGAAGTCTGGGGTCCGCTCACCAACCAATAATTCACAAAATGGGACAAACACCAACTGTAGAATTAGCAGAATTAGGAAAATACCCGCTAATTATCAAGATCCAGAAAAGAGCCGTTAAATTCTATGACCATCTTAAAGGAAGCGATTCCGAAACCTTTCATAACAAAGCCATCATCTATATATATTTCTTGTTACCACAAGAAAATGACAAGTGAAGCACAAAAAAAACAATGTAAATACAAACCATATTTATGTTTATTTATTTTCCCTTTTGTACTTCAACTATTTGCACATTGAACAAATGTCTACAATTTTACTGTTCATTTCTGATTTTTTATTTCACTTTTGTTTATTATCTATTTCACTTGCTTTGGCAATGTAAACATGTGGTTTCCATGCCAATAAAGCCCTTTGAATTGAATTGACAGAGAGAGGAGAGAGGGACAGAGGGAGCGAAACACAGAGAGAGAGAGAGAGAGAGAGGGAGGGAGGGACAGAGAAAGACAGTACCTTCGTCATGGACTCCAGCTGTCTATGCTTGTTTTCATTGGCTATCTGCAGCAGCCTCATCCTCTCCTCCAGCTCCCCCTGCTCGGCCTGCTGTTTCTGCCTGAGCTCCCTGCGCCGCAGCCTGGCCTCAAGGTGCGGAGAGGGCAGGCCCAACCTCAGCAGCTGGATGCATGTTTGGATGGCTGGGAGGGGAAGTGAGGAGAGGAGGGTCAGATAAAGAAAGGCTGGCTGCTTTATCTACTGCAGCGCCCTCACACCCTGATACACTCACATCACTCTGGCCCAGCTGTATGTTTAAGTTCCTCTGAGATTTAAAATAAAGAGAAAAAAGCTTTGCTGTTTACAGAATCTGTTAAGATGGTGGTGAGGGATTGGTCACTTTACCTTGAATCCATTCTTGTTTCCTCTTCTTATCCGATGCACTGATCTCAAAGCTTTTGTCGCTGCACTTGACTATAAAGAGGCATTTCTTCCCCTCCTTGTCTGGTAGAGACTGCAGAGAGAACAAGACGTCACACACTCACTGCACACTTCCTTGCGTTGACCACATTAACCCTCTAGAGTTTGATGAAACATTGAATTTGTGACTCATTTCAGGAGACTAGGTGTATGTCACTACTTCACAGGAGAGCCCTTTGAACGTAATTTTTTGGGGGGGCAGAAATGCCTTCTGGAACATGTGAACTTTTATGTGCCTTAATAACAAACTTGTGGGCATCCCGATTGTGCAACTAGAGATTCTGGGTATGAGTCCAGTCTCTGTCCCAGCCGGCCGTGACCGGGAGACCCTTGGGGCGGTGCACAATTGGCCCAGCATCGTCCGGGTTAGGGGAGGGTTTGGCCTGCAGGGGTATCTTTGTCCAATCGGGGAGGGTTTGGCCTCCCCAACACTAGCGACTCCTGTGGCGGGCCAGGCACTGTGCACGCAGACACGGTCGCCAGGTGTGCAGTGTTTCCTCCGACACATTGGTGTGGCTGGCTTACGGGTTAAGTGGGCATTGTGTCAAGAAACAGTGCGGCTTGGTTCGGTTGTGTTTCGGTGGACGCACGGCTCTCGACCTTCGCCTCGGAGGACGCACGGAGGACGCACAGCTCTCGACCAACTCCTGCAACGCCGTACAGGAGTTACAGCGATGAGACAAGACTGTAACTACCACAAAATACCACAATATTGGGTAGAAAAAAGGGGTAAAAAAATTAATAATAATATGTATTTTTTTAAAACATTTACAAGCTTGTATGCCATCTGTAAATACTAATAAAATTGTTAAATTATGAGCCTAGTTGGTTTAGCCACAGAAAAAGACAGGAACGTTCCCGCTAGCCATGATTGGCTGAGATAATGGATGGGCTGGACATGCCGAGAGATGAGTTCGGATTGGTCTGCCATGTAGCACAATTCTGTCTATAACATGAGCTGGTCAGAATGTGTAGGTAATCCTTTCTAACACAGCTTTTTTTTAAAGATATCATGTAGTAGAACTGCAAAGGTGTTAGTCTCCACTTTCTGGAGGACCAAGTTTTGAAATCAGTGGAATGCGGACGCTACAGACGTTTTCGTGAAAATACTGTTTTTTCAGGATGTTTCATGTTCTGACAAACACCGCTCTAGCCCTGCCACCTTTCAGCGCAGATGCGGAAGGGCAATATCGGTGGATGGGGTGGATTGAGACACAGCCCATGCAAAAAAACATTTTTCTCTAACTTAAACAGATAGATTTAGATGGGGATTGTTTTATTATGTTAATTACATTTACGTGGGGCCGCGGAAATCGTAGGCTATGGGTTAACAATGCCAAAGGAAGCTGGTTAACAAAGGTGGGCTAGCATGCATTCCAACGCTTCACACAATTTATTTAGGAGTTAAATGATAGCATTAAGAGTGACCAATGGAATAATACATTGTTCTTACCTCCACACAACAGTTGCGGTCCAGCGCAATTTCACCCTTCTTGTCAGTGAGGTCCTCACTCACATAGTATGACATAGAGTTTGGTCCGAGCACAAACCAGCGCTCTGTCCAATTTTTCCTTTTGTGGCCTTTTTTCATCATGTAGCCCTTCAGGAAAAAAATACATGAATCTGTCACACTCAGGATTGTAATATCTTATCTATATCCATTTTATTGTTACCCCCAGCAGAGGTCTGAAAGAGGTCAGTGTAGAGTAGACAGTCACTGTGTCCCAACTAGCACCCTATTCCCTATGTAGTGCAGTACTTTTGAACAGAGCCCTATGGGTTCTGGTTAAAAGTATTGCACTACATAGGGAATATGGTCCCATTTGGGATGCATAAAGAGTAGAGAGAGAGGGTACCGCAGGCGAACCTGTCTGAGAACATCCAGTATGAGCTCCTGGAAGACCTCAGAGATGCCCATGGACAGGGTCTGGCGGTTCATGCCCTTACTAAAGTGGCCCATGCCAACCAGCTCTATCAGCTCCCAGGCAATCAGGCATTGCTGCTTCCTGTTCAACATGAGCTTGTAATCATCAAACCTCTCCTGATTCCAAATGCCTCCCATGGCCTCCATCAGCTTCCGCAGGAAGTACTCAATCTGGAGGGGGGAGGAGAAGAGGGGAGGAGGAAAGGACACAGCTAGTCAGTCCTGTGGTATGAATGGGAATTATTTTAACTGGAAGAGCATAATTACTGCTGAACAAATAAGATATGTATGTGCATTAGAGGTGTTGTCTTGTGTCTCACTTCCTCTGTGATGATGACCAGTGGGTACCTGTCTTCAGACAGGAAGTTGAAGATGCACCAGACCTTGAAGGCGTCATCGTTGGAGATGAGAAGATGGCTCATGTTGATGTTTTTCTTGAAACACAGGGTCCAGCACACATTGTTGAACTCCAGTATGTCAAAGTTATCCCTAACCTGTAATAAACATAAACAAAGCCAACATTTACACAAAAAAGAACAAAACAACTTCCCCTATTTTTCTTCAACATACTATAAGGGCAATAAGATTAAAAAGGGTCAGTAGTAGCCTAATATTTCTCTGCCCTACGTTTTAGCCCACAGGATGTGAAGTACAAACATAATGTTCTTCGTCTCTTCATTTCAATTCAAGTCAGATTCCGGAGGAGAAAGGCAAGGAAATAGCCCCCAAGTACAAATAGCGCTAGGACTAAAGCAGTTTACTAATTGACATCAGTGTTGGTGTTATTGCTATGGAAACAGTTGGCAAGCTTTGCAAGTCTACAGATGTGGGCTATATCTGATGGTCTGCCAACTCGAGAACGGAGGACAAAAACTTTGAAGATCACTTCTTGCTTTATCACTGGTGTTTACAAAGTAAGTGCATTCATTACCAATGATGACTGCTTGAATATTAATAAGGACATGAGTAATTATTATCTCTCTGATGCCAATAGATGGGCCTTTAAAATCTTACTTCCCAAGCACTGCCGAAGTCATAATAAAACTCCTTGTATGCTATTTATTTTTTTATCTCACTCAAGTCGTGTTCTGATTGAGTCGGTCTCTATATATTTGCTATCACAAAAAGGCTCCCAGGCCCCAAAAAGTTTGAGAACCCCTGCAATACGAGTAACAACAAAGTGTTTACCAATCAGATTGTGAAGCTTTTCTAGAGAACAAACTCAGCGAAAACCAAAGACTCTGCATCATGCAATCATCATGTTCTGGAATAGATCTATAGTAGTGTGCATGTTAACCCTTCACTTCTAAATGCAATGTATGACACATGAGGAAATGGTAGTAGCTGATGTAAGTTGAATGGATGTTTGTTTTGAAATGAAGGCTATATTTTCTTGTACTCGTTGCAGTAATTTTCAGCACACATGTTTTTTTCATTCGATAACTCACAATGGTGGGTCTCACACCTCCTTGATGGCTGTGAAACAGAACGATTCTGCCACTCACACAGTAGACATACCATAACAATGGCAGCCTTGTTCAAGGTCAAACAAATCCTGTTTGCTCCATTTATTTCTCAAAAACCAATACATTTTAATATGAGTGACATGCATATCTTAAAAACTAAGATAAATACTGAAAATAGCAATAACGCTCATCATATTATGAGCAAAGAAAGTTATATACAGAAAAACATTGATTTAAACCATTTTTCTAAAGGCACCCATAAAACACTTCCCATTAAGTCTTATCATCCCCTATGGGGATACGGCACTCCAGATTTACACCTCATACTCCTAGAGATCTAGAGGCTATGTCCATTCTAGTGGTTATATTTCTATGGACCTAACATCCCAATGAAATCCCCAAACAGAGCCCTCCACTAACAAACCCACTGAGGTGAGGAGGATGACGCAGGTGCTCAGCAGCCTGAGTGCAATGTCAGTTTGACATTTTACTGCATTGTTAGCAGCTAGTAGCTGCACTTGCTACAACATCTACTAAACTGTGATCAGATAAACTTTGATTTATAGTCTGCCAACTCCTTGTCACTTTTATTTAATTTAAGTTAGTTAAGAACAAATTCTTATTTTACAATGATGGCCTACCTCAGCCAAACCCTCCCCGGGTGTGATACAGCCTAGGATCAAACCAGGGTCTGTAGTGACACCTCTAGCACTGAGATGCAGTGACTTAGACTGCTGCGCCACTTGGCATGACAATGAGCAATGAGGTTGGAAAGAGCACAAACAAATCTGGGACCAGGCTAGGTGCTCTTACTGCTCACCTTGTCCAGTATGAATCTATTGAGGTAAGGCATGTAACCCTGGTTGGACACAGGGCCCTCATCATCATCCTTAAAATGCTCCTCCAGTGCCACCGGGTCATGGGGTACCTTCATCACGGTGCACAGGTTATGAGAGAGCACCTGTAGAGCCACAGTCAGATCAGATCATGCAGTCAGGGAAACCGTTGCCGTCATAGTAATATAATTCACCAGATATCCCCCCCCCCCCCCAATGCTCAGAAGCATTTTATACAGGATATGCACAATGAGTCTGGGGGCGAGGTTACTGTCATACTGTTGGCATTCACTGGGCATAGTAGAGATATGACGCTACAGTAATATTGGGGTGTCCAAAGGGATATCAAAAAGATTCCTCATACAAGCGGGCATCATACTTCCATTAATACAATTACATGGAGATTTTTCAAAAGGATCTCTGTTTAGTCTAAGATCACATTGACATGCATGACTAAGCATGTGTTGCTGTCAGTTCAAGCATTGCTGCCCAAGCATTACTTCTGTTCCTTCCTGGAAACATTTACAAAAAGTGTGTTGAAAAGTTCCTTGTTGAGATGTAGAGTGAAGTAAATATATAAAAAGAAATCTTATGATATTTATAAACAAGCCACTCATGAACATCTAGAATCTAGAAAATCGGAACAGACTGGACTGTCTGAAAAATAATATTAACAATGGATGGTTGACAACATTTCCCGAGCCAGTCAGGATGTTCACTATGCAGTGTTGCGATAGCTCAGGTGGAATTTAGGTGCTGAATGAAAGGTGAAAAGACAAAATTTCCAGATATTGAAAATACTTATTTTCTGGATGTCGAAAGTATGTTTATACGTCTATGATTGGTTCAGATTTTGTCCAGTCCGGACCAAAAATCAACGTCCAAGGATGTTGAAATCAAAGGCCGGTCTGGACTGCACCAAAAAACACACACACAAAAATACAGTCAGTACTAAAAAAAAAGGACCAAAGAAATACGTCCAAGAGACGTTGAGGTCGGTAAATGTTTTGTGGAGTGTCTTCATCAGAGCCTGGCTGGTACACAGACCACCAGGCAGACAGACAGACCCAGACAGGAAAAGAAGACCTAGCATTCCAAAGCAGTGCCCCTTGCCTTTTACAATCTCAACACTCTTACTGTAGATTCTGTTCAAATGACAGAATATCGCGTGTAAAGCAAGATTATCATCAAGGCATGCATGTCCCACATTCATGGGTATCTGTCAATCAACAAAGGCTATTTCCATAGAACCATTGTTATTCCTGTTTTTGTGAGAAAATGCTAGACATAGACATGAGTAAGAGAAAATACTACTGATATAAGCAGAAACTGAGTAGCCTGTGAGTTGAGGGACAGCAGAAGTTTGTCTTTACTTTGCTGTCGATGTTGCCGACTGAATTATCACTTGGCAGTTGACACAAAATTCCCTATTGTGAGGGAAGCGAAGCAACACAAAAGTATAGTGTATAGTGAATTATACATGGTCAAATATTTTTTTATCCAACTGATTAGAACTTTTTGTTTGGGTCTGATATTCGGATCAGCTAAATGAGAAAATATTCCATGGTTAGAATTAATTTAGAATTCGGTTAATCTATCAAAAAGCAAACAATCGTTAATTTTACTTCATTATGAAATAATACTGTAGGTCTAATAACTACGCTTTAAAGCCTACCTTGAGCTGTGATTTGGACACTTTCCCACTTTGATCCACGTCCAAGGCTGTGAATGCGTGCCATATTGACTTCAGAAGTTCATCTCGTAGTAGTCCCATGTTCGTAGTCCCTGGTGCGCTCGTTGTCAAAGTAAAGCTGCAACTTTTTTCGGACACTGACACATAAGACAGTCACGTGATCGAGTGTCGCAGCAGGAAACTGACACCGTATCACCCAATGACTGTGGGCTCTACAAAGCGCATAGTTGTGAAGCGTGTTGAGCTTTCATCAATATTCAATTGTAGAGTAAACGGTCAATTGGCAACAAATAATATCTTAATAAAAACATGTCCAAACAATGAACAAGTCTGTTGCATAATGGTACAGACGATCAGTTTACAATAAACTATGAAACAAAGTTTGCATAATCTGCAAGACCACCATCTCTAATTTATCTTCCTTAGATAACGCGGTCTTTCCCAGAATACCATGTGTAGTGCCAGTTGTTTTTGTTTACAGCAACATCCATCCACAAACATGACCGTTCCAAGGCATCCATATTATCGGGAGTGAATTTATTAAAATTGGAACAAGTAACATGAAACCAATAGCAGTCAAAATAATCTACATTGTTGTAAAACATGTACAAATGTAAATGAGTCAATAATGCTACAGTCGCGATGTTAGGTGCAAGCTTAAAATACTGACTTTACTAAAACAATTGTCCAGTGGCTCTATGCATCATATATAAAATGACACCGGGGCTTGACACAATGATCCACTTCGACCAACCCATTACAGATTGGATGACTCATCATGAATAATTAACATGAGTAAAACATCTTAAACAATCAGTGTACACAACTCAGTACATAATGAACTTCAGATAGGAAATGTATTACAGATGCAACACATTGAAACACCATGTTTTATAGAAGAGATTGATTACTGAAACTATTCTAAACATCTGAATGGAATTTATAAATTCACTGAACTCCACTCCAGTTCAAGACAAACCAACATATATAGCAGCAGTATGCATTTTTACATCTAGCAGACACTCTTACCCAGAGCGACTTACAGTAGGGAGTGCATACACTTTCATACTTTTTTTCGTACTGGTCCCCCATGAGAATTGAACCCACAACCCTGGCATTACAAGAGCCATGCTCTACCAACTGAGCAAAAAAGTTTTACATAAGGCAAGTTCAAAGTGCTCATTGTATCATTCCTAGTCAATGGTCCAGTTCCACTACCTGACATCAGGTATAACAGACTACGGTGCAAATTTGTATCACACCATCCCAAACCCTCACACTGGCTACAGAATGTTCTAGCATCCGCCCACATTTCATGAAAAACAAATATCGGCTTTGTTATTTAATAGAAACTGGCAGAAAATGCCAAGTGCTTGGGAAGGTAACAACCCTTTCACTCTTTAGTCAAATCATTTTTGTCCATGGTCTTACTAACCCTTTCCAAGTGCCAAACAGTAAGAACTATCATAGTCGTTTTTGACACTCTGAAGCCCATCTCTCCATGTCTGCCTAGGGAGGCCTGCCCAGTTCACTGTTGAGTGCAACCAGGGTCGTATTCATTAGAGCACACAGTAGGAAAAAGTTTTGCAACCAAAAAAACAAGCATTTCTAACTGGACAATTTCCGGTAGTCCCACTCCGTTTTGGCCTGCCCCCCCCCCCCCCATGTCACATCTAGTGAACACGACCCTGTCGGATACCCATTTGGGTTGGCAGTTGGCCCGCTCAGTAGATAGTCAGGCTGACTGAGCGGTTCATCTTCTTGCCGATGAGCCTGGAGCTCCTGCTGGACTGAAGGGTAGAGCGCGTTAGGACCCTATCAGAGATCAGAACCTTCTCCTCTGCGGCTACTTTGGCCTGCTGGGCCTTCTTCAGCTCCCTGCACGAGGACAAACACATTGTTAGAGAAGCCTTTCATAACTACCAAGAACATAGTAATTGCATCCGAAATGGATTCCTGAATCAATAAAAAGTAGGTAGCATCAAGTCATTTCTTCACAAAACAAACACTATATCGTAGTATTATCCATAACAGTCCTACTTACAATATGATAAATGAAAAAGGAAGGAAAGCCTTGAGACATGACATGAAGAGGGCACGTACTTCTGTAGTAGTGCATTTTTGAACTTCTCTGCGTTGAGTTCCACACGGAGCTGGTCAGCGCTCATGCGGGAGGCAGTGAGGAGGACGGGATGCTTGGTGAGGGAAGAGGCAGACGGTCTACTGGCAGGGTCAGGGTGGATCATCAACTGCAGCACACAATACATTAATACCACTAATTAAACATTATTACTACTGCTTGTCCTGCACACAAACCACCATTACAGAATGAAGCACTGCATCCAACATGGCACCCTAAACCCTTTATAGTGCACTACTTTCGACCAGGGCTTAGGTCAAATATGCGCACTATGTAGGGAAAGTGTACCATTTGGGAAGCACCCCTGGTCATTTCTAGTCATACCTTCAGTAAACTTGGGAATTCCTGTGAGAGCACTTGAGGTATCGCAGGTAGTTTTCCTTGTCTGATGTCATGCCACTTGTCACCATTAGTTGGGAGTGGTTCAGCTCCTGAGGCACTGATCACAGTCAGTGCTAGGGCAAAAATATCTGCCCTGGTGAGGTTTCTGTAGTCCTGAAAAACACATTGGTTCAGTTGTTAGGTCACATGATTTTGGATAATTTAACAAATGAGGTGGTATGGGGAGGAGTTATCCAATTACCTCTTGTAAGACTTCATTGGCCAGGTACCTGCTGTCCCCTTCTTCAACTTGAGGATTGTCCATTCTGGTCACATGGCCAAGATCACCTGAGGGAAAAATAAATTTAAAAAACATCAGAATCAGTCTGCCTGGATGACAACTACACTCAATTATTAGATTGTTTCATTTGCATGATGTTTTCTATTTGATTTTTTTTGTTGAAGTACCTATTTTGTAAACAACATTTGTATTTGGTCCTTCATCATCGTCAAATTGATCGACACACACCACAGTCCTTCGGGATAAGAAGATGTTGCCTGAGAAAAGTAAAGCACGGCAAGTGTTAAATCATAAATATTTGAAATGATTTCAAAAGCTGAGCTGTATGCAAAACTTGGCAGTTTCTTACTTGGCTTGATGTCCATGTGAACCAGAGAGGTGGAGTGAATGTACTTCAGTCCACGGGCCACCTGAAGGAGAAGGTCCTTGAGGTCCAGCTCAGAGAAGAAGCGCATGGTTCTGTAGTTCTCTGAGACCACGTCTGCCAGTGTGCCGCCGTTACAGTACTCATTCTGTATGAGCATGTGGTCGTCCTCTGACCAGGCAGAGTAGTACCTCACTACATGGGGGTGCTGTCCCAAGACCGCGTGGGCATACACCTCCCGGAGTGCATTCTGTCTGAGGAAAACAGAACACAATATTAGCACAAAAATGGCATAGCATTAAGGTCAACAAGGCGTTTAAATTTACACTTGGATTGTCAGCTTTTCAAAATCCAAGATTCTCTTACTCGTCTACAGATCCAGCGAGTGGCTTCTTTGAGCGTTTGATGGCATAGATGCAGCCATCAAGTCTTTTCACACATTTGAAGACAGAGCCAAACTCCCCAGATCCTATCTTCTCCAGCTCATGAAACTCTGTGGCATATCTTGACATCATGTTGCTATCCAGAAGAGTCATTCTCTGCAAGGAAAGGACAGAGTTGCTTATACACTTATCTAAAGTATGTCACATGCACCGAATACAACAGCTTACAGTGAAACACTTACTTACAAGCCCTTAACCAACAATGCAGTTAAGAAAATAGCCCCCCAAAGTGAGAGATATGAACAAATAATTAAAGAGTAGCAGAAAATAACAATAGCGGGGCTATATACAGGGGGTACCTGTACAGAGTCAATGTGCAGGGGGCACCGGTGTCGAGGTAATATGAACATGTAGGTAGAGTTAAAGTGACTAGACATAGATAATAACAGAGTAGCAGCAGCGTAGAAGGGGGGGGGGGCAACCCAAATAGTCTGGGTAGCCATTTGATTAGATGTTCATGAGTCTTCTGGCTTGAGGGGAGTAGCGGTTTAGAACAGTCTATGACTAGGGAGGCTGGAGTCTTTGACAATTTTGAGGGCCTCCCTCTGACACCGCCTGGTATAGAGGTCCTGGATGGCAGGAAGCTTGGCCTCGGTGATGTACTGTGCCGTACACACTGCCCTCTGTGGTGCATTGTGGTCGGAGGCCGAAGCAGTTGCCATAAACAACTATAAAAAGTAAAACGTATATTTGTGATTACAAAAATGTACCTTTGATGGTGGAACGATGTCCTCTTCACACTCCGCATCACTGGCTTCCATGTCCTCTCCACATGAGCTTTAGAGACCAAGGTAAACAAGTAAACAAAATGTGTTATATAACCTTCCAACCACTGGAGGGCAGACAATCCCTACAAGTGCACATTGTGAGTGTGACCATGTGGCTTTGGGTTGCTGACAACAAACACGCAATAGTCAACTGATTTAATGCACACTATAGATCTAGAAGCATGTCTGAATCTATTGTCAACTAAGAATAGGCCATGCTCCATTTACACCAACAGAAATACGAATCTCCCAATTCTAAGATGCTTCTTTTTTTTTGTATAACAGTCATGAAAGAAACTTGAGTTGTGGCACAGTAGTAAAATATGATCTACTTTACAACACTAACTGCAACTACTTTTGAGTTTTATAAAATGGTTCTGACAAGAGTTCCACAACTACCTTAGGATATTGGAGAAAATAAAGAGGAAATAGAGTTTGTTTGAAGACAAGTCCCACTCCCACAAAATCCCAATGTAACACCTGGTAAATGATGACATCAGTATAAGGTATAATTCTCTTACTCATTCCTCTGTGATCTCTTTCGGTTGTTCCTTTGTAACGTTGCTCTCTGGATCAGTAATGAGTCAGGGGTGAATGGATTGATGTTGATCATGGGTGTCGGTCTACTCCTGCTGTCTGTGTGTGGTCTGCCTGTTGAGTCCCCATTCATGTTGACACCTACTCCTACCCGGCAGACTGTGGATCCTATGGCCACTGCCCTGGCTCTGGACAACAGACTCTGAAAGGGAAAACAAAACATTCCATTAGATAAGAATAACAGGTGTATAGTTGGTGAGGGTCATATGAACAAATATTGAAAACAAGTCACAAGGAGATCAATGACTCAGAGTAAACTCATCTATCCCATTGCCAGGTAATATAATCAAACTATTTAGTCTTCTCATGTTCAAACATGTTGAGGACAGAAATAGTCAGTCATATTGCACTGTTGCTGGTTATCTCTGGCTGAAAACTTTAAAAAGTTCATTTGATCTTACAGAATCATTTGAAAACAACATGTTACTGTAGTTAACCTTAGGTGTGTGTGGGACATCAAATAGCCGGAGTTTTCTGAAGGTTTTATGGGGCGGTGTGTCGGGACAACCGGGAATGGGAGAGCTTCCATCCTCCTGATTGTAGGAAAATTCCGGGGACGAGCTGTTGTAGTAGGGCCGGGCCCCTTTTCTCGGAGAAAGTGACCCCTTCATCAAGTCAGTCCCTGGTGATTTTAGGGGGAAAAGACATCCAAATCCCTCCTCATCCCAATGTTCAACGCGATCCTCCGCGGTAGCGGTCTTCATGGTGCTGTTACAGACGTCTTGGTTTAAGTAGGAATTCTGTCTCGGCGATTGCACTGGGGAGTCCATTTCGGCGAGACTCGACTCGGCTCCAATGCTGTTGTTGCCATCGTCCTCTCCGTCACTCTGGTTGAAGTCTAGTCTCTGTCGAATAGGTCCCATCTTCGGGGACCTACTGACGAACATTCGGCAACTGAAACTCATAACTTCCCAGGCGCAGTAAAGTTGGCTATAATGTAAAAGTGGCTAGTTAGCCAAATCGTTTCAAATTATCCCGAGTAGCTTGACATCCGTGTGCCCATGGCGCTACAATCTTGAGTCAATTTGTAATCCAAAATGACGTGGCTAAATAAATTAGCTAACGTTTGCTCACTAACTTTGCAAATACGTTAAAACGGTTAGCTAGCTACAGTAGCACGGTAACGCGTTATCTTCGTCCCATGGGGAGCACACCGTACTAGCAAACACACGATATATTATGCTTATTTACTACATAAAAACGAGTTTAGTACGTGTCTAGCAGTGAAAATACTCCAGTCGACTTTTTGTTTACCCGAAATATTGTCACAATTTGTTCTGACAACACTGCTCCGCTTCCCGCGACCGTTGGCAGAATTATTCCAATCTAAAAAAAAAAAAAGATTCCAATCTTCAGCCAATGAGAACACATTCCTGAAGTTTGAAACGCGGGCGTTACATCCTTCGAAGCTAAATTTTACGTCACTAATTGAACTTTGGACACGCACGTCACTTTGGCGCGAATTGAATCCTTGGATCTTAAAAAATAAAATAAAAATTATCCTTTGACGCTTTTAATTAATTTGTCCGCAACATTAGTCCCCATTGTTCTGTATTGTAATTCATTGCCCTTGATCTTCTCAGCTATTCTTCTAGCATTCACAAGAGACACTGATGCTTTCTGAAATTGCTTCTTAGTATATCATTAAGTATTTAACAAAAAGCCAATATTCCCAAAAATCTTAAATTTATAAGAATTGTCCAACAGCTCATATAATAGTATGAGCTGATGACGTAAATATGTGGAAGAGACATTTTAAGCACTTGCTATAAACAAATATACTGGGTCTTACACATACAAATAAATTAAATTAAATACTAAACAATATAAAATCAAGTAGATTTCAGATTATAAATCCACAACATTATCACAAAAACAATATAGAATTGTACTGCTTTATTTAACAACCAATGTGTATCCATTATTTGTACATATTCAAAGTTAAAATATATGCTGGATTCAAAACATTGGCTATTTACTGTATATACACAGAATACAATATTCACACATGGAAAAAATGGTACAAAAAGTCCAAAACACATTACATTTCTATAACTCATTCATGTAGCAACGCACATCTTACTCATGGATGTTTCAGCATTACAGACTCTGTGGAGCCATATCAAAATGTCTATTTACAAATCTTAATAAAGAATTTCATGTTTGATTTAAGAACAATACTCTTGAGTCAGAAAACTGCAGAATATGTATAGATCTTGTTCTCATCAAATATTTCAATAGAAGTCATAGTACTGAAAGGATTATCTAATCTTCCAATCCCATCTCTCCTTGTTGTATTCTTGATGCTATCCTGATGGCTTCTTCGAGTGAAGGTTGTTCACTGAGCTAAGAAACACAAAGGTTGAAATCACAAAGTGAGAAAACATAATATTATTTATGCAAAATTGGTGTGATCAGGTGTAAGTAACATATTTTGTATCATCTTGTCATTAGCTACTTTAGTTTAAAAACTAAGGCTCCTTCCTTTGCAGTAAACAGTAGCTCATGTAGGCGTCAAAGGGAAGCAAACCTACATAGCAGACTGACTGGGTGGAGTCTACAGGGATGAGTCAAGTCTAACCTTATTTACTTAAAATACCTTGTATTAACATCACAATGGAATGACTGATGTGATCATTGAATACCAACACACTGAATGTTATTGTTTCTATTTACCAACAGATTTGTCAGGAATAGTCAGCAGTCTAGAATAGACAGGAGTGGTGCAGAGTTCCTAAAACACGTGTACCTCAAGACTGAATAGGACCCTTAGTGATGGTCAATAATCTCAGATTCACACTGCTGTAGGCCAGCTCAGTGACTACAATAGAATGCACTGTACTTCTTTATAAGTACAGTGAGTTAGGCTAACAAACAGCTGTTTGTGAGTTAGGCTAACAAACAGCTGTTTGTGAGTTAGGCTAACAAACAGCTGTTTGTGAGTTAGGCCAACTGTGAGTTAGGCCAACTGTGAGTTAGGCCAACTGTGAGTTAGGCCAACTGTGAGTTAGGCCAACTGTGAGTTAGGCCAACTGTGAGTTAGGCCAACTGTGAGTTAGGCCAACTGTGAGTTAGGCCAACTGTGAGTTAGGCTAACAAACAGCTGTTTGTGAGTTAGGCCAACTGTGAGTTAGGCCAACTGTGAGTTAGGCTAACAAACAGCTGTTTGTTAAAGTTACTGCAGTGTCATTTGAACTCGTTATGCTTCTCAGCATCCAATGGGAATATATTGTGTGCCCAGCTTGTCTCTTAATGTTGCAATATTTGGTGTTTTGTGTCAGAGGGAGTCCCCTACCTGGACAGCGATCTGTGTGCCGTTTGAGGTGGCTAACAGAGTGACAGGGTGAACACCCTCCTCTGTCTGCATGCCCTGAAAGGAGGCCAAATCAATGGCCACCTGGGGGGGGGGGGGGGGGGAGGTCCAAAATGTATTAAGACCTGAAGTCCAAAACGCATCACAAGTCTGAAGAGGGGGTTTTGCCCTTTAAGTGGAAAGTACCCAGTTCTATTGGTGTTTGCTGTGGGTGTGTTGATAGAAATAGAATCACTAGTCATCATTCTAGTTCTGTCACTGTTAAGGTATCAAACAGAACTAAATAAAATAAAATTTCATATTAAATCAAATGTATTTATATAGCCCTTCGTACATCAGCTGATATCTCAAAGTGCCGTACAGAAACCCAGCCTAAAACCCCAAACAGCAAGCAATGCAGGTGTAGAAGCACAGGGACACATTTGGGGATTTCAGATCATGGTGGTAAAGTTTTAGTAAAACTCACCTGCTCTTCTGTACCATCTGCTGCTACCATGGTGACAGAATGTGTTCCATCTGCATTAAGCATTTCATGGGAAGGAACCGTGAAGGTGGTGCCATCACTGGTTACCATGGTAATTGTGTTTCCCAACGCCTGCATGTCAGCCTGGGAGATACTGACCTGGGAATGAAAAGGCATGTAACATTTTATCATATATATATATCTTACCATTTGCCCTCTATGAAACATTGTACAGCTACACAAATCAGTCTTCTGTGGGAAGCACTGGAGTCAACATGGGCCAGCATCCCTGTGGAATACTTTCGACACCTTGTACAGTCCATGCCCAACAAATTGAGGCTGTTCTGAGGGTAAAGGTGGGGGGGTGGGGGTGAGTGAAACTCAATAGTAGGAAGGTGTTCTTAATGTTGTGTACACTCAATGGATAGTGTTTATATGTGAAAACTATTTAAGATGCATACTTTCAGTTTTTCCAAACTCACTTCACTCGCGCATAAGAGAGGCTTGCAGTACTGGCACATGCGCAGATCAAATACATTGCTAGAATGCCGATTGAGCTGTTTACATGTCCTAATCATTCAAAAACCAGGTGTTTTTAATTTGCATAAGCTTATTTCAATTATGACCATACACCGATTAAGATAAGCATAGTTAGGTGTTTACACGACTAATGCCATACTTGGTCCTCTGTCATAATCAGTTTCATATTTAGTTATTAGCGTGCATGTAAACATACCCAGTGTATGGTGCCATGGGTATAGAGGTGTGCAGATGTAGGGGGATAAATGGGGTTGTTGAGACATTAAGAGAGGTAACATAGAAATAGAATGAATATGCTCACTCTAGTTTAGTATTTGCTAACCTGTTGGGTAGTGAAGTGTTATCAAATGCACATCCCTCAACAGGGTGCAGGCCTGAAAAAACTAGGTATAAAATAAATAGAGCCTGCACACGCATAAGCTCCACCACGCACCTTTATTCACAAACAATGTTTCCATCCTTTAAGCCATTTCCTCTGAACGCTATCTGATTTACTTTTTATTATGACAACTACTGTTGGGTATTAACATAAGTTTTGTCTACCTGATATAAATGTCTACAGTTATAATATTCAATCAATAAATATATATATAGTGCCTTCGGAAAGGATTCAGACCCCTTGACTTTTCCACTTTGTTACGTTACAGCCCTATTCTAAAATGGATTTTTTAAATTATCCTAAACAACCTACATACAATTCCCCATAATGACAAAGCGAAAACAGGTTTAAAAATGTTTGCAAATTCATTAAAAATAACAGAAATACCTTAATTCATATAAGTATTCAGACCATTTGCTATGCAACTCGAAATTGAGCTCAGGTGCATCCTGTTTCCATTGATCATCCTTGAGTTGTTTCTATAACTTGACTGAAGTCCACCTGTGGTAAATTCAATTGATTTGACATGATACGGAAAAGCACACACCTGTCTATATATAAGGTCCCACAGTTGACAGTGCATGTCAGAGCAAAAACCAAGCCATGAGGTAGAAGGAATTGTCCGTAGAGCTCCGAGACAGGATTGTGTCGAAGCACAGATCTGGGGAAGGGTACCTAAACATTTCTGCAGCATTGAAGGTCCCAAAGAACACAGTGGCCTCCATAATTCTTAAATGGGTGAAGTTTGGAACCACCAAGACTCTTCCTGAGCAATCGGGGGAGAAGGGCCTTGGTAGGGGGGGGGATGACCAAGAACCTGATGGCCACTGACAGAGCTCTAGAGTTCCTCTGTAGAGATGGGAGAACCTTTCAGAAGGACAACAATCTCTGCAGCACTCCACCAATCAGGCCTTCATGGTAGAGTGGCCAGACGGAAGCCACTCTTCAAGAACAGACACATGACAACCCGCTTGGAGTTCGCCAAAAGCCACTGAAAGACTCTCAGACCATGAGAAACAAGATTCTCTGGTCTAATGAAATCAAGATTGAACTCTTGGACCTGAATGCCAAGTGTCACGTCTGGAAGAAACCTGGCACCATCCCTACGGTGAAGCATGGTGGTGGCAGCATCATGCTGTGGGCATGTTTTTTAGCGGCATGGACTGGGAGACAAGTCAGGATCGAGGCGAAGGTGAACCGAGCAAAGTACAGAGAGATACTTGATGAAAACCTGCCCCAGGGCTGCCGAGTGGCTCAGCGGTCTAAGGCACTGCATCTCAGTGCTAGAGGCGTCACTGCAGACCCTGTTTCGTTTCCAGCCTGTATCACACCCGGCCGTGATCGAGAGTCCCATAGGGCAGTGCACAAGTGGCCCCGCATCATCCGGGTTAGGGTTTGGCCGTCATTGTGAAAAAGAACTTGTTCTTAACTGACTTACCTAGTTAAATAAAATTTAAAGAAAATAGTTAATCTTCCAACAACACAGAACACAGCCAAGACGACTCAGGAGTCACTGAATGTCCTTGAGTGGCCCAGCCAGAGCCCGGACTTGAACACGATCGAACATCTCTGGAGAGCTGAAAATAGCTGTTCAGCAACGCACCCCATCCATCCTGACAGAGCTTGAGAGGATCTGCAGAGTAGAACTGGAAGAAACTCCCCAAATACAGGTGTGGCAAGTTTGTAGCGTCATACTTAAGACTCAAGGCTGTAATCACTGCCAAAGGTGCTTCAACAAATGACTGAGTAAAGGGTATGAATATTTATGTAAATGGAATATATCAGTTGTTTTTTAGATTTCTAAAAACAAGTTTTTGCTTTGTCATTATGGGGTATTGTGTGTAGATTGATGAGAAAAAAACTATTTAATCAATTTTAGAACAAGGCTGTAACGTAATAAAATGTGGAAAAAGTCAAGGGGTCTGAATACTTTCCAAATGCACAGTATGTGTGTGTGTGTACACACACACACAAAATATATCCCCTTTCAACTTATATGTATAGACTGCTCTAATTGATGCTTGTCCTATGTCTAAAAATTTGGTTGTGGTACACTTCCGGTGAAATGAAAAAATTAAATGAGTGTGAAGACTCCATTTATTTTATACTAACCTGTTGAGTTCCATCCGGGTGTGTTATGAGCTGCACATGCTGCTGACCAATGGCTTCAGTCTCAGTCATCTGTTCCGAACAGGACTCCTCTTCTTCCTCCTCAACCGGGGCAAAATTCACTGAGGGATCATCGATGGCCTCTGAATCACATGGAATACCAACAATGACATTTCTCAATTATCGTCTCGTGACTCAGTCATTACTCTGGTTGCAGTCCTAATAAGGGCATAACAGCAGTCAGTGATTCATCGAGAGTCAACCTTTAAACAGAGGTATACGTCAGACTTCAGAGGTAATCTACAGGTAACTGCCAAGATAAAAGCAAACGCTTGAGTAAATTAGGGACACAGTATATTGAAAGCAGGTTCTTCCACAAAAGGTGTGGTTCTTGAGTTAAATAAGCAATTAAAAAACATCCCATCATGCTTAGGGGTCATGTATTGAAATGCCCAGATGCTCATTACTTTGGCTACCATAGCTAGAAGAATACTGTGACTTTGAAAGAGGGGTCTCAAAGGAGCATAGGGGGTTTAAAGTGTGTGTCTCAGTCTCCAGATCTCAATCAAATTGTAAACTTATGGGAGATTCTGGAGCGGCACCTGAGCATTTTCCATCACCATCAACAAAACACCAAATTATGGAATTTCTCATGGAAGAAAGGTGTCACATCCTTCAAAATGAGTTACAGACACTTGTATGCCAAGGCGCATTGAAGCGGTTCTGGAGGCCCAACGTCCTATTACGACACTATGTTGGCGTTTCCTTTGTTTTGGCAGTTACCTGTATGTTCATGCTTATTAGGTCACCACTAGTTACACCTTCGTACACATAGGTTGGGTTCTTTTTTTTCTCCTCCCCAAAAAACAGAGGAGAGGAAAGACAAATAAGATGAAGTCATCCATTGATGACTAATACATCTGTGTAAGGTGGTGTTGACTTCCAAGCCTGACCTGTAGGGGGTTCGTAGTAGGCCTCCTGCTCTTCCTCAATGGGCTCTGTGACGTTATGCGCTGTGCGTTTGTGCATGGCCAGGGTAGAGATCTGCTTGTAGGTCTTCCCACAGTGGTTGCAGTTGTAGGGCTTGCATGGTGTGTGGACAACGTGGTGTTTGTAAAGGCTGGAGTACTCTGTGAACCGCTTGTCACAGCCTGGGACTGTGCATACGTAAGGCTTCTCTCCTGTAAATACATCCATTTCATTAATCACACTGTAAAAAGGCCACACTACAAAAGGACTGAATCATGTTGTTGTGTGATTTTTAACATAAAGAAAAACATAAGGACTACATACCTGTGTGGATCCTCACATGGTTCTTATAGTTGGTGGCACTGGCGAAGGCTCGCCCACAGCCAGGCTCTGCACAGTAGTAAGGCCTCTCCCCTGTGTGTGTGCGAATGTGCACCTTCCTGATGTTAGATGTAGTAAACGATCTCCCGCACCCCTCAAATGGGCACATGAATGGCTTCTCTCCTACAGCACAGCGGGGATGATGAGCTTGTTCAAGACCTCTTCAAGTTCATGGTTGAGATTATTTATAAACAGCATGATCACATGATTTCTAATCCAAATCCGAGGACAAAAAAAAATAGTTGTACACTGTAGATTGCATATGTAGGGATAAGATTAGGTATAAATCTGACTCTGGACAAGTTTTGTACCTGTGTGGGTTCTGATGTGCTTTTGGAGGTCACCTGACGTTTTGAACGACTTTGCACAGTGCACTTCCTGGCAGCGATAAGGCTTCTCACCAGTGTGTGTCCTGATGTGGCTTTTCAGACCATACCCTTTTGGGGAAAAAACAAACACATTTTGCAGAGTTGGAAACATGTGCTGTACGTTTAATGGATCACAGTCACACTGACCGACATTGTTCAGATAATGAGGAATTGTTCAAACTGAGGAAAATGATATCTCCTTAGCCATTTCAACAACGTTACTGTGACTTATGCCGAGAGCCCCTCCGCTTCATATCTCAAAGGATTATGGACCTTTGCATTAGTCTGAAGGTCGTTTATTACCTGTAGCAAACTTCTTTCCACAGCCCAGATGATCACACAGATATGGCCGGTCACCTGTGTGGTACCTCTCATGTACCTGCAGAGGGCAGAAAATAGCAAATCAAACAAGATTAACAGATCAGTCATTTGGACCAGTTGAGTCTGACTCATTCTACATTCAAGAACCCAAATCGTCTTCAGAGAGTGAGTGTGCTTTACCTTCAGATGGTGTGCGGTTGTGTAGAGTTTCCCACAGCCCTCATAGTCACAGCGGAAAGATTTCTCTGTCGACTGCTCCCTAGAACTACGACCACTCTGCCTTTGAAGCACAATCTGAAAGAAATATGTATCCAATGTAAGCTGGTGGTAAATATGATATGACATAGATAAACATGAGAAGTACAGTACCTGCATCTGTACACCACAATCTTGCTCAGCTCTCATCAGTACGGAGTTGACATCATCAGCTTCCACCTGAGAAAACAAAGGGGGAAATAACCAGTGACCATTTTACCTCAAACACTGATAGGGTATTTGAAAATTGCATATACTGCTGAGTTGATGAGCTGTTAAGATACAATGTCAATAGCAAACTACCTTAGCGGTGTATTGTTCCAGCACGTTGATGGTCTCTTGGTCGAGGGTTCCATCAGCGTTCAGGTCTGACACGGTTCCATCTGCCTGGATGGCCAGGATGGTGTTGGTTTGGGGCATCTGTACTGTGTGCTGGATGTAAGCTGTGGTGCCATCCTCCAGCTGAACAGCCTGCAGGGTATTCTGGTCATATGTATCTGTGAGGGAGTTTCATTTTAATATAGTACCCACTGCAAAAAGTTGTTTTAATTTTAAATTTACCCATTCAAATTTCTCCTCAAATATTTAAACACTGGGTAAAAACACATTCATTGACAAAGGGATTACAACAATCTTAAAAAGATGCAATATGCAGAAATCACTCCAGCATTTCCTAGCTGCTAAAATTATTACATTTGCTTAATTTCAGTTTGTGATAAAACAAACAATGTAGAGAATCACTGTACCATCTTAATCTCTGAAATATATTTTCAATAACCAAATATATTGTATTTTCAGCTGTTTGAAGCACGTGTACAAAAACCGAAAGTAAAAGATGCAAAAACTAAACTTAAGATCAGGAAGCATAGACAAAGTGCATATTTACCACTTATTAGGCTTTCAATGAGAACCGACAGATCTATGACTCCCATCTCGATGTGAATTTGGTCAGGTCACCCAAAAGGCTACATGTTGCAGCTTTAAGATTGAGACAAACCTTTTGGTGTGTGAATGTAAGCCGTTGTGCCATCTTCCAGCTGCACAGCCTGACCATCCTCAAGTCTCAGACCATCTCCTCCAATTACATCACACAAAGGGGATCCTGTCCATCTGTTGGCCTCCTCTGACAAGTAAAAATGGGAAAATATTGATATTATATTACTTTTCCCATCACAATACAGTTTAATCTTAAAGTGAATAGTGAAATGAATAAGCAAAATGCCTAAATTAAAAACAAAATAAGCAATGATTCATTAAAACACAGCAATAATTAACATTGCTAAGAGGTAAACAGACCTGCTCTTGGCATTGATACATGTTGGACATATGCAGTAGATCCATCCTCCAACTGAATGACCTGTCCATCCATGAACTTGCCATCTGAAATAGAGACTGCACTCTTCAATCAGACTGCTCTCATCAAATAATGGACTAAATCACGATAATAATCAATAGAAAGAATAAATCTGTCATGACTTGGCCAAGCAAGGTTATCAACTCTTTCTACATGGTCAGACCGTTTGGGGGTTACTTTATGGGGTCGTGTTCACTGTTAGTCAAGCCAATACCTTCGTGGCCACTTTCCATTACTATATGTTTATGGAGATTATTGAGATTTGAGTTACCTTTAGGGTTGTGCTGTATGTAAGCTGTAGAGCCATCTGCAAGGGTCACAGCCTGCAAACTCACAGTGTCCATGTCCATTTGATCACCATCTTTTGAACACAAATGACAAGGGAGAAAAAAAACTGTCTCTAAATGTATAACAGCACGTGTAAGTAACTTTTTGCTTTGCTGGAAACTTGGCAGAATCCCCACCGATAATGGAAAAGCATGGATGAACTCACCTGAAACAGCCTCTGCCAAACAGAGGGTGACCTGCTGAGTGTCTCCACCTGCATTTTGGAACTCTGCAATGCCCTGGGAGTCCCGGTTAATCTGAGCCAACAGCATTGTCGATCTGCCAGACGCACACACACACATACGTTAAATTCACTGTGTGTGTCACTTTCCATACAACTGTTGTAGTCAGACGCACAAAGATAACTTATGGATGCGACTAGACGCACTTTATTTAATTGGATAGCAGTGTCTGTTGCATTATTAAATCATATGTACACTAATAATACAAATCAAACGTCCAGCTGCTTCCAGCTGACATGTTGTACAACAGTCGATATGAGCAGCGCAGATTCAACAGTTCATGTTGTTGCCAAGTTGGATGGAACTTAATAGGGCAGTCAACAGTGCAGCTTCAGCTAGCTGTGTCAGACATAACGTTACCGTATCAACTATAAATGTGATTGGTATATTTGTTACCTATATATAGCTAGCTATAGGTAACGAACTAAATTAGACAGAAACGTTAGCTAGCTAGCGTTAGCGGAGAACAGTTTTTGTTCGATTAGCGTTAGTGAATTGATCACCGAGTGTCGGTTAGCTAACTAGTTCGTCATTCAAGTATCTACTAGCAAATGTTAAGAAAAGGCAAGTTCGTAAGCTAAAGAAACAGTCAATGAGGAAATCGAGTTTATAAATTAGCCTCTTAAACGAACTGCTAACGTTAACTAGTTAGCAGGCAGCAGTTAGTAACGTTAGTGTGAAGAGCGCGGACAAATAATTTGCTAGTGCTAATTAGCATGTGGGCTAGCGAATAATATATCTATATATTTTTTTAGACAATACATGATTTAAACTATGATTTAATGGAGTATATTTCTCATATCAAACGGCGAGCACAGATATCCCCTTCCGTCTCCCAAACTGGATATGGCTGTAGAAAGGCACACTGGGTAAAACCACATTTATACGAACCTCTAAAATTTCCAACAATCCCTTCGGTTCGACCACCATGCATCAGGGCAGGAAATGTTCTCCTGTGCGCGCACCCTGGAACATGTACAAAGATAGCTCTTGGCCCGATGATTGGCCAATATTTCAGTCACGAAAGCTTCTAGTAATCTCATTGGTTCAAAGTCATTTCAATCATTGACTAGTGACCTCCCATAGCCATTAATTCTTCTCATTCTACTTTTGGGGTACGTTCCATACTGGATCACAATTGCGACCGCTTAACTTTGCAAGTAAATTCAAAGATTTCCAATCAAATATTTAACCTCACATATGTTATTATACGTCATATTAGTGCTGTTCGTTCAGCACAAGAAACAAATATAATCCTAAAAAAACGTTTTCGAAGTTGGAAACAGCCATTTTGGAACCGCAAAGCCTCATGGTAGCCTAGAGGTCGAGCGAGGTAATGTGGGCAATGCAGTTGAATAAAACTCCAGGGTATTTGTAATGCATTTTATATACATTGACATTAGCCAGCAGTGTCTGTTAAATTAAACTACCCAGATCCAGGAAAACGATATGCAGTTTGAAGCAAGTTTACGGCCACGTTCTAGTTCGTCTATATCGTGCTGCGCAGTAATGCAGTCATATCGGTCACTGATAATGTAGACACTGTAAAGCTCTACTAGTGGGAGTGCTCAACGCTAGCCAAGGAGGACAAGACACCCCTCTAACCCATAGTAGCAAATGGAACTAGAATTAGCTGGTTAGTATATCAGCTGGTTAGTATATCAGCTGATGTACGAAGGGCTATATAAATAAATTTGATTTGATTTGGTTGCATAGTTCCAAATAGATTACACTTCACCTGATCTGAAAGAGTATACAACCACCCAAAATAGGCTCAAAATCAAATTACTGAGTGCACAACTGTGTAGCTGTTAGTAAACAGTCAAATGCATGCAATCCAACTTAACTTTTTTTTTAATATGTTGTGTATATAGATGGTTCATTCATACACCAATCAAATGCTTGAGACCTTCACAATCAAGTCCAATTGTACATGCTTCAATGAAGCATCCAAATTGACTTTGTGCTCACAACACGTCTTGTATCCAAACTGAACACCAAGAGCATTCTCTTTTTTTCAGGAATCTAGAATGTTTCCACTTTAGCAGCAAAGTGATGCCACTCATTATTCTACACCGTAACCAAAGTTACAGTGGTTTGTGTTTTAAATGGTCTTAATTGATTTAAAAATTGCAGTCTGATACAGAAGGCTAGGAGACCTGAACATTATGAAAGTGCTAGTCATTAAATTTACAGAGATCAGGCATCACCATAGTGCCATGAAGTATCCAATATGCTACATATGAATACACTTGACACCTTACAAATGCCTCTGGTTGTTTTAGCAAGGCTACTTAAAAATCAAGAACCTTGGCTTGTATATACATAACAAACATGAGAATTTGTTAATGCAGAAAATAACAGACAACACTACTGCCAGAGGTATAATCTTATCACGCACGGCCTTTTGGCCAAAACAGTGAAAATGATGAAACACTTAGTCCCATTATCAATTTCAAATTGTTAAGCCCTCCCATTTTGTTTAAGAGGGAAGAAAAAAAGTCCCCGTCCTAGTATCCTCCACAGTGGATCCCAGAAGACAATGTTGTTTTGAGCTTTTTTTTCTCTCTTGCTTCAAGCTCAAGTTCTTGGTTTGTTTTCCCAGCCATTTGTTGCATTTGGTTGTCTTCCCACTTCTTCTGGTGCTATTTCCAATTTGATAGTCAGATTGAAGAGTCAATGAGAAGAACCAGTTCTGGAACCACTACTTAAGGGAACAACACAAGCTTTTTTCACTTCACTACAATCAGTCAGAGTAATAAAAGGGAGAAGGGACGACTCAATTCATTCCTGGAGCGTTGCCTCCAAAGTTGAAATTAGTTGGCACCACTTCTGGCACTGTGAACTTGTATCCGCCGTGCTTCTCGATCATTTTGGATTCTAGAATGAAGAAAATAGGGCAATTATACAACAGGCCAAACATGGTAAGTGTTTATTTCCTATGATATTAAAACAATTAAATAAAAAATTAACAGCTTATTGTATGACAGGGATACATTTACTTACCATGTGCTGCCCGTCTCTGGTCTGCAAGTGTGCCAATGTCATGAAGGTGTTTTCCTTGTTCCTCATCAAGGGTTTGTGTGAGTGCCTGGTACCATGCTGGGTCACGGGTCTGGATATCTGAGTTGGAGAAAAACATAGTTAAGTTTTCCCCCCACTTTTATGTATGATTTACACTTAAGCAACATATTGCATTCATGTCTTCAATCCTGAGATCTCGTTTGTATTGTGTTTTTAAACCTTCTCAGACAAATGCCTCGATGTCTTCAACTGAAGAACATGCTGCTGTGGGGAATTGAACGTGACCCTGATCCAGTGACCACTGACAGTGTCCCGTTCCAAATCATAATTATTTCATCACTTAAGATCTTGTACTAATAATGCCCTTTAATTAACAGACCTTAATAATATTATGAAACAAATTTGTGATTGTAAAAACTTATTCACTGTTTATGTCCAATTTGTGTCCTTAACTTGACGACCCATCACTAGCTTTGTGTGCCTGAAAGGTGGTCTCCTTACTCTGTAGTATGGCCTTGAAGATCTGGTATTCATCCACCAGGTTGTCTTCGTCATCTACAGCTGTAGTGTAGCCCTCCAGTGCAGTCTCCTCTGCGTCGTCCTCATCCCAGTCCTCATCATCCCCATCCTCTCCTGCATGCTTGGCCAGCATCTCCAAGTACTCCTGGCCCTCCTCATCAATGTCATCCTCATCACTGCCCAGCTCGACTGAGGAAAGGCACAATGGATTAATTTATTACTGATCTACTAACACAACTCAAACCATCTACCAATGAAGTGCTCCTTGCAGCTGTATCTTGTTCTATTTAATATAGTAGGAAGCTTAAATAAGGGAGTGACAATGGGACTTATGAGTTCAGAGGATAGCACAAATGCCGTACCATTCTCCTCATCCTCCTCTCCATCTCCATCGCCATCTTCATCCTCATTCTCGTTCTCTGCTTGACAGGCGTAGGCCCTCTTGAGGCCGTTGAAGAGCAGGATGGCTGCGGGAAGCAGTTGGCCAGCCACCTGGTTGACAGCCTGGGGCCTCTGCTCCAAGTCAATGAGGGCACACAGGCCAAGCACACAGATCTTCCTATCGTGGAGCCTGGGGAATAACATTTAAAAAAATAATGTAATCTTACAGTACATTTTTCCTCTCTACTTGATATCAAACTATATGGTGGACCAGAGAAACCAGACGAGCTGTAAATATATTAAACGTGAGCATCTTTCCTGGTCTTACCCCAGGAAGCAGTCAACGTCTTTGAGCCACTGGGAGATGAAGTGGTTGGTGATGGGCTCAGTGTTGTTTGGGAAGCGCAGGTTCTCCAGGGTGTTGAGCAGCAGAGGGGGGCTGTAGTACAGGGCAGCGATGGCCACTTGCAGACACATGGTCCTCAGCTCACTGGTCTTCACCTCCCTCGTCAGCCTCTCCAGCGCAGCCGTCACAAACAAGGGAACAACCTGCAGGAGCGGAAAAGAAAGTCTAAGGTGACTGTATAGTACAGTGCTTCTCAAAAGCAGTTACTTTGAATACAGTCGTAGCCATACAAGATTTAGTGTATAAGCCAGACACTTACCTGATCGATTCCGCGCCCTTTGCACTGCAGAATAACCACCTCCAACAGCTTGGCTGCGTGACACTCTGGATCCTCACCTGGATCGCCAGTCAGAACCTGCATGGAAAACAGATGATCAACTTGTTCACACTCAGCAAAAATACACACCACCAATATGTGTGAAAAAAATTGCATAGCGGCTGTAAGTTACTGTACCTTCTTGCACATGCTGTAGATTATCTCCAGGTATTTAGTGTCAGACAGGAGAGTGTCTGTGTCAACCGTGACGTAGTTGTGAAGGAGAGGCATCATGTCTGAAATAGAGTCACATTCCCCATTTAATATAGTGTTTGTGTATATAATAGTCAAATCACCATAACAGGCAAAGTTGAGACTAGCAGGTTGGTGAGCAGTATACCTGTGAAGTAGTCAAAGCCATCCTGCTGGAAGACCTCAAACACCAAGGGGAGGAGCTGCCACATCTGTTGGGACACCTGCTGGCAGGTCAGGCTGTGTGCCAGAGACAGGATCTCCTCGTAGAACTCTGAAAATCAGCACACACACAGGCTGGGTGTCAAATAGGTAAACATAGGACAACCCCCACAGAGTGAGTCAGTCACGTAAATGACTCTAGGCACCTCACCCACCTGTAAGCGTCAGAGAGGCCGGAGGACCCGGTTTGGAATGTGGTGGGACAGGAAGAGCAAGGGAGACTTACCCAGGACGTGCTGCTGCAGGACAGTGCCAATCACCTGCAGACAAATACCCTCCAGCTGCTGGGTGATCTAAAACAGAAACTTAATTCATTTAGTTAGAGCACTGGAACACACACACATACACAGATTCACCATGAACATACAAGTGGTGTTGAAAGAGTAGATTTGATGATTTCATTGTGCAAGTCATTTCCAGCAAACCAAATACCTGTGGGTAGGTACATAGATAAAAACAGTCAACAGCTTTACTTTACAGAGTCAACGACCACGAGTAGCATACCAAGAAGACATATCTAACTGTTGACCAACATTTGCTGGTTTGGCTGGTTCCAAGCTCCATGGTCCTGTGCGTCGGCGGACGTACGGACAGAGAGCCACAGTGCTATTTCTAGAGGCATCAGCCTGCAAGGCACTTTGAAGAGAGAACAGTGTGTGTTTCCAGGAGGGGGTGGGCAGCTGGGAGTGTGCTGGCAGGCAGCAGTTATGAGCTGGGAGGGAAGCTGCTGTACTGAGTGGGTGTTTGGTTGAATGGCTGTAAGTAAATATGCCTTGTCCGAACTAGAATGGCCAATAGGGCAGGAGCCCATATCCTGTTTCTGTAGCATGAGACAGCTTGATGTACAAGTAGACCCCATGGACAGGACACCATGGCTGTACTCACCTCTTTGTGGTCCTCCACCACACTGAGCAGTGTGTCGATAGTGTTGAGGATGCCCATGGCTGTCACCGCCTTGTCGTCCCCTCCCTCCTCGTCAGGCCCCGTCTGGATGACCTGGTTGAAGGTCATCGCCTGAGGAGAGACAGGAATAACAGCCATAAGTGGGATTTCCTGAGAGCAGAGTATTTAAAACCAGACCAACATGGAACTAGGAGAGATGGTAATTGGACCTTATTTCCTCTCTCCATGGCTGACAAACAGAACTGTAAATTGATCAAAGGAAGGAGACTTCCTGTGCAGGGCCTTTTTATGAGTCAGGCAGAGCACACACTCCTCACCAAGTGCTGTGTCATCTCCACAGCGATGGGCGTGACCTCTTCGCTGTACTCGCAGATCATCTTCTGGATGACGTTAGTGAGGTCATCGTTCTCCGTTTCACGCACAATGTGCAGGAGGGCCTGCATCACAGGCCGGATGAAGGGAGTGATATACTCTTTGGCTAGGAAAGAGGAAAAACATGACAGAGGAGCACTTCGTGATAATCAGTTATATCATTTGGATTCAAGAAGAACATGAACTATTAATGTTATTCAGCAAAGAAAAAGACTCCATATACACCTATGGTGTGTTTGAGTCTGACAGTGGAGAGATAGATAGCTACCTTTCTCCTGGTTGCTTATGAGGACCTGCAGGGCGATGGCTGCCTCCACTTTAACAGGCATCTCGTTGTCATTGATCAGGCAGAGTCGGGTCAGCTCCAGGGCTGTCTGCAGGTTCTGGTCACTCTTAAACTTGACCTCACAGAAGTAATGAAGGACCCAACAGGCCTATGGGGGGAAAACCAGAGATAGTGGTTAACACAGTTAACAAACTGGCTATAATTCTCCTATATCTAGAATTTCTATCTAGAACCATCAAGATGTAAAGAGTTGAAAAGCCACTGCAATGACAGAAGCAGAACTGTCAGAAAACACAGGTGTTTTACCAAATCATTGTCATTAATATTATTGATACACTAAATCAAATGTATTTATAAAGCCCTTCTTACATCAGCTGATGTCAAAGTGCTGTACAGAAACGCAGCTTAAAACCCCAAACAGCAAGCAATGCAGGTGTAGAAGCACGGTGTCTAGGAAAAACTCCCTAGAAAGGCCAGAACCTAGGAAGAAACCTAGAGAGGAACCAGCCTATGAGGGGTGGCCAGTCCTCTTCTGGCTGTGTCGGGTGGAGATTATAACAGAACATGGCCAAGATGTTCAAATGTTCATAGATGACCAGCAGGGTCAAATAATAATAATCACAGTGGTTGTCGAGGGTGCAACAGGTCAGCACCTCAGGAGTAAATGTCAGTTGGATTTTCAAAGCCGATCATTCAGAGTATCTCTAACGCTCCTGCCGTCTCCAGACAGTTGAAAACAGCAGGTCTGGGACAGGTAGCATGTCTGGTGATCAGCTCACATGCTCTCCCCTTCTCCCCATTGGAGCCCTGGGACAGAATGATCTGGCAACGTGACACTTACTCTGGCTCTCATATAGCCCAGCTCACTGCGGAACAGAGTGAAGACGTGGTTCTGCAGCATGAACTCCATCTGGTCTTTATAGACCTTTTTCTGTTTCCAGGGGTGAGAAGAAAATGAAAATCATGGTTAACGAAAATGCATTTAATGTATTTGACTGCCACGTGGGAGCCATAAAGGGAACTTAAGTGATAAAACAATTTGGCATAATAGTTACACGCCGAGTCAGCTACCTCATCTGATGAGTACATGGTCAGACCAATGGTCAACTAGAAAAGAGATAGCAGGTGGTGTTGGGAGTTAATCACCTTGAGCAGGATTTCAGCCAGAGAGCCAATCATGTGCAGCGCCCCGTCCTTCTTCCTGGGGTCAGAGGTGGGCTCAGTGAGGATCTGATAACAGAAGCCCATGGTTTTCTGAAGAACCTAGAGAATAAATAAATGCATTCAGTCAAACGTGCTGCTTCTGTGTATCCTGGCTAACTGCTACACATTAACATCAAACACCTCTGATATGTCCCAAATGGCACACTAATCCATGCATAGTGCACTACTTTTGACCAGGGCCCATGGGTTAGTGCACTATGTAGGGAATAGGGTGCCATTTGAGATGCAGCCCAGGAGAGTTTGTGGGAGAGTATGGAGGCTGGCCCGTGGTGAGGAGTCAGAGACGTCACAGGTCAGTACTATGATCTCCAGTGGCTCTATGGCTGCAGGTGTGGAGTGAGCACCGCCGCACAGACTATAAGACACAGCCAGACGGCAGCACGTAACATGGACAGGCACCACACACCCCGTTCACCCACAGCCAAAACGGAATAGAACTACACGCTAAAACACCTTACATTTAGAACAGAAAGAAAGCTGTAATACGTAACACATCTGACAAAGGCGCTACAACAACTAAAGTAGTGCTTTCTTCCAGCTATGCTACTTTGTTTTCCAGAGTTCTCCTGGCTCGACGCGTCCACAGACCGGTTCCAACAGCTCTGTACTGTTGTTGGAGCAACAGGGCGCTAATGAGATCCACAGCAGGACAGGGCGGAGGAATGGGCAAGGCCATAAATAAGGGCAGGAGTGAGGCCAGTAGAGAGAGAAAAAATAAAATAAAACAGGCACCGGGCCATGCGTCCCAAATAGTACCCTATTCCCAATATAGTGCACTACTTTTGAACAGGGTTCTGGGTGGAAGAAATTAGTAGTGCACTATATAGGGAATAGGGTGCCATTTGGGATGAAACAGGATCACATCATGGCAGGCTGTTGACCCTGCCAGGACCAGGAGGACTCAGCTTTCACATCAGAACCACAACTCACTTCTTTCCTCTTGTTGCAGGAGGTGAAGAGCAGGGTCTGAGCTGCCGTGGTGGGAGAGATGAAATCCTCAAACACATCTGAGACGGGACAGAGAGTCAGCAGATCAGATGGCACAAAGCATTGGTTTGTTAGAATAGCTTTACACAGTTAAATCTTTGAACTGATCACTTCTAGGCAGTCTGATTCCAGGACATTCCTTCTGGATGACAAACACTTTGGAAATCAGAGAAATATTCCGTAAACAAGAATGCGCTTACCAAACTTCATGCGAATGTACTCGTATGGATCCTCCTCCCACAACTCCTGGTCACTGTCCGTGTAGCACATGAGGGGGAAAACCACGTCCTGAATGATGCCCTGGATATGTGGCTTCAGGTTCTTCCAGGTGACAGCGTGTGCGATTCCCTGGTTAATATAGTTGAGTGTCTGCTGGAGGACTCTGGGAGCCACGTATTGCTTCTCCTTGTACTGATATAAGACCTTCAGCAGCACCTACAGACAGACAAATCAGTTCCCTCTGGTTGAGATCAGACTTCTATGCAGACAGACACAGTTGAAAGGCAACCTTCTGTCCTTCAGTCAATCCCAGTCATGCATCACACATCTTTCAGCCCAGACAAAGCCAAGAGCGGCCTTAGCCTCTCACCTGTTGTGCTGCCACTGCGTATCCCTTGAGGAAGAGATCGGCAAACTCTGTGTACTCTTTGGTAGTGTTGCCTGGGCTACCATACCTGGGGGGGGTTTTTAAAGATGCTTTCACATGTTAATATACACTGAACCAAAATATAAACACAACACGTAAAGGGTTGGTCCCATGTTTCATGAGCTGAAATTAAAGATCCCAGACATTTTCCATATGCACAAAAGGTTACTCTCCAATTTTGTGCACACATTTGTTTACATCCCTGCTCGTGAGCATTTCTCCTTTGTCAAGATAATCCATCCACTAGACAGGTAATAATGATAAGTGATATCATTAAGGGGTTATCACTTTCACCTGGTCAGTCTCATGGAAAGAGTAGGTGTTCATAATGTTCTGTACACTCAGTGTAGTACAGTGACAGTGTGCTGGGGTGGGTTGAGTAGGGTTACCTCTCAAAGAGCCTGGCTAGGATGTGGAGGGCCCACTTCTTACACTTCCACCAGGGCAGCTCAGGTCTCTCGTCCTCATCCACCTGCAAGGTCTCCTGTGAGGCATAGACGGGGAAGGAGGGGAGAAAGCGAGAGAGAGGGAAAAAAAATAAAAATAAAAATCAGCTCTCTTTCAACTAGCAGCAATTAAAATAAAGCAAACAAACTACAGCTAATCTGTTTGGGAGCTCCTTGATTTGCAGTCAACCTATTTGTGCTCCCTCCTTGCCCTACCACAGTAAATCTGCCCTCACCGGAGGCACGTCTCTGTCCACCACTGTCTTCAGGATCTCCATCCACTCCGTCAGGTTCTGTCTGTTGATCAGCTCCAGGGGGAGGTTATACTGTGGACAGAGAAAAGGAGAAACCCTGTCTATTCAATTCAAAAAGCTTTGTCGTCGTTCCAATGGACAGACAGAAAACCCAAGACAGCAGTGCAGTCTGGCATGCTGAGGGGGACAGGTCTAGCCCAGTGGCCCTGACATGGACCAGATGGTCCTAAGCCCTCTCCCTCCTACAAGACAACCATAATATACCCATCTCCAAAACCAGTATTATGGAAGTAGTAGCTAAATACCTGGACACTACAGCTATACATCCACATTTAGACAAGTACCATACACTCCCTATACAATCAACACAGACTAACATATACACAACTTCTAAGAAGGTGAGCGTGACAGATATGGTCAGTAGTACCTGGAAGAGGGCGTAGAGGATCTTGAAGATCTGTTTTTGCACCAGGACAGATTCACTGGAAGGGTCAGGGAGCAGCTGGATGAAGCGGTCCTTCAGCATGGGCATGAAGATCTGCATGGCCGCCACCAGAGGACTGCGCTCATCCGGCTTCTTGTACCTGTCAAACACACAATCAGAAACATCAGCCACCCGAAGACATAGCAAACAGCTCTATAATACAGTCTCTGTTCCAAATGGCACCCCATTCCCTAAATGGTTGGGACACAAACATGGTCACTCTAAAACAAGTAGTCCTTACTCATAGTTTTTAACCAGCTGGTAGAGGCAGAGCAGGATGCCCAGCCAGCCGGCGCTGTTATCTGACTGCAGGTAGAAGCCAATCTTGTCCACGATGGCAGTCCACTTGCCGGGGTAGTCGTGTTTAATCATGTGGTGGATGCATGTCGTCAGCTGCACTCTGAAGGGTTAGAGAGGAGAAAGGTTGGAAGACGATCTGGTTGAGCAGAGCTACCTCTACCCCTATCCCCCCTCTTCTGGCACTGTGCAGTGAGCTGAGCAGCCACAGGGTGGTGGTCAGTTACCTGATGCGCTCGGGGGAGTGGATGATTGCCTCCACAATGTTGTCACGGATAAACTGCCTGTCCTCCTCCGGTATGTTATTGACAGGCGTCTCCGTGCTGGTACCGTCCCCCTCGCTCCAGTGCTGGGTCACCATGTTCTTTAGGTAGATCACCCCTGGGGAGGGGAGAGGGGGACATTCAACTGACTAAACATAAGACAGCCTTCATAGAGATCCTATTAATATTGGATTACATACAGTGCATTCGCAAAGTATTCAGACCCCTTAACTTTTTCCACATTCTGTTACGTAACAGCCTTATTACAAAATTGATTGAAATGCCCCCCCCCTCATAATACTCCATAATGACAAAATACAATTTAAAGAAATTGCACATTTATTAATAATAAACTGAAATATCACATTTACATTAGTATTTATACTTTGTTGATGCACCTTTGGCAGCGATTACAGCCTCGAGTCTTATTTGGTATGACGCTACAAGCTTGGCACAGCTGTTTTTGGGGAGTTCCTTGCATTCTTCTCTGCAGATCCTCTCAAGCTCTGTTAGGTTGGATGGGGAGCGTTGATGCACAGCTATTGTTAGTTCTCAAAGACATTGAGACTTGTACCGAAGCCACTCCTCAGTTGTCGTCTCGGCTGTGTGCTTAGTTAGGGTCGTTGTCATGTTGGAAGGTGAACCTTGGCCCTAGTCTGAGGCCATGAGCGCTCTGGAGCAGGTTATCAAGATCTCTGCTCTGTTCATCTTTCCCTCGATGCTGACTAGTCTCCCAGTACCTGCCGCTGAAAAACATCCCCACATCATGATGCTGCCACCACCATGCTTCAACGTAGGGATGGTATTGGCCAGGTGCTGAGCAATGCCTGGTCTCCTCCAGACATGAGGTCAATCTTGGTTTCATCAGACCAGAGAATCTTGTTTCTCATGGTTTGAGAGTCCTTTAGGTGCCTTTTGGCAAACTCCAAGCGGGCAGCCATATGCCTTTTACTGGGGAGTGGCTTTCGTCTGGCAACTCTACCATAAAGGCCTGATTGTTGGAGTGCTGCAGAGATGGTTGTCCTTCTGAAAGGTTCTCCCATCTCTACAGAGGAACTCTAGAGCTCTGTCAGAGTGACCATCGGGTTCTTGGCTACCTCCCTGACCAAGGCCCTTCTCCCCAAATGCTCCGTTTGGCCGGGCTGCCAGCTCTAGGAAGAGTCTGGGTGGTTCCAAACTTCATCCATTTAAGAATGATGGAGGCCACTGTGTTCGTGGGGACCTTCAATGCCGCAGAAATGTTTTGGTACTCTTCCCCAGATCTGTGCCTCGACACAATCCTGTCCCGGAGCTCTACGGACAATTCCTTCTACCTCATGGCTTGATTTTTGCTCTGACATGCACTGTCAACTGTGGGACCTTATATAGACAGGTGTGTGCCTTTCCAAATCATGTCTAATAAATTGAATTTACCACAGGTTGACTCCAATCAAGTTGTAGAAACATCTCAATGATGATCAATGGAAACAGGATGCACCTGAGCTCAATTTCATGTCTCGTTGCTAAGGGTCTGAATACTTATGTAAATAAGATTTTTTTCTTCATATAATTGCATACAGTTAAAAAAATAAATAATCCCCCCCGCTTTGTCATTGAGGGTAGATTGATGAGGAAATGTTTTAATTTAATGCATTTTAGAATAAGACTAATGCAACAAAACATGGAAACAGGAGGGGTCTGACTACTTCCGAATACACTGTACAGCTGGTATTCCACCTCCTTAGATTTAATTAATGCAAATCATATGATATTGAAGTAAAATCTGCTTTGATAATGGGGTTTAAATTGAACCAATTTAAATTTAACCCTTCCAATTCCTGGAATTGCAGCTGGTTAAAGTGGCACAATATTCCCCACATCTCTTTAAATCACTTAATATCAGGGAGATCTCTAAATTGTTAGAGTGAGTTAGTGTGACATTGGGAGGTGTGAAAGAGTCCATCAGCCTAGATAGCAGCAGCTGAACTCATGACCAGCACATTCACTGCGACTCCTCTCATGTTGTGCTCAGGCTGAGAGGGAGTAGCAGTCGGCCGGGGGAGTACTTCTAGGCCCCTTTAAGAGCCCACACCTCTCCTCTGTCTCAACACACTAGCATGGCCCTGTTCATTAGCACTCCCCATCCAAACAAGGAATCACTCAAATATTCATCCTTCCTCTACCCCCTGAAATTACAGCTCACATCTCTGCCTCCATCTTCAACTGATAAAATCCGAGCAGAGCAGCAGAAAGAGGCCTAATTCCTTAAGTGAGTCATAGAACAGTAGTGTAAAAGTGTAATTTAGTTAGGGGTTTGAAATAGTTCCCCCTCTCTGAATTTGGAGTACGGGTGTGAATTATTCTACAGAGCCACAATGGAGCGTCTGAGGTCAGTGGCTCGCAGGCAGGCCGGGGCGGTTGACAGGGGCTGAGGGACAGGCCAGGCGGTGGATAGGAAGGGGACAGGCCAGGCAGTGGATAGGAAGGGGACAGGCCAGGCAGGGGTCAGACAGACTGCTGACACGTGACCGCTGGCTGGGAAGTCATAATCCTGCCAGTCAGTGCTGACACAGCAAGACCCTCACAACCACCCTCCCCAACCCATTAATGTCCCCCTCTGCCCAGTCCAACACTCAACATCCCCCTAGCCCACACAATGAGGCAGGGAATAGATGATTCCTGAATTTTCAAATGATGCAATTGCCTATAATAGCGTGACAGGCTTGAAAAAAACAAACCATGACAAAAAATATGCTATTATCTGCCATTAGCAGGCAGGCATTTGCCCTCAATAGGAGAGGGACCTGGGTCTGATCGCACTGCCTTTATGGAATCCCAGACATTTGCCTGCTAGCTACGGAATCGCTTAGCTCCTCCCTTTGTGTCAGATTACAGCAAATGAGCCTCATTACCGCGGAACTTGTGGCCAAAGTGCTGAGTGTGAAGTTCCTGTGGAGGTGCCAAGCCAACATTTAAGCATCTGTTAACCAATGGCGTGCCACCATTGCAGCTGCATTAACTTAATGCAATTGGTCTGAATCGGAGTCAGGTGCAGCAGGGCTCAATGGCAGGCCAAAGAGTACAGTCACAAGAAGGATAGCATTTCTGCTCAACACACCAGTTCCTGGAGAGGTTTGCTTAGAGATGTTCAGGCCATCTGTTTGACAAGAGGCACACAGATTAGCACCCAACGCAGAAGGCAGGATGGGCTGCTGCCATGTTAGACTTTTCTCCGTGCTGTCATATTACTATTGTGTTGTTGAAGCAAACTACAATGTCAAAGAACTGACAAGATAGAAGTTGAGACATGATGCTATGGGTGAGCACAATTGAATACGCTAGTGTGGAGTCTAGCAGCACGTTGAAAATGACAGGCTCTGTCTGGTAGCCACCTGAGGACGGCACACATTTTAAATGTAATAAAAGTCAATGAGCCACTGATCAAGAGCAGATCGTCCTAACATATAATTGCACATCATTACCAGAGAGGCATGTGTGATACATGGACAGGTTACCAACAACCCTTCACACAGAGCATCTCAAACATGTGGAAGGTTATTTTATAACAAAGGCAGCTGTATCAATGACTAGACACACTGTCCAGGCCAAGAAACTATAGATTTCACTAAAGCCCCCTAGCAGACTAAAAGAAGTGTGAAATCTCAATGCCGTAGGACAGGATAAAATAAGCTGCAACAGTAGCATAATAAAAGATGGCATCATATACAACAAAAACAACTTTCTTCTCTTTCTATCATGTGTGTATCTTGGTGAACAAATGTACAAGTTCATGGGAAATTGGTCAGTCTTCACAATATGACTGGTGTCATCGTTGTGGGAGCTGTGACAGTCAAGGCAGGGGTCATCTTTGAGAAAGCGTGCTCAGTTCATTTGAGCTACAGTTGTAGATACTCTTCTCACCTTTCAGTTCCGGTGAATTTCCATCTGCAAGAGAGCCCAGAACCCCGCCCCACATCATCATAATAATAAATACCCATCCTCTGAAACTCACCTGCTTGTCTGACGGGCAAATCTAACTGATCAGACATGGTGACTTGCAGCAGAGCTGACACAAAATTCACCTGGGTGTGACCCTGTAAATGAAAGCAGGAAAGGATGCATGAATATCAAACACGGATGTGTATTTGACCTATATCAGCAAAACAGTGTATAACAAACATCTTCAGCCATTTGACTCCTTGCTGTCCCCAGTCCACCTGGTCTTGCTGCTGCTCCAGTTTAGTAGTAGTGGTAGTAGTAGGTTTAATTGGTTTCTCAGTCATAGACTGAAATGTACACCAATTTATAGTCATAACATCAATCGTATATAATTATCAGATCCTAAACTAGCAAAACACTTAATATAATACATTGGTAAAATATACAATATATGTAAACAAAACAATGACAAGTTAAGGGTGGCAGCTTTAGAAAGCACATCTTTAGAGTTCTTAGGAAGACATTTGCCCTGGGCTATATGGTGTATGCATGATCAGTGTCGTGAAGAATGGGATGGTAGAGTTCTGACAGCGGCCTGTACGTGTCATGGGAGTGTTCAGTTTGTGGCTGTTGCGGGTTTCCTGTCCAGTAATCTGCTGTCTGCTTGGATGGAGCCAGTCTGCAAACTGGGAGTTCGTACTCTGTTTATACAATGAGAAGAGAGGGGTAGCACTCCTCGAACACCCACTATTTGATCTAGTGCACCAAATTCCCCCTCACTACCGGTCTTTGTTGCCGACTGCAGTACCCAGCAGCGACCGATAACGGGGGAGGCTAAGGTAAGTGATTCATCAACTGTTCTGCCTGTTGCTATGGAACCCTGACCTGTTCACCAGAAGTGATACCTTGTCCTGGACCTGCTGCTTCCAACTCTCTCTACCAAACCTTCTCTCTCTAACTCAGAATGACCAGCCATGAAAAGCCAACTGACATTTACTCCTGAGGTGCTGGCCTGTTGCACCCCGTACAACCACTGATTATTATTATTTGACCCTGCTGGTCAACTATGGACGTTTGAACAGCTTGGCCATGTACTGTTATAATCGCCACCCGGCACAGCCAGAAGAGGACTGGCCACCCCTCAGAGCTTGGATCCTCTAGGCTTCTTCCTAGGGAGTTTTCCCTAGCCACCATGCTTCTACATCTTCATTAGCGGCCGGCCGATTTCAAGTTATGACGATCGGTAAATCGGCATGTTTGCAAGCCGATTATGGCCAATTACATTGCACTCAGAGGAGACTCCGAGGCAGGCTGACCACCTGTTACGCGAGGGCAGCAAGGAGCCAAAGTAAGTTGCTAGCTAACATTAAACATATCTTATAAAATACAATGAATCCTAACATAATCACTAGTTAACTACACATGGTTGATATTACTAGTTTAACTAGCTTGTCCTGCGTTGCATATAATCAATGCGGTGTTTGTTAAATCATCATCGAATCACAGCCTACTTCGCCAAACGGGTGATGATTTAACAAGCGCATTCGTGAAAAAAGCACTGCCGTTGCACCAATGTACCTAACCATGAACATCAATGCCTTTTTTAAAATCAAGTTAAGTTAGCAGGCAATATTAACTAGGGAAATTGTGTCACTTTTCTTGCGTTCTGTGCAAGCAGAGTTAGTGTATATGCAGCAGTTTGGCCTGCCTGGCTCGTTGCGAACTGTGTTTAGACCATTTCTTCCTAACAAAGACAGTAAATAATTTGCCAGAATTTTACATAATTATGACCTAACATTGAAGGTTGTGCGATGCAACCACAATATTTAGACTTAGATGCCACCCATTCGATAAAACACGGAACGGTTCATTTGTTTTCGAAATGATAGGTCATTAATACGGTCAAATCAGGAAACTAAGGCTCGTATTTCCTCGTGTTTTATTATAATTAAGTCTAGGATTTGATATAGCAGTCTGAGCAGTGGTAGGCAGCAGCAGCAGGCTCGTAAGCATTAATTCAAACAGCACTTTCCTGCGTTTGGCAGCAGCTCTTCGCAATGCTTGAAGCACTGCGCTGTTTATGACTTCAAGCCTATAAACTCCCGAGATTAGGCTGGCAATACTAGTGCCTATAAGAACATCCAATAGTCAAAGGTAAATGAAATACAAATGGTAGAGAAATACAGTCCTATAATTCCTAATAAATACAACCTAAAACTTCTTACCTGGGAATATTGAAAATTCATGTTAAAAGGAACCACCAGCTTTCACATGTTCTCATGTTCTGAGCAAGGAACTGAAACATTAGCAATTTTTTTTTACATGGCACATATTGCACTTCTACCTTCTTCTCCAACACTGTTTTTGCATTATTTAAACCATATTGAACATGTTTCATTATTTATTTGAGCCTAAATGATTTTATGTATTATATTAAGTTAAAAAAAATAAAAAATTAAGTGTTAATTCAGTATTGTTTTGTCATTATTACAAATATATATATATTATGATTATGATTTTTCAACGCTGATACTGATAACGATTATTGGAGGACCAAAATAAGCCCATAGATTAATCGGCCAATGTTTATATATATATATATATAAACATTGGCCGATTAATCTATGGGCTTATTTTGGTCCTCCAATAATCGTTATCAGTATCAGCGTTGAAAAATCATAATCGGCCGACCTCTAATCTGCATTACTTGCTGTTTGGGGTTTTAGACTGGGTTTCTGTACAGCACTTTGTGACATCGGGCTTTAGGAAATAATTTGAATGATGACAGCAATGCCAATTTGAATGACAGCAATGCCAATTTGAATGATGACAGCAATGCCATATAACCATTATGTTGAGGCATGGAGCTCCGTTAGCTGAAGCCTATACACATACAGCTACTTAAGAATGCCAAGTATGAGAGTTTATATAATGTAACACCCCCATAAACACACAGAAAAAGAATCCAGACCCCCACATGGCTGCAGCATCTGCATCAAACAGTGAGGGTCACCTGTCCCTAATCTCTAGACACAAACTAATAAAGATCAAAATTAAGATATCCAGTATAGACAGTGGGGCAAGAAAGTACTTCGTCAGCCACCAATTGTGCAAGTCCTCCCACTTAAAAAGATGAGAGAGGCCTGTAATTTTCATCATAGGTACACTTCAACTATGACAGACAAAATGTGAAAGAAAAAAAATCCTGAAAATCACATTGTAGGATTTTTTATGAATTTATTTGCAAATTATGGTGGAAAATAAGTATTTGGTCAATAACAAAAGTTAATCAATACTTTGTTATATACCCTTTGTTGGCAATGAGAGGTCAAACGTTTCACAAGGTTTTCACACACTGTTCCTGGTATTTTGGCCCATTCCTCCATGCAGATCTCATCTAGAGCAGTGATGTTTTGGGGCTGTTACTGGGCAACACGGACTTTCAACTCCCTCCAAAGATTTTCTATGGGGTTGAGATCTGGAGACTGGCTAGGCCACTCCAGGACCTTGAAATACTTCTTACGAAGCCACTCCTTTGTTGACCGGGCGGTGTGTTTGGGACCATTGTCATGCTGAAAGACCCAGCCATGTTTCATCTTCAATGCCCTTGCTGATGGAAGGAGGTTTTCACTCAATCTCACGATACATGGCCCCATTCATTCTTTCCTTTACACGGATCAGTCGTCCTGGTCCCTTTGCAGAAAAACAGTCCCAAAGCATGATGTTTCCTCCACCATGCTTTACAGTAGGTATGGTGTTCTTTGGATGCAACTCAGCATTCTTTGTCCTCCAAACTCGACGAGTTGAGTTTTTACCAAAAAGTTATATTTTGGTTTCATCTGACCAAATGACATTCTCCCAATCTTCTTCTGGATCATCCAAATGCTCTCTAGCAAACTTCAGACGGGCCTGGACATGTACTGGCTTAAGCAGGGGGACACGTCTGGCACTGCAGGATTTGAGTCCCTGGCGGCGTAGTGTGTTACTGATGATAGGCTTTGTTACTTTGGTCCCAGCTCTCTGCAGGTCATTCACTAGGTCCCCCCGTGTGGTTCTGGGATTTTTGCTCACCGTTCTTGTGATCATTTTGACCCCACGGGGTGAGATCTTGCGTGGAGCCCCAGATCGAGTGAGATTATCAGTGTTCTTATTCAGTCTTCCCAGCCTGGTGCAGGTCTACAATTTTGTTTCTGGTGTCCTTTGACAGCTCTTTGGTCTTGGCCATAGTGGAGTTTGGAGTGTGACTGTTTGAGGTTGTGAACAGGTGTCTTTTATACTGATAAGTTCAAACAGGTGCCATTAATACAGGTAACGAGTGGAGGACAGAGGAGCCTCTTAAAGAAGAAGTTACAGGTCTGTGACAGCCACAAATCTTGCTTGTTTGTAGGTGACCAAATACTTATTTTCCACCATAATTTGCAAATAAATCCATTCAAAATCCTACAATGTGATTTTCTGGATTCCCCCCCCTCATTTTGTCTGTCATAGTTGAAGTGTACCTATGATGAAAATTACAGGTCTCATCTTTTTAAGTCGGAGAACTTGCACAATTGGTGGCTGACTAAATACTTTTTTTCCCCCACTGTACAAGAGTGCAGCATACTTTTTACATTATCATTGATCACATAAGTTTTTTTATTTTATTTAACTAGGCAAGTCAGCTAAGAATAAATTCTTATTTTCAATGACGGACTAGGAACAGTGGGTTAACAGCTTTGTTCATGGGCAGAACGACAGCTGTTTAACCTTGTCAGCTCAGGGATTCGGGATTCGGGAATGAAAATGGGTCTCAATGCTTAGCCCCCCACATATCCTTATATCACTTGCTATATTAAATGAATACTGTTCAGGCTTAACTGCTCCAGATGAGTCAAATGTAAGATGGGAAAAATAGCCTACTACCCTCTTTTCCCGGTAGATAACAATGCACTCAGACCTCTCCCTGGATACCACACAACATGACTCAGATCTAACAATCCAACTGCACATTCTTGTTCTGTGGATTGAAAATCTGGGCATTGTATATTCTGTTGTCGCGAAAAACAAAACGACCTCAGATTGTTGAGTGGAGATGTTCATGTACAAGTTGTGGCCAAAAGTTGAGAAAGACAATTATTTTCACAAAGTCTGCTGCCTCAGTTTGTATGATGGAAATTTGCATATACTCCAGAATGTTATGAAAAGTGATCAGATGAAATGCAATTAATTGCAAAGTTCCTATTTGCCATGCAAATTAACTGAATCCCCAAAACTTTTCCACTACATATCAGCCCTGCCACAAAAGGACCAGCTGACATGTCAGTGATTCTCTCGTAAACACAGGTGTAAGTGTTGACGAGGACAAGGCTGGAGATCACTCTGTCATTCTGATTGAGTTCGAATAACAGACTGGAAGCTTCAAAAGGAGGGTGGTGCTTGGAATCATTGGAATCATTGTTCTTCCTCTGTCAACCATGGTTACCTGTAAGGAAACACGTGCAGTCATCATTGCTTTGCACAAAAAGGATATTGCTGCCAGTAAGATTGCACCCAAATCAATAATTTATCGGATCTCAAGAACTTCAAGGAGAGGGGTTCAATTGTTGTGAAGGCTTCAGGGCGCCCAAGAAAGTCCAACAAGCACCAGGACCATCTCCTAAAGTTGATTCAGCTGCGGGATCGGGGCACCACCAGTACAGAGCTTGCTCAGGAATGGCAGCAGGCAGGTGTGAGAGCACTGCACACACTGAGGCAAAGACATTTGGAGGATGGCCTGGTGTCAAGATGGGCAGCAAAGAAGCCACTTCTCTCCAGGAAAAACACCAGGGACAGAATGAGGACGGGTGTAAAGCCATTTTCTCTGATGAATCCCCTTTCCGATTGTTTGGGGCATCCGTAAAAAAAGCTTGTCCGGAGAAGACAAGGTGAGCGCTACCATCAGTCCTGTGTCATGCCAAAACAGTAAAGCATCCTGAGACCATTCATGTGTGGGGTTGCTTCTCAGCCAAGGGAGTGGGCTCACTCACAATTCTGCTTAAGAACACAGCCACGAATAAAGAATGGTACCAACATATCCTCCGAGAGCAACTTCTCCCAACCACCCAGGAACAGTTTGGTGACGAACAATGCCTTTTCCAGCACGAAGGAGCACCTTGCCATAAGGCAAAAGTAATACCTAAGTGGCTCGGGGAACAAAACATCAATATTTTGGGTCCATGGCCAGGAAACTCCCCAGACCATAATCCCATTGAGAACTTGTGGTCAATCCTCAAGAGGCGGGTGGACAAACAAAACCCCACAAATTCTGACAAACTCCAAGCATTGATTATGCAAGAATGGGCTGACATCAGTCAGGATGTGGCCCAGAAGTTAATTGACAGCATGCCAGGGCAGATTGCAGAGGTCTTGAAAAAGAAGTGTCAACACTGTAAATATTGACTCTTGTCATCAACTTCATGTAATTGTCAATAAATGCCTTTGACACTCATGAAATGCTTGCAATTATACTTCAGTATTCCATAGTAACATCTGACAAAAAATATCTAAAGACACTGAAGCAGCAAACTTCGTGGAAATTCATATTTGTCATTCTCAAAACTTTTGGCCACGACTGTACATTTTATTTTTGAGCCTTGCTAGGCCTACTCTTATCAAACTAAAGTTAGCTAATAATACGTTCGAACTGATGACACAGTATGGACATATCACAGAAACAACAACTTGACTTAAAGTTCACCTAAACCCCAGTTACATGACAACACCGTACATCTATCGTTCTAAGGATATCATAGCCGATAACAGACCAGAGTATATTTGACACTTGCCCAAGACTTCCTCCTACTAGCTAGCGAGCGAAACATGGCTAACTATGTGACTATAAAATAATTCACGCCGTCCGTATATGTTAGTTATCAATGGCACGTCTACATTTGACATATAGTCGACATCTAGACAATGATAATAGGCCATGTTGCACATAACTGGCTATTAAATTTGTACGGCTAACATTAGCGAAAGAATTTGCGCACGCGGACAGCTCATCGAATGACTCAATGTAATTGATGTAACACTAGCCGCAAAAGGTTGCTAACGTAGCGCTAGCCAGCGAACATTCACTTTCCCTTTCACAAATGAGGTACAAACAAAACGTTTGCCACGTTAATAAATGCGTAGCTATTATTAATAATGATTGCTATTGTTTACGTTGTGTCTTGCAAGTTAACTAACGTTGGATAAATCAAACCTACCTAGCTAGTTAGCAAATATTAGTTAGCTTGCTAGTTAGCTACGTTCATGGAAGTCAAAGCCAGCAAGCTAAATAATGTAACATTAGCTACTCTCATATTAGACGTACATTTATACATGATAGGAAAGTAGTTTGATGATAAAAGCTTGAATAACTAACGTTACACCTGTCAATTTGTCCGATTGGTAACATTTTGGCTGACTAACCAGTTTAGTTAGATATCTAAAATCAACGGGCTAGCTAGTTAGCATTATTGCTGTGCATGTCAGCAGTAAAATTAATAAAATACACCTGACACGTGATTCACTTAGCCAACTTGCTAATACAGATTTTCGAACTTTTAGCAAACGCTACCTACATTCGTATACTATATCGCATGATTTAGTTAGTTTAGACCAAACTTGTATAAATAAATGGCAAAAATGTGTCTTTCCAACGATTCAAACATGATACATCAGCTAGGCCAAAAGCAAGCATTGTGCAAAAAGGCTTTTTACTGCGTAGCTAGCAGCTAATTATCAAGGAAGCTAATGCTAACTTCCGCACGTTTTTAAAGAACCAACTGCGGGTACACGGGGTGGATTCGCTTGGAGTTGCCGATCTTGGTGTTCAAATATAATTCGAAACTTTGATATTACACCCGTAACGGCAATAGTCATATGTATTCACCGAAACATATGTCGAATAGAGAATATTTGATCTGTCAAAGTTCTGGACTGACTCTGGTCTCCCACAGCCACAAGCTAGGAGGACTCCATTCCATCTTTGATGTGTGACACAACAGAAGAGGCCCGATTAGCACCATCACACGTTTTTACCTCGTTCAGCTGTCTCTCCGCAGCCTCACGCAAGTTTGGGTCCATGGTACCCCGAAGTGCCTCGATCAATACGTTCGGATCCATAGCTAAATCTGGTATGGCTCGGATTCAGTATTTCTGTGGTCTATGAATTCCCAGTCAATGCGCACATGGACGCACGGCTCTTCAGTTACCGGCGCGAAAGGAAGAAGTGAATGAAGTACCCGGATAGATCAGCGCCAAATTTCTCCAACACGAACATCCGCTTCGAACTATTGCACTCTAGGAGTTGTAGTTTTACATGTGTGATATCAATTAAATTCAAGGGGCTTTATTGGCATGGGAAACATGTGTTAACATTGCCAAAGCAAGAGAGGTAGATAATAAACAAAAGTGAAATAAACATTAAAAATTAACAGTAAACATTACACATACAGAAGTTTCAAAACTCTCTCTCACACGGTCTTACGGTCAGTAAATAAAGACTGCTGGTAATGAGAACAAAATATGAAAATGGAAAGCATGTCATTGCAGTTGGCTAGTAGATTTGAATTTTTCAGCACCATTGAGGTGTCCAAATATCTAGAAATAGAATAGAAATAGAAAATATGGTAGTAATCTTGCTAAGACCAGAAGAGCTGAGGAGGAAAAGGTGATCATTAAGATAACTTCCCTTTCTCAGAGGGGAGGAGAAGATGGAACTAATTGAGTTCCAAAATAAACTGGATAATATATATAAATTAAAAGCAGAAGGAGCCTTTATTAGATCTAGGAAAAAAATGGATTGAGGAGGGAGAACAGAATTCATCCTATTTCTTTAGACTTGATCAATTTCACTCTAAAAATAACACTATCCATAAGTTAAACATTGATGGTGTTATTACAGATGGCCAAAAATTAATCGCTAAATACTGTAGCAATTTTTACAGAAAATTGTATAGCTCAACGTACTGTCAGGAATCCACAGATATATTTTTTAACTCACTGAATAAAGTTCACTCTATCAGTGATATAGAATCTAAACAGTGTGATGAACCCATCAAAGTTGAAGAGATTATAGAGTCTATCAAACATATAAAGAACAATAAATCACCAGGTGTTGATGGAATTACATCAGAATTTTACAAATTATTTTCTGAACAAGTAGCTCCCTTCCTATTTGAAGTCTTTTTAGAGAGTATTAAAAACAATGTTCTCCCTCCTGCAATGAGTCAGGGGTTAATAACACTGATACCTAGGCCTAAAAAATAAGTGCTGCTCATCGATAACTGGTGTCCAATTTGTCTTCTTAATAATGACTATAAGATATTAGCCTTACTACTTGCAAAAATAATTAAAGAAGTCCTGGATGCAATCATTGACGAAACACAGTCTGGCTTCATGAGGAACAGACATATTTCTAACAATGTCAGACTAGTATTAGACATACTTGACTACTCAGACCTAATAACTGAGGATAGCTTCATATTATTTTTAGATTTTTATAAAGCATTTGACACAGTAGAGCATCAGTTTCTCTTCCACTCCCTTGAGAGACTTGGCTTTGGCGATTTTTTTCTGTAAGGCTATTAAGACTCTCTATGCAAATGGTAACAGCTCTATCAAATTGAACTATGGCACCTCACCTAGATTTGAGTTAAAGAGAGGAATTAGGCAAGGTTGTCCTATCTCTCCGTACCTGTTTTTATTAATCACCCAACTTCTTGCAAATTCTTTAAATAATAGTGCTGTACAAGGTATTTCCATAGCTGGTAAATAAATTATTATAAGCCAGCTGGCTGACGATACTACACTTTTTCTGAAAGACGCTAACCTACTTCCCATATCGATCAATGTGATACAATCCTTTTCCAAAGCGTCTGGTCTATATCTTAACATTAATAAATGTGAACTCATAGCTGTCAAAGATTGTGTGACACCTTCATATTATGGTATTCCAGTAAAGGAAGAACTTACATATTTAGGCATAACCATTACAAAGGATCAGAAGTCTAGAGGCTTACTAAATTTTAACCCTCTTATTAAAAAAACCCAGAAGAAACTAAATCAATGGCTACAGAGGGACTTATCTTTAAAAGGTAGAGTCCTAATAACCAAGGCTGAAGGTATCTCTAGACTAATTATGGTGCTCTATCTTTATATCTTGAAAGGAAAATAAGCAAGGAGATAGACCAGATGCTTTTCAACTTTCTTTGGAGAAACCGTACCCATTACATTAGGAAAACGGTTGTATTGAACACTTATGAGAATGGTGGACTGAATTTTCTGGACTTTACTACTTTAAATAATATTTTTAAGATCAATTGGATAAAACAATTCCTAAGAAGACCCACTTCTATCTGGAATTGTATTCCTCATCATGTCTTCTCTACTTTTGGTGGCCTTAACTTCATGTTATTTTGCAATTATAATATTGACAAAGTTCCAGTGAAACGTTCTGCTTTTCATCGGCAGGTTTTCTTGTCATGGTCCTTAATTTATAAACACAATTTTTCTCCACACAGATATTATATATGGAATAATTGGGATATATTGTATAAAAATACCTCTCTGTTTTTAGAATATTGGTTCCGAAATAATATCCTATTGGTGAGCCAACTGGTAAATGCAGAGGGTCTTTTACTCAGTTATAAAGAATTCTTATCACTTTACAAGGTCCCTGTAAGATTTTGCAATTGTTTTAGATGCCATTCCCTCAGGTGTTGCTATGTTATTCAGGAACGTGTCAAGACCTGACCCTCAGAGCCTACCTTCTATTGACCCTGTTGACTCATCAGTAGGAAAGATTTGTTTATCTTTTGATCCATTCAACAACAGAGCAATACGAACCTTGTTTCAGCAGGATGTTGTATCTATACCTTATGTCATGCCTTATTGGAATGGATTTATTGATAATATCTGTTGCAAAAAAGTTTGGATGTTGCCACACACATACCTACTTGTTAACAAAATTAAGGAAGTTTCCTTTAAAATTATTCATAAATATTATCCTGCCAACCACTATATGAAGAAGTTTAAGGAAAACATCAACTCAAATTGCTCCTATTGTAATGACCACCCAGAAACAGTTTTGCATCTTTTTTGGCATTGTATGCATGTAAGAAAACTGTGGCAAGACATCAGTAGGTTTATAATTGAACACATTTATGAAGATTTTACACTATTGTGGAGAGATGTACTGTTTGGATTCTTTACATACAATAGAAATAAGCTGAAACATTTTTATGTAATTAATTTCATTATTCTTTAGGCTAAATTTCATATACACAAATGTAAATTTACAAACAGAAAACCACATTTTCGTACCCTACAAAAATGAATTGAACTGTCTTTAAGACGGTTAAATGCTCTACTAACAAAAAAAGCTGTTAGAATTGTAAATATATGCATGTCCATTAAGGTCCTTGTGTAATTGTAATGTGATATTGTACCCCCTAGCTCGATTGTCTATTGTTTGTAATCTATGTATGCTTGTGTTCCCTCATGTGCTTTATGTATTGATTTGTTGTTAATAAAAAAAAAAATTCATAACATCAGAGAACAACCAACATCTATCTAGATGTTGTACTCAAAACTTAGTCACATAAATGAAAGCTACTAATATTACTGCTACTGTAAAAACGCCAATAATATACTATATAAACAATAAACACTGTGCTGCTGTAGCGTTGTCTTGGAAATGCAGGGTGCCCAATAGGGGCACTGTGGGGAAAAAGTAGAAAAACAAACTCAGAAAAGGTGAAAGGTTGTGGGAATGTGTCAATTTGCTAGTCGCCGGTTGGCAAAGCGGTCTCTCGTCTCTTTGACAGAAAGAAGCCCGGTGTAGCTAGATCGATATCTTAATTTAATAAGCGGACATGGCCAAGAAACGAAGAGAAAGACGAGAGGCCGATAGTGTTAAGTTAGTAACGTTACACGAGGAACCAAAGAGAAAATTTAACGAGGCACAAACCCTGAAAGGTATGTATAGCTAACGACGTTGCTATCCCGGCTAATTGGCTAGTATAGCTAGCTAATTTACTTGTGTTTTTCTAATTGATTTGCTAACGTTAAGATCCATTACTGTTTCTTTGATATGGTAAACGTCTTGTTAAATAATGTTGCTAGCCGGCTTAATTACCAGCACCACCAGATGATTCTGAAATGCGGATATGCTGTTGTCAGTCAGCGTTGGCTAACAGCTGATTATCAAGATTCAGAAGTTGCTTGCTTTCAAGGCTGGTGGTATGACGGAGTTGAAACACAGACAAAATGGGTTAGTTACCAGTGTCGTTGGTTGAAATTAACATGATCAGGTTAGTAACTTAGTAGGTTGCTATCTATCCAGCCACTGTCAGGGACCATACCCAGTTTGACGTTAAGTTGCTAATGTTAATCAATGTCAATGACAGAACCACTTGGATGAAGCCAGGAAAATATTAGGCTAACCATGTAATGTTATTTTATTGATGTCGCAACAATTATCATAACAGGATGTTACACAATGCACACTTTATTTATACATTTTGTTTAACCTTTTAAAATAAACGGATGAGCTTGGAGTCATGTGAAAACATAGGCAGATATGTTCCTCCTCAAAGTTAGAATACATGTAGTCAGTTTCAAGGATTCTATATCTTGAATGGTTTGACTACATAGCATGCTTAATGTACTCTGGGGAAATCAACCAGGAACTAGAACAAGTGAAGCAAGACATTACATGAGGCTTACTGCTGTTGTTACAGAAGAATATAGGCTTATCATGATATTTTAAATTTGCTGACTGTGTATGCTATATAACTTAGCTACTCATCTATCCACAGAGACTCGATACACTGGAGGGGGCTCAGCTCGCATGTCTCTCCTCATCCTGCTGTCTGTCTTCACCTGTGCTGCTTCTGTCATGTACCTAGTGTACAGGAATTTCCCAGAGCTCGACAAGTAATTGTTATTTATCTTTCCATCAGAATGACCCATGTACAAAGAGTTACTTTTGTACAACATTGAACTTTTGTGAAACAGCCTACCAAATGTCATTCACCAGCCAAGTTAAATCATTTCATTCAAATGGTTCTCATCATTAGCTGTGATGTTGATAACAGGCACCAGTATAGGCATATTTTCAACCAACCTTTACATGATTGATTTGATATATATATATATATATATATATATATATATATATATATATATATATATATATATATATATATATATATATGTGTGTGTGTCAGAAGTGTAAATACACTTAGGTTGGAGACATGAACTTGTTTTTCAACCACTCCACAAATTTCTTTTTAACAAACTATAGTTTTGGCAAGTTGGTTAGGACATCTACTTTGTGCATGACACAAGTAATTTTTCAAACAATTGTTTACAGACAGATTATTTCACTATCACAATTCCAGTGGGTCAGAAGGTTACATACAAAATTGACTGCTTTTAAACAGCTTTAAAAATTCCAGAAAATGATGTCATGGCTTTAGAAGCTTCTGATAGGCTAATTTACCCAATTTGAGTCAATTGAAGGTGTACCTGTGGATGTATTTCAAGGCCTACCTTCAAACTCAGACAAAGATCATACTTTTTGGAGAAATGTCCCCTGGTCTGATGAAACAAAAATATAACTGTTTGGTCATAATGACCATTGTTATGCTTGGAGGAAAAAGGGGGAGGCTTGCAAGCCAAAGAACACCATCCCAACCGTGAAGCACGGGGGTGGCAGCAGCATGTTGTGGTGGTGCTTTGCTGCAGGAGGGACTGGTGCACTTCACAAAATAGATGGCATCATGAGGTAGGAAAATTGTGGATTTATTGAAACAACATGAAGATTTCAGTCAGGAACTTAAAGCTTGGTCGGAAATGGGTCTTCCAAATGAACAATGACCCCAAGCATACTTCCAATGTTGTGGCAAAATGGCTTAAGGACAACAAAGTCAAGGTATTGGAGTGGCCATCACAAAGCCCCTCAATTCCATAGAAAATTTGTGAGCAGAACTGAAAAAGTGTGTGAGAGGCCTACAAACCTGACTCAGTTACACCAGCTCTGTCAGGAGGAATGGGCCAAAATTCACCCAACTTATTGTGGGAAGCTTGTGGAAGGCTACCTGAAATTTTTGACCCAAGTTAAACAATTTAAAGGCAATGCTACCAAATACTAATTGAGTGTATGTAAACTTCTAACCCACTGGGAATGTGATGAAAGAAATAAAAGCTGAAATAACTCAGAATAATAGTACATTTCACATTCTTAAAATAAAGTCGGCATCCTAACTGACCTAAGACAGTGTATGTAAACTTCCAACTTTAACTGTATGTGTGGATATATATAAATAATATATTATACATGTATAATATATTGTGGCAAATCTCTTCAAGATTAGGAGTGTTTGTCACAAATGAAGTGGGAAACTGTCACCAAAATCACCCCAGATTGAGAGTTCTTCCGAACAGGACAGTACCTGTGTGTTTGTCTCCTTCCTGATCCACCCAGGCCACAGGCAAGGTCAAGGATGGCAGGGTTTGGTACAGGAATTGGGTTCTCGGTAGGTCCAAACGCCAACAGGTAAGTCCAATCAGTCTAGCTCATACATGGTAAATCCAGCTGATATTTATGGTCTCTTTCTCTATGGTTCACACATCATTCCAGCCCTTTCTCTCTCTCTTCCTGGTTTGTCTTGACCCTTTATCTGTGGGTCAGCCCCACCTTCTGAGGGTTCCCCTTGCTTCTAAGAATTGTACTTTTGTCAGTCGGGCATTTTGTGATCTGTAGTTCTGCTCGGGGTGGCCATTTTAGTGATGGGGCAGAGCCTTTTATTAGTTCTGCTCTGACATATGTCATTTATCACTCGACCCCCTTCTTTGACACATCTACCCCCTAGATCTGTCCCCCTAGGTTGGGCTACCGCAGCAAAATATTAGTGCATGCGGGATAACCCATCCACATTTCCTACCCTGCTCTGTGTTTAAGTCAAAATTAAACGGTTGGAGACTCAAACCGCCGCATCACCCGAGCGTTCTTCTCTTTAGCTCTATGCTTCCAGGTGAGTGGGGCATGGTCACTGATGAGGGTGAAGTGGCTCCCCAGCAGGTAGTATTTCAGGCTTTCTAGAGCCCACTTTACTGCCAGCTCCTCTTTCTCAATGACTGAATAGTTGGTCTCCCGTGGTTCCAGCTTCCTGATTAAAAACAGGATGGGGTGTTCCACCCCTTCTACCTCTTGGGATAGCACTGCTCCCAAGCCGACCTCTGAGCCATCCGTCTGAACCACAAACTTTCTCTCAAAATCTGGTACCACCAGCACTGGATTAGAGCGGAGAGCCTCCTGTAAATGTCCTAAATGCTTTGGTGGCCCTTTCATTCCATTTGACCATGTTTGGCCCTCTGGCTCTAGTCATGTCTGTGAGTAGGGCGGCCACTGTGCCATAATTTGGGATGAACTTCTGGTAGTAACCGGTCAGCCCTAGGAAGGCTCGAACCTGGTTCTTATTTACTGGTTTCGGACATTCTCTAATTGCCTCCCACCTTCTTACGTTTGGGTTTGATTAACTTTCTTCCCACGGTGTATCCCAGGTACTCTGTTTCCTCTAACCCCATGTAACACTTGGCAGGGTTCGCCGTGAGCCCTGCCTTTCTAAGGGCGTCTAACACTGCCTGTACTGTTTTAGGACATTGTCCATTAGCCGTTGAAAGGTGGCTGGGGCCCTGTGTAAGACGAATGGCATGACGGTGTATTGAAACAAACCATCAGGGGTTACAAAGGCTGTATTTTCTTTGGCTTTGGGGGTCAGAGGAATTTGCCAGTACACTTTGGTTAGGTCCAGGGTCGTAATGTACCAAGCTTTACCAATTTTCTCCAGTAGTTAATCTACTCGGGGTAGGCATCAAACTTGGAGATTATTTACCTTCCGAAAGTTGTTACAAAACTGCAAAGACCCATCGGGCTTGGAGACCATAATAATTGGGCTAGACCACTCACTATGCGACTCTTCGATCACTCCAGCTGCCAACATTTTCTCTGTCTCTGCTCTAATCGCGGCCTGTTGAGCCTCAGGTACCCTATATGGCCTCATGCTCACTTTTCTCCCTGGTAGGGAACCGATATCATGAGCCGTAACCTCAGTTCGGCCGGGTACCTCTGAAAACACATTTCTGTTGCTGGGGACCGAGTAGGTGAAATATTTACTTTGGCTGTCTTCTGTGTGTGTGGGGTACGTGACCATTAGTGTTTCTCTCTCTCCATGCTTTTAAGAGGTTTATGTGATAGATCTGTTCCTGGGACCGTCGACCTGGCTGTCGGATCCGATAATTAACTTCTATTCTCTCCAGTACTTCATATGGTCCTTTCCATGTGGCTAGTAGTTTGCACTCTACCGTGGGGATCAGCACTAACACCTTATCTCCCAGTTGAAATTCCCTCATGGTAGCCTGCCTGTTATAAGTGTGCCGCTGGTGCTCTTGTGCTTGTCTCGTGCTCTCTGACGATGGGCATGACTGTGGCTATCTTGTCTTGCATTGCCCTGACATGCTCTGAAACTAGTATACGGGGTGGATTGGTGCTCCCAGGTTCGCCGGGTGATGTCTAAGATTCCCCGGGGGTGCCTCCCATATTCCAGCTCAAAGGGGGAAAACCCCAGCGAGGCTTGAGGAACCTCTCTAATGGCAAACATCAGATATGGCAACATGCAATCCCAGTTTTTCCCATCCTTATCGATTACCTTCCTGAGCATTGACTTCAGGGTATGGTTGAATCTTTCAACCAGCCTGTCCATCTGAGGTTGGTAAACTGTCCTCAACTGTTTCACCTGCCACAATTTACAAAGGTCTGCCGTAAGGCGGGACATAAAGGGGGTCCCCTGGTCAGTAAGGATCTCCTTTGGAACCCCTACCCTGGTGAACAGGAGCACTAATTCCTTGGTGATATTTTTGGAAGCCATTGTCCGAAGGGGAATGGCTTCTGGGTAGCGAGTGGCATAATCTAGAATGACCAGAATGTATTGGTTCCCTCTGCTGGATTTGGGTAGTGGGCCCAATATCCATCATTATCCTCTCAAATTGTGTTTCAATTATGGGGAGTGGCACTAACTGGCTTCTAACAGCTGGTTGGGGAGCTCTTAACTGGCACTCCGGGCGCTCTCCACAATGCCAAGCCACTACAGCCTGAATTCCTGGCCAGTAAAACCTCGTTACAATCCAGTCTTGGGTTTTATCGATACCAAGGTGTCCACTCAGAATGTGCCCATGAGCTAGATCAAGTACTGTCCTCCGGTACCGGGTGGGGACCAACAACTGTTCCACCACATCAACCCCTATTTTTGAGACTATACACCAAACCCCTTTTCATGATGAAGTGGGGAAAACTATTAGGCATCATCTCATCATTTATGGGAGTACCATCAACGACCTGCTCATCTGTTCTGGCTTGCTGCAGGTTTGGTTCCTGGTTTTGGGCCGTCCCGAAATAGTCAGGGACCCTGCCAGGTCTGCTGGTTCTAGATAGTCGTCCTCTGGATTCAGATTGACCCCAGCCCCACTAGTACTGGGCTGCTCATTTATCAACTAGTTCTGCCACTTCTTCCTCATCCTCCCCTACTGGCACCTGTGAGGTTGGCCCCTGGGGGACCCATTTTCTTGGCTTTGGTTGAATGCTACTTCCTGCTTGGTCATGGTTGTTGGCTTATCAAATATGCCTTTCTTTTGGCCTAACTTGATATATTGTCTCTTTCTCTATGGTTCACAGATCATTCCAGCCCTTTCTCTCTCTCTTCCTGGTTCATCTTGACCCTTTATATGTGGGTCGGCACCACCTGAGGGTTCCCCTTGCTTCTGGGAATTGTAGTTTTGTCAGTCGGACATTTAGATCTGTAGTTCTGATCGGGGTGGCCATTTTAGTGATAGGGCAGAGCCGTTTATTAGTTCTGCTCTGACATATCTGCCATTTATCACTCAACCCCCTTTGCCCACTGTGTGTGTGTGTGTTTATGTATGTACAGTGTGGCAAAAAAGTATTTGAGACCTGTAATTTTCATCGTAGGTACACTTCAACTATGACAGACAAAATGAGAAACAAAATCCAGAAAATCACATTGTAGGATTTTTAATGAATTTATTTGCAAATTATGGTGGAAAATAAGTATTTGGTCAATAACAAGTTTCTCCAATACTTTGTTATATACCCTTTGTTGGGATAACAAGTTCAAACAGGTGCCATTAATACAGGTAACGAGTGGAGGACAGAGGAGCCTCTTAAAGAAGAAGTTACAGGTCTGTGAGAGACAGAAATCTTGCTTGTTTGTAGGTGACCAAATACTTATTTTCCACCATAATTTGCAAATAAATTCATAAAAAATCCTACAATGTGATTTTCTGGATTTTGTTTCTCATTTTGTCTGTCATAGTTGAAGTGTACCTACGATGAAAATTACAGGTCTCATCTTTTTAAGTGGGAGAACTTGCACAATTGGTGGCTGACTAAATACTTTTTTTGCCCCGTGTGTGTGTGTACATTGTTGGATTATTTTATGGAGCAAAAATGGATTTGATTTTATAAAGGAGCATTTTCTAAATTCAAACATTCCCCTGCAACTAGCCATCAGAGTTTAGGAGACACCTGGGATGTTGAATAGAGAACAAAGTAAGTATCACCATGTAAAGGCTGTTCGGAAATCTGCCTATTACATCTGTATAGTAGCCTGTTATCAATGATTATCACAGCTAATGATGAGAATCATTTGATTTAAATTGTGTACAGCCTAGTATGGTACACTCCAATATAGACGGTCACGTTTTAAATTCTCTGTTTCTGTAAGTGTTTAAGCCCTTGCACACAGATTCACACACTTTATCCACAACATTGTATGATGGTGAATTGATATCCACGTTTTTTCATTTCAGTGATGAGATGGCTACTATTAAAATCCCCAAAGATATGGATGATGCTAAAGCCTTGGGCACTGTACTTTCCAAATATAAGGACACCTACTACACCCAAGTGTTAGTAGCCTACTTTACCACCTATATTTTGTATCCTTTTGGTTAGTAAGTGTATTGCAAAGTTGTCAACTTTTGGAAGATTGAGATGCATACTTATTAGTTGTTTCATCATGAATCAAGTCTGCGAGGCCCCCTATCTATTCCAGTGGGTCAGCAGAGGAGAGCGTCAAGACCGAAGCGGACCAAGAAAGGCTTTTGTTACTCTGATGGGCCTGTTGATCGCATCATCCCCTTTCTCCTCTACCTTGCTCTCGCCCACTCGGTCTCGCTCTCATTCATTATTTCCTATTGAACAAAGCAGCCAGCCAAGCCAAGGCCATAGTAAAGGCATGGGCTTGCCTCTGGATAATGAATGGAGAAGTAGGAGGTGGGGGTACAGTGGGATTTGATCCCTGAGTATTAATTCAGGCAATTGTGTGTTCACAACAACCACAGAGTGCGGTACATTTTTCCTAATTTTATGACAGAAGACAGATTAATGCGGACATGCAGTACACATTAAACTTTATCAGTACAGTAGGTTCTAAGGACTTCCTTTCCACCCACAGCTATTTGCAACAACTCTGTTCCAGCTTTGTCCATTGCACTTCAGACCGACATTACGGGCAGATAAAATTATCCGCTATAAAAGAGGAGAAAAACATGGTCCGATGCATGTTATGGTCCTACCTCATATGTAAACATCACCTGTCTTCAGAGCACATTTTATTATGAAGAATATGAATTAACACTGCACAGTATGAACTATGAATACAAATGCAGTATCATACCTGTTGTTTTCTACCCTGCGTCCTCTGCTAGTTTTCCTATTTTCTTTCCCCTCCACTGTCTTGGCACATATTAATGCATAGTGTCTGTGCTCTGGCCAGTATGTGCTAACAGCACAAGGACTGCACCAGCTGACCAGGCCCCAGCCACTGTCTGTGATGTGTTGCCTTGTAGTTTTACTGGTAAATAAATGTTAGGATATCCTATCTGAGGAATGCTTTGCCCACAACATGATAAAGGTCAGCAACATGACCAGTAAAATTACAAGGCAATACATCACAGACAGTGGCTGGGGCCTGGTCAGCTGGTCCAGTCCTTGTGCTGTTAGCACATACTGGCCAGAGCACAGACACTATGCATTAACATGTTCCTAGAGAGTGGAGGGGAAAGAGGTTAAGCAAACTAGCGGTAGAAGACATCAGACATGATACCACATTTGTATTCATAGTTCATACTGTGTCGACTTTATTCATATTCATCAAAATGTGCTCTGAATATGGATGATATTTTGATATAAGGTGGTACCACTGGACCCCCCCCCCCCTCCTCTTTTATAGCTGATACTTCTATCTGCCTGTGATGTTGCTGAAAGCAGGCAGATCTATAATAAACTGGCACTGTATAGTACTACAGTGGAGTATATCTTAACTATACTAAACATAAGAAACGCAACATTTTAAAGTGTTGGCTGAAATAAAAGATCCCAGAAATGTTCCATATGCACTTATTTCTCTCATTTTGTTTACATCTCTGTTCGTGAGCATTTCTTCTTTGCTAAGATAATCCATCCACCTGACAGGTGTAGCATATCAAGAAGCTGATTAAACAGCATGATCATGACACAGGTGCACCTTGTGCTGGGCACAATAAAAGGTCACTCTAAAATATGTAGTTTTGTCACACAACACAATGCCACAAGTTGAGGGAGCATGCAATTGGCATGCTGACTGCAGCAATGTCCACCAGAGCTATTGCCAGAGAATTTCATGTTAATTTCTCTACCATAAGCTGCCTCCAATGTCGTTTTAGAGAATTTGGCAGTACGTCCAGCCGGCCTCACAACCGCAGACCACATGTAACCACACCAGCCCAGGACCTCCAACTCTGGCTTCTTCACCTGCGGGATCATCTGAGACCAGCCCCCGGATAGCTGATGAAACTGTGGGTTTGCACAACAGAACAATTTCTGCCCAAACTGTCAGAAACCATCTCAGGGAAGCTCATCTGCGTGCTTGTTGTTCTCACCAGGGTCTTGACCTGACTGCAGTTCGGTGTTGTAACCAACTTCAGTGGGCAAATGCTCACATTCGATTGCCACTGGCACGTTGGAAAAGTGTGCTCTTCAGGCCTTCCGGGCGGCGCAGTGGTTAAGGGCGCTGTACTGCAGCGCCAGCTGTGCCACCAGAGACCCTGGGTTCGCAACCAGGCTCTGTCGCAACCGGCCTCTACTAGGAGGTCCGTGGGGCGACGCACAATTGGCCTAGCGTCGTCCGGGTTTGTGAGGGCTTGGCCGGTAGGGATATCCTTGTCTCATCGCGCACCAGTGACTCCTGTGGCGGGCCGGGCGCAGTGAACGCTAACCAAGGTTGCCAGGTGCACGGTGTTTCCTCCGACACATTGGTGCGGCTGGCTTCCGCGCGGCTTGGTTGGGTTGTGTATCGGAGGACGCATGACTCAACCTTCGTCTCTCCCGAGCCCGTAAGGGAGTTGTAGCGATGAGACAAGATAGTAGCTACTAAAAACAATTGGATACTGCGAAATTGGGGAGAAAAAGTGGTAAAAATATAAGGGAAAAAAAGAAAAGTGTGCTCTTCACGGATGAATCCGTTTCAACTGTACTGGGCAGATGGCAGACAGCATGTGTGGGTGAGCGGTTTGCTGATGTCAACGTTGAGAACAGAGTGCCCCGTGGTGGTGGGGTTAAGCTATGGGCAGACAAACTACGGACAACGAACACAATTGCATTTTATCGATGCCAATTTGAATTCACAGAGATAGATACCGTGACGAGATCCTGAGACTTATTGTCGTGCAATTCATCTGCCTCCATCGAAATCAAATCCAACTTTATTTATCACATGCGCCGAATACAACAAGTGTAGACCTTACTGTGAATTTGACTTAAAAGCCCTTAACCAACAGTGCAGTTCAAGAAAAGTAAAAAAAAAAAAAAAGATTTACCAAATAGACTAAAATAACGAGGCTATATACAGGGGATACCGGTACTGAGTCAGTGTGTGGGGGTACAGGTTAGTTGAGGTAATTTGTACATGTACAGTGGGGCAAAAAAGTATTTAGTCAGCCACCAATTCTGCAAGTTCTCCCACTTAAAAAGATGAGAGGCCTGTAATTTTCATCATAGGTACACTTCAACTATGACAGACAAAATGAGAAACAAAATCCAGAAAATCACAACCTCAGTCACACTCCAAACTCCACTATGGCCAACACCAACGAGCTATCAAAGGAAAACAAGAAACAAAAAACAAAATTGTAGACCTGCACCAGGCCGGGAAGACTGAATCTGCAATAGGTAAGCAGCTTGGTTTGAAGAAATCAACTGTGGGAGCAATTATTAGGAAATGGAAGACATACAAGACCACTGATAATCTCCCTCGATCTGGGGCTCCACGCAAGATCTCACCCCGTGGGGTCAAAATGATCACAAGATCGGTGAGCAAAAATCCCAGAACCACACAGGGGACCTAGTGAATGACCTGCAGAGAGCTGGGACCAAAGTAACAAAGCCTACCATCAGTAACACACTTACGCCGCCAGGGACTCAAATCCTGCAGTGCCAGACGTGTCCCCCTGCTTAAGCCAGTACATGTCCAGGCCCGTCTGAAGTTTGCTAGAGAGCATTTGGATGATCCAGAAGAAGATCGGGAGAATGTCATATGGTCAGATGAAACCAAAATATAACTTTTTGGTAAAAACTGAACTTGTTGTGTTTGGAGGACAAAGAATGCTGAGTTGCATCCAAAGAACACCATACCTACTGTGAAGCATGGGGGTGGAAACATCATGCTTTGGGGCTGTTTTTCTGCAAAGGGACCAGGACGACTGATCCATATAAAGGAAAGAATGAATGGGGCCATGTATCGTGAGATTTTTGAGTGAAAACCTCCTTCCATCAGCAAGGGTATTGAAGATGAAACGTGGCTGGGTCTTTCAGCATGACAATGATCCAAAACACACCGCCCAGGCAACGAAGGAGTGGCTTCGTAAGAAGCATTTCAAGGTCCTGGAGTGGCCTAGCCAGTCTCCAGATCTCAACCCCATAGAAAATCTTTGGAGGGAGTTGAAAGTCCGTGTTACCCAGCAACAGCCCCAAAACATCACTGCTCTAGAGGAGATCTGCATGGAGGAATGGGCCAAAATACCAGCAACGGTGTGTGAAAACCTTAAGACTTACAGAAAATGTTTATGTATATGTACAGTGCCTTGCGAAAGTATTCGGACCCTTGAACCTTGCGACCTTTTGCTACATTTCAGGCTTCAAACATAAAGATATAAAACTGTATTTTTTTGTGAAGAATCAACAACAAGTGGGACACAATCATGAAGTGGAACGAAATTATTCAGCCCCTTTACTTTCAGTGCAGCAAACTCTCTCCAGAAGTTCAGTGAGGATCTCTGAATGATCCAATGTTGACCTAAATGACTAATGATGATAAATACAATCCACCTGTGTGTAATCAAGTCTCCGTATAAATGCACCTGCACTGTGATAGTCTCAGAGGTCTGTTAAAAGCGCAGAGAGCATCATGAAGAACAAGGAACACACCAGGCAGGACCGAGATACTGTTGTGAAGAAGTTTAAAGCCGCATTTGGATACAAAAAGAACATCCCAAGGAGCACTGTGCAAGCGATAATATTGAAATGGAAGGAGTATCAGACCACTGCAAATCTACCAAGACCTGGCCGTCCCTCTAAACTTTCAGCTCCTACAAGGAGAAGACTGATCAGAGATGCAGCCAAGAGGCCCATGATCACTGGATGAACTGCAGAGATTTACAGCTGAGGTGGGAGACTCTGTCCATAGGACAACAATCAGTCGTATATTGCAGAAATCTGGCCTTTTATGGAAGAGTGGCAAGACGAAAGCCATTTCTTAAAGATATCCATAAAAAGTATCGTTTGAAGTTTGCCACAAACCACCTGGGAGACACACCAAACATGTGGAAGAAGGTGCTCTGGTCAGATGAAACCAAAATTGAACTTTTTGGCAACAATGCAAAATGTTATGTTTGGTGTAAAAGCAACACAGCTCATCACCCTGAACACAACATCCCCACTGTCAAACATGGTGGTGGCAGCATCGTGGTTTGGGCCTGCTTTTCTTCAGCAGGGACAGGGAAGATGGTTAAAATTGATGGGAAGATGGATGGAGCCAAATACAGGACCATTCTGGAAGAAAACCTGATGGAGTCTGCAAAAGACCTGAGACTGGGACGGAGATTTGTCTTCCAACAAGACAATGATCCAAAACATAAAGCAAAATCTACAATGGAATGGTTCAAAAATAAACATATCCAGGTGTTAGAATGGCCAAGTCAAAGTCCAGACCTAAATCCAATCGAGAATCTGTGGAAAGAACTGAAAACTGCTGTTCACAAATGCTCTCCATCCAACCTCACTGAGCTCGAGCTGTTTTGCAAGGAGAAATGGGAAAAAATTTCAGTCTCTCGATGTGCAAAACTGATAGAGACATACCCCAAGCGACTTACAGCTGTAATCGCAGCAAAAGGTGGCGCTACAAAGTATTAACTTAAGGGGGCTGAATAATTTTGCACGCCCAATTTCAGTTTTTGATATGTTAAAAAAGTTTGAAATATCCAATAAATGTCGTTCCACTTCATGATTGTGTCCCACTTGTTGTAGATTCTTCACAAAAAAATACAGTTTTATATCTTTATGTTTGAAGCCTGAAATGTGGCAAAAGGTCGCAAAGTTCAAGGGGGCCGAATACTTTCGCAAGGCACTGTATATAAAAGTATTGAGATAAACTTTTGTTATTGATCAAATACTTCTTTTCCACCATAATTTGCAAATAAATTCATAAAATCCTACAATGTGATTTTCTGGATTTTTTTTCTAATTTTGTCTGTCATAGTTGAAGTGTACCTATGATGAAAATTACAGGCCTCATCTTTTTAAGTGGGAGAACTTGCACAATTGGTGGCTGACTAAATAATTTTTTGCCCCACTGTAGGTGGGGGTGAAGTGACTATGCATAGATAATAAACAACGAGTAGTGGCAGTGTACAAAAGGGGGGGGGGGGGGGGGAATGTAAATAGTACGGTGGCGATTTTATGAATTGTTCAGCAGTCTTATGGCTTGGGGGTAGAAGCTGTTGAGGAGCCTGTTTGTCCTAGACTTGGCACTCCGGTACCGCTTGCTGTGCAGTAGCAGAGAGATCAGTATATAACTTTTTGACAATTTTATGGGCTTTCCTCTGACACTGCCTATTATATAGGTCCTGGATGGCAGGAATTTTGGCTCCAGTGATGTACTGGGCCATACGCACTATACTCTGTAGCTCCTTATGGTAAGATGCCGAGCAGTTGCCATACCAGGCAGTGATGCAACTGGTCAGGATGCTCTCGATGGTACACCTGTAGAAACTTTTGAGGATCTGGGGACCCATGCCAAAAGAAATTCAGTCTCCTGAGTGGAAAAAGGTTTTGTCGTGCCCTCCTCACGACTGTCTTGGTGTGCTTGGACCATGATAGTTCGTTGGTGATGTGGACACGAAGGAACTTGAAACTCTCGACCTGCTCCACTACAGCCCCACCGATGTTAATGGGGGCCTGTTTGGCCTGCCTTTTCCTGTAGTCCACGATCAGCTCCTTAGTCTTTCTCACATTGAGGGAGAGGTTGTTGTCCTGGCACCACGCTTCCAGTTCTCTGACTTCAACTGACGTCTTATTGTTGTCGGTGATCAGGCCTACCACGGTTGTGTTGTCAGCAAATTGAATGATGATGTTGGAGTTGTGTTTGGCCACGTAGTCGTGGGTGAACAGGGAGTACAGGAGGGGACTAAGTACACACCCCTGAGGGGCCCCAGTGTTAAGGATCAGCGTGGCAGACATGTTGTTGCCTACTCTTACCACCTGGGGACGGCCTGTCAGGAAGTACAGGATCCAGTTGCAGAGGGAGGTGTTTAGTACCAGAGTCCTTAGCTTAGTGATGAGCCTTGTGTGCACTATGGTGTTGAACGCTGAGCTGTAGTCAGTGAACAGTGTTCTCACATAGGTGTTCCTTTTGTCCAGGTGGGAAGGAATACCTATGTGTTCATGTTTCAGCATGATAATGCACAGCCCCATGTCGCAAGGATCTGTACACAATTCCTGGAATTTGAAAATGTGCCAGTTCTTCCATGCCATGCATACTCACCAAATATGTCACCCGTTGAGCAGGTTTGGGATGCTGTGGATTTAAGTGTATGACAGCGTGTTCCAGTTCCTGCCAATATCCATCAACTTTACACAGTTCTTGAAGAGGAGTGGGACAACATTTATATTTTTGTTACATGTATTTTTGTGACCGCATCTATAAGTGTGTGTGTGTGCACATGCTGCTGTGTGTTCAACCCTTGAGCTGTATTCCTTGATGCTGCTGACGCAGCCTCCAGACATTTGCGATCCCTGGATCCATCTTCCTCAGCATCCTGTCTGGTTATCTCTACCCCTTCCCCCTGGCTCTTTTCCTCGTCTGCCTGGTGAGTATACTATGGACACAAGGACTAATAATAGTGGTGACATTTTACGAAATGTAATTTGACTCTGTAAACCAGACTCTGTTTACAAAATGTGCTGCCTCTGTCACTGTGTTTTCCAGTGCTCTGGCCTAGGGGCTTCCTTCTGCTACATGCTGTCTTATCTAGTGGGGCGACCAGTGGTCTACAGATACCTGACAGAGAGAGCCCAGAAATGGTCCCAGCAGGTAAGACCTTTTGGAAGGAAAAACAGGTTGTTTCTGTACTTGAACAGTATAGGAAGTTGTTGAAATGAGAGAACAAGCAAACTTTATCAGTTTAGTAACAGCCACATGTCTATCTGCACCCACAGAACAGTGGAGTCTTAGTAGGGGGCTAGTAGCCTCCAAGCCTTACTGTGAATGACAGGTTATGCTATCTGTTTTCAATTACAGGTAGACAAGCACAGAGATCATCTCATCAATTACATCATATTTCTGAGGATCACTCCCTTTCTCCCCAACTGGTTCATCAACATCACCTCACCTGTCATCAACGTGCCTTTGGGGGTCTTCTTCCTTGGTACTTTCTTTGGTAAGGCTAGAATATATCAAACTCCAGTATTTCCTTTTCAGTAGAAAACAGTGTTGCATTGTCTTTATTGCTGAGCTATTTTTGAATCTCTCATACTATTTAATACAGTGATCACCAAACCTTTCTGAGTCCAGATCACTTTCGCAGTCTAAAAGCAAGCGGAGATCTATAGCTCAGATTCTTTTCTTCTTTTTTTTTCTTCTTTTTTTTTTACATGAACCTCACAAACAGTTTTGTAGGAATTAAGTTTGGGCAGTAGGCCTAATACATTAGCACAGCATATTGGCTTGCCAATATTGTTAATGTCAGACCATATTATATTTCAAAACTTTGATAACAAAACAGATCCGTTTTAATTTTTTATTTATTTTTATTTTACCTTTATTTAACCAGGCAAGTCAGTTAAGAACACATGACGGCCTGGGAACAGTGGGTTAACTGCCTGTTCAGGGGCAGAACGACAGATCTGTACCTTGTCAGCTCGGGGGTTTGAACTCGCAACCTTCCGGTTACTAGTGCAACGCTCTAACCACTAGGCTACGCTGCCGCCCGATTTAGCACTTGTGAGGCACTGTGGTGCATCAATCAATTGAAATTGCTTTTTTATTTTACTGGATTGATGGTCAACGAGGTCAAATCACGATGTCAGTGATCTTCAGGTCGAAAAGTCGGAGCTCTAGAAAGATGCCCGAGTTTACGAATTGGAATTCCTCTGGTGAGACTGACCAGAGAGAGGGAACACCATCTTCCACCTGATGGTGAAACTCGAGTCTCACCGCATCTGCCTCATGCACAAATTCATGTTGTTCCTATGACCAGAGAAAGTTAAATATTCATTGAATATAAAATCAACACGACAAGCTGCTAATAATAATAAAACGCAGGGCAATTGATACTTTGCTACTTATTCATTGCAGCTGCAGCCCGAGCGGAAGTGCGGAGAAGCAGCTTTTAGTAATAGTGTTGAATAAAAACAGTGACAGTGCTGAATATAAAGTTAAACATGAACTCACTCATAAAAACAGCAGCTCTTTGCTGTATTCGTTGACAGTCTCTGTGGTCATGATTATAAAAGTTATTAAATCTTACATAGGCTAGTAGCCTATTAAACTTGGCTGTGGCCAGGGTCATGGAACTCTATAACCACGGTGATTTGAGCTATCTGATTGGGCAGCGCAGTAGGTGCACTCGATTTAGTCACAGATTTGCCAAGGGTAGGTGGAGTTTGTCTCTTCAGACAAATAAAAATGGGAATGCTGCTTACCCGGTGCGCAGGGCTTTTGAGTCAAGTGCACCTACCGTCAACAGCTCAACACAGTATAAAAAAAGGAGCTCAAGCCTTTGTTGACTTTTCTACAGAAATATTTGGTGATCGCCTAGGAATGCCTTGGCTGTCTTACAATCCTGACTTCCTCCCTTATCTCTGACTGTCAGGAGTGGCCCCACCGTCCTTCGTGGCGATCAACGCTGGCACAACACTGTATAAACTGACGACAGCTGGGGAGGCAGTGTCCTGGAACTCTCTGATTGTGCTAGGTGTCCTGGCCGTACTCTCTATCCTGCCTGTCTGCTTCCAGAAGAAACTGCAGCAGAAGATGGAGTAGGCATTAGACAACTCAGCAACTCATCTGCCTGCCTGATTCCCCCAGCCCGTCCCTTGGCTCAGGAATGGTACACCCCGCTGTCACTCACATAGTCCTGCCTGTTGCTGTCCCACACACCTGCTGAGGTTGCTGTGGAAACATTGCCCGTTGACACAACCCTGACTCCTGTGCCCAAAACATGTGGTTGTGGCCACCTCAACTTTGTGCTCTACAAAGGACTAACTGGCGTCTGCTCATCCTCGGGTTTGTTTTCCCATATTTGTTAAATGTTGCATGCCTGGAAATTGAACATTTTAAGAAAGGATACAGAAAACATCAGGCATCTGTCTTTATTGTTTTTACTCACAATGGTTCTCACAAGTTCAAGCTAAACTTCCCTCCTTTGTATTTCTTGAACCATGTTTTGAATTGAATTAATCTCTTAACCTGTGTGATATGGGTGACGTCAAAGCAATACTGATCAGAGTCGCAGTTCAGTTTTTGATTTTCACAACATTTTTGGACTATTGTTATGACTGTTTTATACACTGGTTAGATTGTGAACATATTAAATCATTTAGAACGTTCTATCATTTGAAGATATTGGTAACACACCACCCTAAAATGATCTGTGTGCCATCAATGTTGACATGAAAAATATGCATGTGAACACATGCAGTTAACTTGTTTTTCAACCACCACAAATTTCTTGTTAAAATACTATAGTTTTGACAAGTCGGTTAGGACATCTACTTTGTTCATGACACAAGTAATTTTTCAAACGATTGTTTACAGACAGATTATTTCACTTATAATTCACTGTATCACAATTCCGGGTCAGAAGTTTACATACACTAAGTTGACTGTACCTTTAAACAGCTTGGAAAATTCCAGAAAATGTCATGGCTTTAGAAGCTTCTGATAGGCTAATTGACATCATTTGAGTCAATTGGAGGTGTACCTGTGGATGTATTTCAAGGCCTACCTTCAAACTCAGTGCCTCTTTGCTTGACATCATGGGAAAATCAATTGTAGAACTCCACAAGTCTGGTTTATCCTTGGAGCAATTTCCAAATGCCTGAAGGTACCACGTTCATCTGTACAAACAATAGTACGCAAGTATATACACCATCGGACCACGCAGCCGTCATACCGCTCTGGAAGGAGACGCGTTCTGTCTCCTAGAGATGAACGTGCTTTGGTGCGAAAAGTGCAAATCAATCCCAGAACAACAGCTGGAGATGCTGGAGGAAACGGGTACAAAAGTATCTATATCCACAGTAAAACGAGTCCTATAATCGACATAACCTGAAAGGCTGCTCAGCAAGGAAGAAGCCACTGCTCCAAAACCGCCATAAAAAAGCCAGACTATGGTTTGCAACTGCACATGGGGACAAAGATCGTACTTTTTGGAGAAATCTGGTCTGATGAAACAAAAATAGATCTGTTTGGCCATAATGACCATTGTTATGTTTGGAGGAAAAAGGGGGATGCTTGCAAGCCGAAGAACACCATCCCAACCGTGAAGCACGAGGGTGGCAGCATCATGTTGTGGAGGTGCTTTGCTGCAGGAGGGACTGGTGCATTTCACAAAATAGATGGCATCATGATGTAGGAAAAGTATGTGGATATATTGAAGCAACATCTCAAGACATCAGTCAGGAACTTAAAGCTTGGTCGCAAATGGGTCTTCCAAATGGACAAATACCCCAAGACTACTTCCAAAGTTGTGGCAAAATGGCTTAAGGACAACAAAGTCAAGGTATTGGAGTGGCCATCACAAAGCCATGACCTCAATCCTATAGAAAATTTGTGGGCAGAACTGAAAAGGCGCATGCGAGCAAGGAGGCCGACAAACCTGACTCAGTTACACCAGCTCTGTCAGGAGGAATGGGCCAAAATTCACCCAACTTATTGTGGGAAGCTTGTGGAAGGCTACCTGAAACGTTTGACCCAAGTTAAACAATTTAAAGGCAATGCTACCAAATACTAATTGAGTGCATGTTAACTTCTGACCCACTGGGAATGTGATGAAAGAAATAAAAGCTGAAGTCTTATTATTCTGACATTGCACATTCTTAAAATAGTGGTGATCCTAACTGACCTAAGACAGGGAATTTTTACTCGGATTAAATGTCAGGAATTGTGAAAAACTGAGTTTAAATGTATTTGGCTAAGGTGTATGTAAACTTTCGACTTCAACTGTAGAAAGATAAATATGAAACCCTTGATGCTTCTGCTGGGCCTTTCACTAAAACATCGTTACTAATTGGATTTCCCCTTTAATTGTATGAAATGGCATATCAAGTATTGAAAACTGGTGTTTTGTATACTATTCTTTTTATATGTGTTCTACTAATGGTGCTGAGACTGCCTGTGTGCTCTCCCTTTTGTGCGTCACCAGTCCAAATGCTCTGCCAGTTGAGAAATGCAGTAGTGGATGACCCAGCAGTGCCCTTTGCAAAGCTACCAATTTAGATTTTTGGTTGTTCATGCTTTTCCCAGGTGTTAGTGATTTCACACTGCTACTTCATGTACAGTGCCTTCAGAAAGTAGTCGCACCCCTTGACTTTTCCAAATGTTGTTGCAGGATTAAAATGGATTTAATTGTAATGTTTTGTCAACGATCTACACAATACTCTCTCTAAGTTGTAGAAAAATTCTAACATTTGTAAAAAATAAAAAAAAATAAAAACACATACGCTACATGACCAAAAGTATGTGGACACCTGCTTGTTGAAGATCTCATTCCAAAATGAGCATTAATATTGAGTTGTTCCCCCCTTTTTGCTGCTGTCGGCGTTCCAATTCTTCCCAAAGGTGTTTGATGGGGTTGAGGTCAGGGCGCTGTGCAGGCCAGTCAAGTTCTTCCATACCAATCTCGACAAATCATTTCTGTATGGACCTCGCTTTGTGCACAGGGTCATTGTCATGCTAAAACAAGAAAGAATCTTCCCCACACTGTTGCCACAAATTTGGAAGCATAGAATCGTCTAGAATGTCAATGTATGCTGTAGTGTTAAGATTAGCCTTCATTCGGACTAAGGGGCCTAGCCCGAACCATTATTCCTCCTCCACTAAACTTAGTTGCATTGGGACAGGTAACATTCTCCTGGCATCTGCCAAACCCATCTGTCAGATGTTGAAGCGTGATTGATCACTTCAGAAAACGCTTTTCCACTGCTTTAGAGTCCAATGGCGGCGAGCTTTAAGTGAAAACTCTAACTAGGCCACTCAGGAACATTAAATGTCGTCTTGGTCAGCAACTCCAGTGTATATTTGGCATTGTGTTTTAGGTTATTGTCCTGCTGAATGGTGAATTTGTCTCCAAAGTGTAATTAGTTACTTCACCATGCTCGATGGGATATTCAACATCTGTTTAGTATTTTATTTTTTAAATATTTTTTTTACCCATCTAACTACAAAGCGATGAATCTGCTTTTTGAAATTCACTCCTCGATTCAGGGACCTTACAGATAATTGTAAGTGTTGGGACGGAGATGAGGTTGTCATAAAGAAATCAAATTAGACACTATTATTGCACGTAGAGTGAGTCCATGTGACTTATTATGTTGAGCACATTTTTACTCCTGAACTTATGGTAAGCCTCAATAACAAAGGTGTTGAATACTTATTGACTCAAGACTATTCAGCTTTTCAATTCTATTAGTTTGTAAACATTTCTAAAAACATAATTCCACTTTGACATGAAAGGGTATTGTATGAAGGGCGGTGACAAAAAATCTAAATGGAATACATTTTAAATTCAGGCTGTAACACAAAAAAAAGAGTCAAGGGGTGTGAATACTTAAGGCAGTTTATATATTTTCTTAGAGTCCAACCTGTATGTATCTGTTGGTGTTATACCTCATTTGTACTATAGTTTGGGTGCTTTGATGTGGTTGGAGTGATTTTTATTTGGCCTTACCTGATGTCATTATATGAATTCTCTGCTGCTGTGAAACCTTCTGGTTGTGTCTAGAGGTTGATGCAGTGAATGTGCACTTGGGCAGTCTTACTGTTGATGTTTCTTCAAAATCCATGTCTCAAGCACTGTCCACTCTTCTGCATCTGAAATCACTCATTATTTATGAAATTTGATTTGATTTTAAAAAGTGAGAAAGCATTTTTTTATTTAGATTATCAATGGTCTTACTTGGATTAGCGTTTTAATCCACTATAGAAACCCTTTCTAAGTATGAGAAAATGTAATTTATTATTGAATTACCTGAATTAATTTGTGTGTCCACTTGGCATGTCTAAGGCTGTGTTTACACAGGCAGTCGAATTCATATATATTTTTTCCTCTAATTGGTCTTTTGACCAGTCACATCAGATCTTTTCTCAGAGCTGATCTGATTAGTCAAAAGACCAATTAGTGAAAAAATAGATCAGAATTAGGCTGCCTGTATAAAAGCAGGCTTAGCGCTTCATATTTTTATGTAATGGCTGTGTTGACACGGGCAACTCAATTTGTATTTTTAAAATATTTTTTTTACCACTAATTGGTGTTTTGACCGATCAGCTCTTTTGTCAATAATTGGTCAAAAGATTAGAACTGTTCTGCCTGTGTAAACACAGCCCTACTGTATCCCAATCCCGCTGTAACCCATCATTCATGACCTGTTTCATTTAATTTAGTTGTGTTAATGTCCTTGTTTGAAATTTGGGCTTCACCTTTTTGTAGTTCATAGAGGTTGCATCATTACCTCATCTTGATTGCACTGCAATAGTTTTCAGAGGGATCATGCCTGATGGGAGATCCTGTAGCTGTTCAGTCAATACAGTGTGCTCTTATGAAAGCTGTTTTGGGGTTTATAAATAAGAATATGTTGTTACTTAGCCCTTATATTACTAGCACATTATTTGTTCACCCAATTTGATATCAGAAGTAATTTCTGGAACTGTATTGACACATATTTGCAATAACTGTTTAAAAGTCCCCAGTAGTTTTATCCCATATTTAAAGACCACTGCAATATTAGGGTGTTACACATGTTTCTTATTACAAATTTCCAACAGTTCATTTTCATGCAGAGAATATTGAGAATATCTGTGCTGGCTTGGATGATTCTTGGTGTGTGCATTCATTACGCTTGTGATCTTTACAGTATTAAGTTGTGCAAAATGATAATGTATGGCAAGTGTTTGTAAATTATATTAATTATTGTACATATTTTTGTCCAAGCTAATGAATGTTGGTTCATTATTAACATTTATTTTGAAATAATAAAATATTTAAAAAACTGTCGGGTAAATGATTGGAAAATGAGAATGTGAATCTAATGGCAAAGTTCTGCTTGTTTTTACCGTCACCTTTTACCACAAGGTGGAGCTCTTTGTACATGTCTACAGAGTTCAGCCCCACAGTTGCTTTGACTTATTTGACTCAAGTAGGACAACATTTTAATGAAATATATTCTAAATTGTGCATCAGAACGTTTATTTACATATTTTTCCTATTTCTGACACCTTATCTGTGCCTTGAATACTCAAGTAGAATACCTATTACTGTATGTGTATTACAGCTATGGAATTACATGTGTATTACATGAATACAATTGTTCAGACTAAACTGGTGAAATTAAAGTTTGCATTCACTTGTACACTGGTCTTGGCTACAGTGGAGTAAGAATACTATGTCTCAGGTTCATTATATGTGCAATAAGGCTTAATGTAATGCTACATTACTATAGCATTATTATAAAGGAGAGGTTTTTACAGGATAAATACTTAACTCCGGAACTGAAGGGTTAAATGCATAACGTAATCTACAAGGAGTTTGCACATGCTCAGTGTGTTCCCTCTACGCAGAGGTAATGCAAGGGTTTGAGAAGATCTGAGACAGATGAAAACAGCTGTACTTGAAGACCCATAATGCCTTTCGGCTGGCATACTGTTCCGATTTTCAGGCTTTGCAGTACATCCACAATGGCTACGCGAAATCACTACGCGATCCTTTAATATGCACCCTGCTGAAAAAGCCGAGGAAAAGGGTACCATCGGACCAGTCTCAAAATGACCACCGGCTTCAGCTCGAATTCATGTCGATTCGCAGATTATTTTGTTATCTGCGGACTTGACACTGAAAGCGGGCTTGAACCAGACGAACTGTCAGGTAAGTGTTGTGCACGGGCTGGGGAACCATAAGAATAATTCTGCATGGTTTATGTTTTAGTTTGTTTCTTTTATATTGATTTTAGAGTACAGTATTATATCCATGTTTAAACAAAAACATGACAGTTTATAATGGGGTGATAACTGGTAATACTGTGTACATCAGTAAGTAGGACGGCACATCAGTGTTGTTCATACGAGTTCCTATTTTCTACCTTTCCATTTTATGTTATAACGTTACGTTTAATCGTTTAGAAGGGATTATTCCAATGAATGTTGTTCGCTTGAAATGCTCGAGAACTGTAGGCCGTCGATGTTCCAGCTGTAATTAACGAAAAACTGTTAATGGATTAATCTCCTCCTGAGTATAGCCAGCACTCATTAAGTGGTCAAAAGCAGGACAGACAAACATTTACATACGTAGATCACTGACCTTGATTGGCTGTTTCAGACCTCACCAGAATAAGACATGTTTCTATTTCTACAATTTGTAAATAACAGGGATGTTTCCCCTATCACTAGTACGTTGATATTACCATACTGTCAATTGTAATTACACATGTATCAACAAGCATATATATATACAAGCAGGTTAGGCCAAAAATAGCTATATCAAAGAAGCACATCTGATTTCTTAGTTGTTTATGACATCTGAACAATTTGATTGATTCCCCTCTGCCTTCTTACACACTTACCCTCAGTGATAGATCTAAATCAATTGATCAATGCATGGCAGAGTGCAGAAAACAGAGTGAAACTGGGGGTATCAAGGACCATAAGGTTCTCCCTGGGGGGGCAGAACACTGAATATGTCAGGATGATGTCATTATTAGACCGGTCTGCTATTTCTTGGGAGTGCCATGGGTCTCTAGGGGAGATGAGGTGGTATGATACATAAAGTGGGGTGGGGGGTGAACTCTTCCTGAGCTCAGGGTGGTGGGTTAGTTGTGTATGAGTTTGAAAAGAAGTGAAACTGGTGTGGGAGTGTACTTGAAGATGCTGATCTTGGTTTTCTTGTCAACAACAGTTATGTTTATGGAAGGAACTTGTAGAATCTAGGACATTGTTTTCAAAGGACAAGTCAGGCTACATTATAATTTTTGGTAGCCTAGGGTCTAAGGATATGTAAGTATGTGCATTTCCCTAAACTCAACTGTTACCTCCCAATCAAGCTCTAATGTTTTCTGTTGTAAACATAACCTGTTTATGAATATGTACAAATCAGAACAATAATTTATTCTACTGCAGAGACATTTTTGTTAGTCTCGCTGGTGGTCTCAATCATGAATCAGCACAATTTTATTTTGTTTGTGTCTCGTGAGATGTCATTAGTTGCTCTCCACCTCTGTAGGCTCTCTGGAAAGAACAAACCCTTGTATAGTTCAACAAACACAATGAGCATGCATCCTGTGCCTTGACTGTACAGTTTCCCCTCATAAACTATCCTAGTTTTACAGTATAAAATAATGAGGTATAAATAATGTAGGCAAAGAGAAGACCGTGACCTGTCATAATAAAAACACACACAACTCACTGGTTTGTGAGTGGCACCACCTTGCATGTCTCTCATTTCACTTAACATAAGCCTAAGGTTCTACTTATCAAGGGACAGTTTTTTGCAGGAAGGATGGAAACATCTTTAGATAACACACACAAGATCTCTCTTATGCAAATGTACTTAACACATCTGATGAGATAAATTATTAACAGTATTTGCATGAGTAATTTTTTAAATCTTTGTCGCAAAGACACATTTCCTTCCTCTCAGTGTAAAAGTGGAAGTAGAATCTTTTCCAGAAATCAGTCAAGGATGTGTTCACTTCCCTGATGTTTATCTAGAGAGAATTATGCTCTTCAGATTCTTATCATGATTGTCTCCTCTCCTCGAGTACCTGCCTTTCTAATGAGATAGAGACCAGCTGGTGAAAGTTAATGTCACTGGGGTGTTCAGCAGGAGATTGCATGTCATTCAGTAATTCATCAATCTAGGAAGAGTGAATTAGACAAATAATGGTGGTCCTCTGACCAGAGATTAGACTGTAGAAGACTAGAGGTTATCCTGTACGTTCCATACTTGGCCTTCATGTTTTCTCCTGCAGTGACTCACTCAGACAATGGAAAGCCTTTTTGGGGGCTGAGGGTGCTATTGGCTGAGTTGATATGGGATGAGGAATTTGTCCTCTTTGCCATTCCGTGCATAGTTCCAGGGCCATGAGTGCACTGCTGAGACTTATAGCACTGTTTGGTCTAATGGTACAATAGGCTGTCATTAGACATGCTTGTTACAGACTGTTTCCTGAGTCTGTCAGCCACATCTAAAGGAATTAAAGCTGTTGGCCTGTCAGATATCTCAACAAAAAAAAAACGCTATTACAATGTTATTGCAATGTCGTAGCAAGAGGACAATACGCTAGCAATGTTGTGAGTGTACTACTCTCTATGGGGTGTTGCCACGTCACTGAGACATTGTGGGAATATCTGTGAAAATGTATCCCTGTGAGTATATTTGTGAATCTCCTCCAGCTGTACACACACGGCTGTTAGCGTTGGCCTTCCTTAAGCTCTGGTGTGGTGAGGTAGTGTCGTGATTGACTAGTTAGTGAGAGTGAAACTGGATGGTGCGCAATTCAAATAAATAATCATAACAATTATGGATATTAAACATTTAGGTACATATAAGAGTCTTATATCAGCTGAAAGCTTAAATTCTTGTTAATCTAACTGCACTGTCTGATTTACAGTAGCTATTACAGCGAAAACATGCCATGCGATTGTTTGAGGACGGCGCCACACATTCAAATATTTTTCCACTGGCACAGGTTTCATAAATTTACAAATAGCGATTAAATATTCACTTACTTTTTGAAAATCTTCCTCTGATATGTCATCCAAAGGGTCCTAGCTATAACATGTAGTGTCATTTTGTTAGATTAAATCATTCTTTATATCCCAAAAAGTCTGTTTAGTTGGGGCCATCGATTTGCGTAATCCACCCGTTCAACATGCAGAGAAAGGAATCCGAAAATCTACCCCTAATCTTTGTTTCAACAAGTCAAAATACGGTTCTATTTACTTCTCAGATACCTTAAAATATAATCAAACTATAATATTTCTTATGGAAAGAAGTATGTTCAACAGGAAACTGATTTTAGCAGGTGCGTTCTGTCTTCATGGCGCACGCAAACACGAATTTCCCTGTACTAAAACTGATATTTCTTATTCGTTTTTGAAGTTACAAGCCTGAAACCTTGAACGTAGACTGCTGACACCATGTGGAAGCCATAGGAAATGCAACCAGGGAGCTAATTTTCAATATGACCTTATACTTGCTGTTGTAAGAGGATGGTATCTCTCCCCAAAAATATTCTGGTTGGTTTTTCTTTGGATTGTGTCCTTCCATATCTATTGTGTTATATTCTCCTACATTATTTTAACATTTCTACAAACTTCAAAGAGTTTTCTTTCCAATGGTACCAATTATATGCATATCCTGGCTTCAGGGCCTGAGCAACAGGGCACGTCATTCAGGTGGAAATTGAGAAAAAAGCCCTAAGTTAAGGTGTCTATTTAAAAAAAAATATATATATATTATTTCACCTTTATTTAACCAGGTAGGCTAGTTGAGAACAAGTTTTAATTTACAACTGCGACCTGGACAAGATCAAGCAAAGCAGTTTGACACATACATCAACACATATGGAATAAACAAACATACAGTCAATAATACAGTAAAAAAAAAGGTCTATATACAGTGAGTGCAAATGAGGTAGGATAAGGGTGGTAAGGCAATAAATAGGCCATGGTGGCAAAGTAATTACAATATAGCAATTAAACACTGGAATGGTAGATGTGCAGAAGATTAATGTGCAAGTAGAGATACTGGGGTGCAAAGGAACAAGATAAATAAATAAATACAGTATGGGGATGCGGTAGTTGGATGGACTATTTACAGATGGGCTATGTGCAGTGATCTGTGAGCTGCTCTGACAGCTGGTGCTTAAAGTTAGTGAAGTTAAAGTTAATATCTCCAGCTTCAGTCTAAGATTCCTACAGCCTGGCCTCTGTCCTACTGCTCACCGACTGACTGCAGAGACTGGCTAGTGACAGAGAGTGTGGACACGTACACTGCTGTCACCCTGAAGCTTTACAGTTTATTTCTGGATCGTTTGCTCACCACAAATGGTGATTTTTCAACCATTTCTCTGGGCCTTAAGTCACTCTCCCCAGACCTCTACTTCCCGTCTCCTCTCCCTACTAGTCCACTGTCATGGTCTGTCATGGTCTGCAAACAAATATACCATTGGCACATTTCCACTGAAGATTTACGTCACTTTTTTACCAAAAAGACTCAGACTTTTCTGTTTCCATCTATGCGAGCCGGCACCCGGGTCTCACTGGAAATGGCTCTTGCAGACCTGCTCTGACTTGGGGCCAAGCCCAGGATACTTTTCAGTATAATTTATATAACAATGGCTACTGGGGACTTTAACACCTTCTCACAAAGCAACTGTCGTGATGATGCAGAGGTTATGGTTCTGCTTGCAACAAGTCTTTTGTGTCACATTCCTGCTGGAAACGTTTCATTGGAAAAGCACCTCTCCCTCTCTCTACAGTAGAGATCCATGGAGTATGTATCCTCTTAGAGAAACAAGGCCTTTGTGTCACATTCCTGATGGAAACATACGTTCATTGGAAAAGCACCTCTCCCTCTCTCTACAGTAGAGATCCATGGAGTATGTATCCTCTTAGAGAAACAAGGCCTTTGTGTCACATTCCTGATGGAAACATACGTTTCATTGGAAAAGCACCTCTCCCTCTCTCTACAGTAGAGATCCATGGAGTATGTATCCTCTTAGAGAAACAAGGCCTTTAGATGGTTACATGAATGCTTTCTCATGCAGCTATTTGGGTATCTCTTGATAACGCCCTCCACCACAACTATACTATGTGGAGATACTGCAAGCAGTACGGTTCTGTGTGCAGGCTATGTGTTCTTGGTATGAACTTCCTGCTGCCTCTATCATTCTCAGGCTGCTGAGACCCAGTTAGCACTAGCAGAGCTGCTTCATATACAGTAGCAGCGGTGAGTGGGAGAGCTCTTCTTCTCCCTGGCAGACTGGAGGAGTCACGTGCACGTGCACACAGCAAACAGACAGCCCAGCACAAACTGCTCTCTCTGACCAATCAGACGAGCTTATGGGTGTCATGTGATTAGGGGGCTGAGCGAGCTGCAGTCTCAAGAGTCTATGCAATCAGTCTGTGCTGTGGTGAGTGTGTCGACTAAAGGCGTCCGTACACTTTACAGCCGAAACAGCTCGGAAGAGTTTGTGCATATATCATGACAACATTTTGTGACGTTTTTGTTAGTTTCTGACACCGGTAAGGGTTTTTTCAGCTGTTCGGGCATACACATTTGTTTTTTGAGGGAAGCCGAAGTCGGTAGCCAAAGTCTACGCCCCTTCGTCGGTGATTGGTCAACAGTAGGGATTCTTCAATAAAGTCTTTGTTGTCATTCAATGAGATACCACTTGTTTTCATGCAAATATTTAATGGAGAAGTACTGCACCAAACATCTTAGTTGAACGTAAAATTATGCGGCTAACATCTCCTCCGTAAAAACTTTAAAATTAATGACAGATTTCTTGAGTTATTTTAGATGGACAAACTATTGACGCTTTTTTCTTGTTTTTCAAATTAGTTTTTTTTTACGGGAGTATGCGAGCACACTCGTTCAGTTCGGCTAGGCACGTAGCCTAAATGAAGCGTGCTGACACTTTAAAGAAACACAATTAAGGTAGTGTGGTCCATGACGCATGCTCTTATCACCCCTCAAAATCTGCTGGGATGTTTGTTGGAGAAAGAGGGGCTTGCCCATACGCTGATCTGGCAGTTTCACTTCAGGTGAGCAGAAGCCTAAGAAACCCCACAATTCAGGTCGCCTGTGAACACAAGCTGATTTGTCAGTTTTACAGTGTGGTTTGAGTCACACTGGTCTTTCCATGGCTTGTGTTCTGACTCAAACGGTGAAGTCAGGCAGTCAGGATGGATGGGGCTTTCCAGATAGCCCTTTCTCTGATCACCACCAATGATAGGAGGAGGTTTTAGTGGTGAATTGAACAGCTGTGCCTAACTGACAGCTGCCACTCACCCTGTCCTTCTCAGGCAGTTTTCTGTAACGTGTATAGAGGCTACACTGTACAGTATGTTTGTATTGGTTCACCGAGCCCATATATCCTCACAGGAAGCCTCCGTCATCTTTCTCCAAGACACTGCCCCTTATTGGGTTACACCACCAGGACTTAAAACAGATGTGTCCTTTAGAGGGTTATTTGTCTTAAGAACCGGAACAGGAGTCCGCCTGGAGATATAGGCCTAGCAATGTTCTGTAACAGTTGGACCCCAACACTGTATCACTGTACTGACTAGGTTCTCTTATAAGTGTTCAAGCCCCCATAATGAGCAGACGTTGTGACTTGCCTGAGGACATCCATGTTAGAGGAGAATGATTTGAGTGTTTCTGGGGGAGGTATAAAAAATGCTTTCCAATGTAGAAATTGAAAAAGCTGTCAGGAAAAAAAGCAGATTTCACTTTCATAAAGGGGCTCTGACTGTCAACGTGTTGACGTTAGGAATATGGGGACTGAGGGTAGAAATGATAAGGCTGAGGTGAATGAGGATGAGCTGTCTGTCTCAGAATGCCTCTGTGCTGTGACCAGTGCATGATTAGCGCCTCCAGATCATGAGCTCTGACGGGGGAACAGAAACCCACTCTCTCCCTGTCCACTGCTTAAACATGGCCTGAAGCTTTCCTCTGTAGAGCACTGCATTTCCTTGTGTCCCACCCACAAAGAGACAAGATAAGTCTTCGGCCCCCTCTCCCATTTTCTCTTTGATTTTTGTGCACAAAGCCTCTTAAGATGAGACTCTTCTTTTTAAATTTTTCATAGAACTCCTTTTGTCCTCTTCTTTTCGTTTCAATATGCTGAAGTTATTATGGTCCAAAGCTGTGTGATCTCCAGTAAGTACTCTTCATATCCAATATGACAGACTGGTAATTATTAAATGTGATCCGTTCCAAAGCAACATGGACAGAGGTCACATAATTGTATGCCATGTCACGATCACAATGTATTTTAGAAAAATCAAAATAACTAACCAGCTAATATCGCTCTCCCTCAGTATGCCATGCACATGCTGTCATTTTTTCTGACACTGACTTTTCCATCATGGGGCAGTTATATCACTGGCTGCAACAGCCAAAACGTGGCAAACTTGATGACAAAACTCTCATTTATGCGACAGTGTTAGGGTGCAGGGTGAGACCAGATTAGCATATGTATTTGGGGCCCTCCTGCCAGACCGATGTGATTGGCTAGCTCACAACTTGGTCCTGTTGGGGACAGGCAGCTGATGCAACCCACCCACACACACACACGTGCGCGCACACACACATACACACACTCACTCTGAGCACCCCCCACACTATTCAAACACTAACATCCCTTGAGTTTCCCAGACACCCCCTCTCTTTAATCCCTCAATGAATGACGTCACTATAAAGCCCCCCACACACGCTCATTGTGGGTCTGCACTCATATTCACTGCCTGTTAATAATTCATATGTGTGTTAAAGGAGCTCAAGTCCTAAGGAAGTTTCCTCGGGCATCTTACAGTGTCTAACTAAATAGTGTTTAAGCAAATCTGTAACCTTGTGGAATTGAATAATGACTGTTGAAGTGTTATACACATGGTGGTATAATTGAATAGGGGAATCAAGTGTGTGTGCCCTTGAAAAATCTAGCCCTCTGGTACTTGTTGATTTTTAGACACTTCTCCTTTCTGTACTTTTTTGTATTTCAAAATCACTTTTCGACTCGAGAAGTTGATACTGAAAAGAAGCCAAGCCATTTTTTTATTGAGCAATACACATTATACTTCTCTATATTCTGAGATTATAAAAGGCAGATTTCTACACTGAACAAAAATATTAATGCAACATGTAATGTGTTGGTCCCATATTTCATGAGCTGAAATAAAAGATCCCAGAAATTTGTTTACATCCCTGATAGTAAGCATTTCTCATTTGCCAAGATAATCCATCCACCTGACAGGTGTGGCATATCAAGAAGTTGATATCAACAGCATGATCATTACACAGGTGCACCTTGTGCTGGGGACAATAAATGGCCACTCTAAAATGTGCAGTTCTGTCACACAACACAATGCTACAAATGTCTAAATTTTTGAAGGAGCGTGCAATTAGCATGCTGACTGCAGGAATGTCCACCAGAGCTGTTGCCAGAGAATTGAATGTTAATTTCTCTACCATAAGCCGCCTCCAACATCATTTTAGAAAATCTGGCAGTACATCCAACCGGCTTCACAATCACAGACCATGTGTATGGCGTTGTGTGGGCGAGCGGTTTGCTGATGTCAATGTTGTGAACAGACTGTCCCATGGTGGTGGTGGGTTTATGGTATGGGCAGGCATATGCTAAGGACAACAAGCATTTTTTATTGATGGCAATTTGAATGCACAAAAATACCGTGGCGGGATCCTTAGGCCCATTGTGAGGCCTGTTTTTTTTTTAAAGTTATCTGTGAACAACAGATGCATATCTGTATTCCCAGTCATGTGAAATCCATAGATTGGGGCCTAATGAATTTATTTCAATTGACTGATTTTCTCATATGAACTGTAACTCAGTAAAGTCTTAGAAATTGTTGAATGTTGGGTTTATATTTTTGTTCATTATACAGTATATATATATATATATATATATATACATTCACTATGGGGTGTGCATGGTGCACACATGCCTTGAGACCTCTCTGCAGTTCCTGACTCTGGATGTCAAAGCTCAAGTCATACAGAACTGAAATAAATGCTTCACATAAGGAAACCTGCCTTTAAATCCCAGGCAGAGTTCATGACTGGAGAAAAGCTTGTAGAATAAGCTAACTCTGCCCTCTCAGCACCCTGAGGCTCTCTCTATCTCCTCTGCTCCACTCTGTGGAAACAGGAAGCCTTTCTTATGAAGAGGGTTTAGACGGCTGCACGGCAGAGGAGCAGATAGCGTTTTTATGAAAGCGATGATGCAGACTGACTCCCTCATTACCTCTCAGCCTGCCTGTCCATTTGATCTCAGCTCTGCTGCTGAGGAGGCAGGCTGCCATGAAGAAAGGCTCATGCCGCTTCTGTTGAAAGGAAATGGAGACAATTCATTGTCAACGTTGGTCACAGCCAGAGGTAAGCTGTGGCCAGGCCATGTTGAGCCACAAGGAAACAAGGAAAAGCAATGATTGGCTTCCACTGGGACTCTACTTTCACAATATACTATACTGGAAAGAGTTCAGTCTTTTCATAAAGTTAGAGAAAACATGCTTTCAGTCCTACTCATCCTTTGGCTTTTGGAATTTCCTACCTTTGCCATTAAACAAGGTTTTTACAGACTGTGTGAGTTGGTTCAGTGAAAAAGAGTACATTACCCATGTCTCCTTTACGACTAGACCTAGAAGGTCATTCTGTACATGTCACCCCTGGTTACAGTGTCCATACAGTACATCTCTCTGTGGAAGCTACAAACCCTGAAAGCACTACCAGCAGCCAGACTGGAAAAGCCAGGCGAGATTGACAGTCTTTTCTGTTCACCCCCAGATAATGTTACGAAAAAGCCTAACAAGACACAAGATAGTGTTTAGGGGCAGAGGATTCTTTCACGTTGCCACTAACTTTATCTGAATGCTACATGAATCTGTTCTTACACTAAACAAAAATATAAACACAACATGTAAAGTGTTGGTCCCATGTTTCATGAGCTGAAATAAATGATCCCAGAAATTTCTCTCAAATTTTGTGCACTGAGCGTTTCTCCTTTGCCTAGATAATCCATCCACCTGACAGGTGTGGAATATCAAGAAGCTGATTAAACAGCATGATCATTTACAAAGGTGCACCTTGTGCTGGGGACAATAAAAGGCCGTTCTATAATGTGCAGTTTTGTCACACAACACAATGCCACAGACATCTCAAGTTTTGAGGTAGGGGGGAATTGGCATGCTGACTGCAGGAACGTCCATCAGAGCTGTTGCCAGATAATTTAATGTTCATTTCCAAAATTGTTTTAGAGAATTTGGCAGTATGTCCAACCGGCCTCACAATTGCAGACCATGGCATTGTGTGAGCGAGCGCTAGTCTCGCGTAGTCTCCCTCCCCTAGTTGTGTGTATCGTTGGGGTCATTTTAACCTAATTTGCATATGACATGCCCCCACCATGTAACATGGACAACCATGACCCATGTGCCTATGTGTTATGTAGGCATGCCACCCTGATGCCACATTGAGGTTTGGAGAATTAGCTATTTTATTATTTGTCCAGTAAGTTTCCTGATACAGGTATCACCCATTTACACTGTGAAAGAATACTTGTTCATTTATCCTGTGTCCAGCATTCATACTACATACTCATAGAACTCTGTGGTCCACTTTATTAAACATTTCCCCCCTTACACAAATTTATGAGAGCTGTCCCCTTTTCCAGATGTGTTGCATTGTGGGTGTGAAATGGCTGCATTTATTATTACATTTCTGAATAGTGTACAGTGAATTCCATGAAATACATTCAAAGGAAAAATGTGTATGATATCCTTGAATGTGAACGAGAGTACATTTTGATAACTTTTATATAGACAGCCAACATAGGAACATGGGTCATGGTAGTCTATTTACTATGTGCAGCAAAGGCATACCACCCTTAGTGCTATAATAAAGTAGTGCCAGTAAGGTACATACTTACCTGGTACTTTTGAAGTGAAGTAGCAGACCGTAATGAATGGTCCTCAAAGAAATGCAAGGATCCTGTTCTGATTAACTGATGGAAGAATAAGGGGTAGAGGGCATGAAGCTTTTTGCTTTCTCTTAAAGGTCACAGTCAAAATGATGACCTCTTAGTGTTTGTCCAGTAGGTGTCCTGATGTAGGGACGCCCCCTAGGCATTTTAAAAGATATCAGAACAACAATTTGCATTATTCTGTATGAGATTCCTCCACTGATACAGTACATTGAGACATCAGTCAGGTGTGCTGTATGAAAAGAGGACTACTGGTTTTCCCCACGATTGTCTCAGATATTTGTAAACAAATGGTTTTCTGCTCTCACAAAGGGGTCTCCTGCCCACAGCTGTGTGTCTCCAGGTGTTTAGCTACGCATCCCATTCTCACAGGAAAACTTCTCTGCCGCCTGCTCCCTGTCTGTCTTACTAATCGCCTGACGTTATGCTGCTGGAGTCAACATGGAGTGAACCCATCCATCTCAGTCCACTCAGTTATTCATGGCCAGTGACTGGTATAATATAGAGGATTTGAAATCCCCATCCATACAAGTGTCTTGGATAGATGGAGCAGTTGCTCATTACCCGTCTTGTCCCCTTGGCGTAAAGAGTTACTGGTGGCTGTTAATCAACAGGGCTGATTTACTAAGCTCTGCTCCATATGTTAGAAGTATGCCCTTTCTTATTTCTCATTCAAGGAAGTGATTAAACCCCTAGATCCTCTACCCCTATCTCATTAATCTATGCTCTGTTATGTGGACAGATATGTAAGACGAGGATGCTGGCCTCCCTCATCTTTATGTCAGTGTGACGTCTGATGTGGTGTAGTAATACCCCATAGGATAATCCATTGTCCTGAGAGGTGGGTTTGCTCTGAAGGCGCCTCATGCTCAAGAACATGGTGTTGTGTTGGGCACTTGATTGAGTTCAACGGCACGCCAGGTGGGTGGAGTTTGCGCTAAGTACCAATGGAATCGCTGCATTCAAACCCCATCCATCTGGCGGTCGCAGCAAGTTAAATCAAGCACCTTCTCTCTCCATCATCTCCTCTCCTGATGAAAGATGGGAATGCTCATGCCCATGGTACTGGGGGATATGGATATAGTACTTATAATGCAGTAGTCTCTGTCTTCTTCCTCTGTTTCTTGTTTATGCACTCTCTCAGCAGTGTGCAGGTTTTTTGTTCTCACGACCGTGTGTAAATAATGAATTCTGCTGTGGCGCGGCGTTGGGCATTTGTGTGTGGAATCCCAATAGGCCCAGTTAATGGAGTAGAAAAACACTCATGGGTATTTCAGAGGGAGGCCTTGCTCTGAAGGCTGTGAATAACATAAAAATAAGCTGTCTCTCCTCTGTGTGAATGAGCCAAATGGCCCATAGCTTTGCTGCATTTTTGGCTAGGCTCACTCAGTGGGAAGGTCATGGTGTCTTTGTTGCGATAGGTTTTTGATATGTTAGCGATGTCCGCATGAATGTTCTGCTGTGATGATGACGAGCTAAGCATTCTGATAACTGAGAGGCACGAGGCATCTCTGCTCTCCTGAGTCATTCCAACCTCAGCTCAGTTGGCCGTGATGGCACTAGGAATGGTATGTAGGTTGAGCACAGGAGGGGGTCTGTTCTGGAGGCAGTCCCTGGCACTCAGGACTAGAGAGAGAGAGCGGAGAGTCCAATGGCGGCAAGCTTTACACCACTCCAGCCGACAGTTTGTATTGCGTATGGTGATCTTAGGCTTGTGTGGAGCTGCTCTGCCATGGAAACCCATTTCATGAAGCTCCTGACGAACAATTATTGTAATGCTGTTGCTTGCAGAGTCAGTTTGCAACTCGGTAGTGAGTGTTGCAAGCGAGGACAGTGGCCTAGTACTTGTAACTGTTGGAAGTCCATGGATGAGCCCAGTACTGTGTGTGCGTAGGCATGTGTACTAGGCCTCATGGCAGAGAAATAATCAATTCAGTGGCCCATGACAGTGTCTTTTTAACACCCACAAATGCTTGTTAAACAAGAGTGTCAATTGATCACTTTTTTCTTGGCTATTAGGTGCCCTGCCTTGTACAGTATCCAGAGGTAACTACATAACAAGGAAAACCAGCCTTAACATTAACTTATACTGTGATGTATAGGCGTAGTGTTTTGTGGCACATTATATTACATGCAGTATACTAACTTCCGCATAATATTTTCAATGTTTTTTCTTTAATGTAGTTTTGGGGGGTTCCTCACTGAGGAAACCTACGGGACAAATACTAAAAGAGCAAATTTTCCATGATTTGTTAGGAAATAATGATATGGACTCTATTTGGCATGTACGTTTCTCGGTCATGGGTGGCACACAATGGGATATGGGGGAGGGGAGTGGATGGGGTATATGCAAATTCAACATTAACATAGACTTATAGTTGTACAGTAGCCAGGTTTTCATGACTGGATAGATAGCATGATGAATGCCGTCTTCTTTGTGCTCTCTGTTTGTCTCCTGTCTGATTGTGCCAAGTATTGTTGACATACCACTCCATTGTTTGGCTAGTCTAATTGTTCACAATCCTGGCCTAGTTTCCAGCCCAGGATTCTAGGCTATGGACGTGAAAGTAAACAGCAGATTAAGCAGTTAATTCTACAGCCACGATTTTCTTGCCCAGGTACCCCATCCCAGGCAAACCAGCGCCCCAAGGACCCCCATCATATGTTTGCAAAAACAAAGTTAAATCATGTCTTGCCTTATCATCAGGTCAATGACAATTGTCCCCCACAATGAAATTGGGGAGGGGACTGTGGATCTGTGTCTGTCCATTTGTACGTTAGTCACACAATATCTCAGACAGCACTGGGACGATTTTGACTAAACTTGGGTGAATGATGCGTCTTGCCATAGAGATCCGGCATTTACAAAATTACATTGATTGGTCAAAGGTGGGAGCTATAGTAATTAACTGAAGTGTTAGTGAGACGCGATATCTCTATTGGCCCAAGGGGGGGCACTGCATCATTCATCTGGGACAACTTGTTAACTGTTGCAAAAGGTCATCAACATTTTTAAATTAATAGATTTGGTAGATTGTTTTTCATTATTTTGAACTCCCCACATTACAATTAGAAGAGGAAGTGTAATCTCTAATAGAGGTCGACCGATTATGATTTTTCAACGGCGATACCAATTATTGGATGACCAAAAAAGCCGATACCGAATAATCGGCCGATTTTAAAAAATGTATTTATTTGTAATAATGACAATTATAACAATACTGAATTAACACTTATTTTAACTTAATATAAAACATCAATAAAATCAATTTAGCCTCAAATAAATAATGAAACATATTCAATTTGGTTTAAATAATGCAAAAACAAAGTGTTGGAGAAGAAAGTAATATGTGCCATGTAAAAATGTGTGCCATGTAAAATATGTGCCATGTAAAAAAGCTAACGTTTAAGTTCCTTGCTCAAAACATGAGAACATATGAAAGTTGGTGGTTCCTTTTAACATGAGACTTCAATATTCCAAGGTAAGAGGTTTTAGGTTGTAGTTAATATAGTATTTATAGGACTATTTCTCTCTATACCATTTGTATTTCATATACCTTTGACTATTGGATGTTCTTATAGGCACTATAGTATTGCCAGTGTAACAGTATAGCTTCTGTCCCCCTCCTCGCCCCTACCTGTGCTCGAACCAGAAACACATCGACAACAGCCACACTCGAAGCATCGTTACCCATCGCTCCACAAAAGCCGCGGCCCTTGCAGCGCAAGGGGAATAACTACTCCAAATCTAAAAGCGAGTGACGTTTGAAACAGTATTAGCGCACACCCAGCTAACTAGCTAGCCATTTCACATTGGTTACACCAGCCATTAGGCTGATAGGCTTGAAGTCATAAACAGCACTGTGCTTGCGAAGAGCTGCTGGCAAAACACACGAAAGTGCTGTTTGAATGAATGATTACGGGCCTGCTGCTGCTCAGTCAGACTGCTCTATCAAGTCAGACTTAATTATAACATAATAACACACAGAAATACGAGCCTTTGGTCATTAATATGATCGTATCCTGAAACTATCATTTAGAAAACAAAACGTTTATTATTTCAGTGAAATACGGCACCGTTCGGTATTTTATCTAACGGGTGGCATCCCCAAATCTAAATATTCTTGTTACATTGCACAACCTTCAATGTATGTCATAATTACGTACAATTCTGGCAACTTAGTTTGCAATGAGCCAGGCTGCCCAAACTGTTGCATATACCCTGACTCTGCGTGCAATGAACGCAAGAGAAATGACACAATTTCAAATGTGCTTTTGTTAAATCATCCCCCAGCGTTGCATTGATTATATGCAACTCAGGACACGCTAGATAAACTAGTAATATCATCAACCATGTGTAGTTATAACTAGTGATTATGACTGATTGATTGTTTTTTATAAGATAAGTTTAATACTAGTTAGCAACTTACCTTGACTTCTACTGTATTCGCGTAACAGGCAGGCTCCTCGTGGAGTGCAATGAGAGGCAGGTGGTTAGAAGGTTGGACTAGTTAACTGTAAGGTTGCAAGATTGGATCCCCGAGCTGACAAGGTGAAAATCTGTCATTCTGCCCCTGAACAAAGCAGTTAACCCACCGTTCCTAGGCCGTCATTGAAAATAAGAATGTGTTCTTAACTGACTTGCCTAGTTAAATAAAGGTATATAAAAAATATTTTAAAAATCAACGCCCAAAAATACAGATTTCCGATTGTTATGAAAACTCGGCCATTCCGATTAATCAGTCGACCTCTAGTCTAGAGAGTCTTATTATGATCTCCCACGGACTGTCTTAGGATACACATGATCTACCGACTTCTACCTCAGGCAATCAAGAACATGTTTGTTCATAGCTTTGACTAGAGAAAGACAAAGGCAACAGTATAGAATGGAGACGGATGTCTGGGCTGCCAGGCCTTTTTCAAGACAAGACTCCATGGGACAATGCACTATGACCATACAGGGAAGAATGTGTGTCATTCATAACTTTGACTTACAGCCGAGCACATATTTTTTAATACTTTCAGGATAACTTATTGTTTAACAAATACTTTCTTTGTTCAGTACCCTAGTTTCTTTTTTATAGCCCTGTGTCTGCCACATTCCACTTGTTCTGAAACACTACAGTTAATGTTGTTTTTTTTGGATCGTCCACAATCCTCTCAGGTGTTTTTAAATGATCTCATTCTTCGTAAGTTACACTGTGTTGCTTCCCTCAGAACCAGCACAGGCCTGATCATATTCCCTCATGTATTATAACACACAGATACAGCTCTTCAAGTGTGTTCACTGTAATATCATAATCCACAGCATAGCACTGACAACAGGGATTAATCATGGGTTTTGGAGAGGAGAGCAATGCATTGCTACAGCAACACACATCATTCTCTGACAACACACCCAGCTGGTTTAGACAGAAACTTGACAGAAACCTGAACCTAACAGAAACCTCTGTTCCTCCATACACACATGAAGAGGATGTGTTGTTCCCTCAGTGTTTCTCTCACCTATAGGAGAACACTGTCAGAACCCTTCTGTCCTGAGTAACTCCTGCTGTGTATGCACATATTGAGAAGTGATGCGGTACTCAGAGGTAGCCATGTGATTAATTACTGTTGTTTTATCTGTTGTGTAGCTTTATGCCAGTATATAGAGGCTACTAAATTCAGAGATGGGGCCAGAGGATTGGCGAGTGCAGATGAAGGTAACCCCCACCAGCCCCCCTCCTCAGAATGACCTCACCTCCGCTTGCTCCTTTAACCTGACACGCCCTTGTTTCACAGCACTCTCCTTTTGTTGATTTGTAATGTTTCTGAGAACTCAATTCTGTACAGGTGAGGGGAACTCTGCAAGCACTTTTCCATATGTCCTTCCTCCCTCTCCACCCTTCCCGGTCCTCCCTCTGTCCTCCTCCTCCTCTCTCCTCATCCCCCTCCTCCTCCTCCACCTTTACCTCCTCTTTTGGAAGCTAGCTACTGAACAACAAGCCAATCTGTTTGACAAGCACTGCGTCTCTACCTCTCACACACCCAGTTCTACCTACATGTACCAGAGCTGGTGTTGCTTGGCCAATGTGTTCTCTCCCCTTCCACTCTGAATGACTTCAATCATGTCTTGGTGTGTGCATCACTTCTGCTTTCATTGTGGATCTGAATCAATTTAATTTGTGTTGGTTTGTTTAATTGATTGATTGTTTTGTGGGTTGCTTTGCCTGTATTGCCATAAAAGCTGTCACTTTACTGGTAATCCTATGTGTCAAAGTTTGTTTTCTTACAAGCAACAATTATTGTCTCTTTCTGAATAGATTTATACAAACAAAACCATTATTATTATCTGACTATTTGACCTCTTTGGCAGCGGTTACTTTCCTTCACTGACCCAGTACAGGATGCTGTTGACAGCTTTACATGATGCAATACAGCCTTTCTCTCCAGACCACTGTGCTCACTTCCTATTTCCTGTGGGGAGGGTTGTCTTGTGCCTCAAGTCTGCTTCTGATTGGGCCTCTGCATCCTTTTGCGCTTCTGTTGCACTTTGGGCCCGGAGTCCTGAATTTTTTGCTCTCTCTTTTTCCTTCTGTCTTTTTCTCTGTCCCTCTATTTCTCCCTCTCTTTCAGGTGAGAATTTTGAGCAGAGTCCACTGCGGAGAACCTTTAAATCCAAAGTTCTAGCGCACTACCCAGAGAATGTGGAGTGGAGTCCCTTTGACCAGGATGCCGTTGGCATGGTAAGGGAACTGCGGAATGTGTAACTAATACAAAGTGTATTTTATTTGAAGCTACACCCATTTCTGTTTCCAGGGTTTACATCTGTATATCATTATGGATTAGAACCTGTATCATTTTACTGATCGACTAACCTGATCTATTACCTCATCTCTCAGCTGTGTATGCCAAAGGGTCTGGCCTTCCGCACGCAGGCGGACACACGTGAGCCTCAGTTCCACTCCTTCATCATCACGCGGGAGGACGGCTCGCGGACGTACGGCTTTGCCCTCACTTTCTACGAGGAGGTGACCAGCAAGCAGATCTGCAGCGCCATGCAGACCCTGTACCACATGCACAATGCCGAACAATACGACATCCTGCACACCCCCACCACCCCGCGGTGCCCTGAGGACCAGCGCCACCTCCATCCCCACCCCCTCAACCCCCACCCCCAACACATGCTCCTCCCCACGCCCTCCATCTCCCGGCTGCAGCGCTTCAACTCCTACGACATCAGCCGCGACACGCTCTACGTGTCCAAGTGCATCTGCCTCATCGCGCCCATGGCCTTCCCCCAGGCCTGCAGGAAGGTGCTCCAGCAGCTCCACCAGGCCGTCTCCTCCCCCCAGCCCCCACCCCTCCCCTTGGAGAGCTATGTCTACAACATCCTGTATGAGGTGCCCCTGCCTCCCGCTGGGCGCTCCCTGAAGTTCTCGGGGGTGTATGGGCCAGTGGTGTGCCAGAGGCCCAGCACGGCAGAGCTGCCTCTCTTTGACTTCCCTATCAGCCAGGTGTTTGAGCTGCTGGGGGTGGAGAACATCCTCCAGCTGTTTACCTGTGCCCTGTTGGAGATCCAGATCCTGCTCTACTCACAGCGTAAGTCCTTACTTAGGATCTTTCTCTCTGATCTGCTGAACATTCTGTGGTTTTCTGTCTATTGTCCTCATCGCTTTTAGAAAGGATTGGGATTTGTTATTTCAACAGAAATCAGAAATAACAATTGTGGTTAGGATCTTCGGTATGTTCATTGGAACTGTTATCCAGGCAGATTAAATAAACTATCCTGCGATTTCATTAAAGGCCTAGTGCAGTCAAAAACTCAATTGTCCAGTGTTTTATATATATTTCCACACTATGAGGTTGTAATAATGCTGTGACATAGTGAAAATGATAATGGTCCTAGCAAAATTCTTGCTTGAGACATTACCCTTTGCTAAGAAGCTATTTTTGTATATATATTGTTGACCATTTTATTTGAAAACAATTACAGTAAGGTACTTCATTGTTACCCAGAAGTTATTTGATATTGAGATAAAAACGTCTGTATTGGACCTTTAAGGAAAGCTGTGTTCTTCCCAGCTTGTGTAAATGTTAGTTTCTCCTCATGGGCTCTCAGCTCAGGCCTAGCTTGTGTGTGTGCTGGTGTGAGTTGCTGGGGTAAACAAGCTGTTTTGCAGCAGCAGTGTGTGTGCTGTGATCAGGCCCTCTTTGTTTCCCCCTGCTCATGTTCAACCCCAGGCCCACACTGCGAGAGATCGACAGTGAATATGGACACATTCAAGAGGACTTTTTTGGGAGGAATGAGAGATATTTAGATATGACACATGTCATTTGGCACATAGAAAAATGTGATCTACAGAATTGATAGAAACAGGTCTTCCACTATGTGTGAAAAGAAACAGCATTATACATAATTAATCAGCTCCAATCAGGAATTGTTTTGTTCAGGGACCAATGTTGTAGGTTTTGAAAAGCAAATGAGCTTTTTATACAGAATGGTGTATTCCTCCTCCATGGAAGCACACTGGGATTGACTTTGATCAGAGTCAGTGGAGTGCAGCAGGAAGATTGTTTCAGGATTGGGGAGCTGGCGTGTTCATAGGATCCATTACGGAGACAGGGAAAAGGCAAATTGTTAATAAAACGCCAGGGGCTAGAGGAGCAATGCTGTGGTGTTGCTAGGCAACCCTTGCAGGAGGATAAGGAGGAGGACGCAGTCAGTGATGCAGGATAAAGATGATTGGTTGGAGATGACATCATCCCTTTTTTTCTCCAGAAGGCTCATTGCAGGATGTGTGCTGAGGAGTGTTTTCTAGAGTGTGAACCTGTGAGCTTTCCACTGAGCAGGGACAGGGTGTCGTTAGTTAAAGCTGCATAGGCTGAGGCAAGTGATGCCCCATACTAAAAATTAGCTGGCTGGAGAGGGTCTGTTCTAAAAATAGAGGCATAATTCATAACTCAGATACATCGGCCCTGGCCTGGCCAGTGTCTTTCCCACATACAGTACATGAATCCTCCTCGAAACGAGCATCTGCTGCTGTTTTTCCCATCTCTTCAAGTAGATCAATGGAAGCTTGCCATGCATGTTAGTAGTCTGTATATAGAGCTCTCATTCTGTTAGCAAACCACTCAAATAGGCTCCGATGACCTTATTCGTCTTGGAAAGGCCTTGTGGGAAGCAGCGCAACAGAGGGGTGGACAAGTGGAGGACTACGCCAACACTGAAGCTCATTAGATTTCCCCCAGTTGACTATCTGATGAATGACCCTATTAAAGAGTGTGTTTTCTCTTAGACCAGATTAGCTGTTGGCAAGGCCTGTGTGTGTATGATACTGTGGTGTCGTTTGTGTGTGTGTGCGTGCATGCATTTGTGTGTTTGTGTGTGTGTGTACTTTCATGTGTTTGTTTGTGCACACGTCCTTGCATTTGCATGCATGCGTGTGTGTGTGTGTGTCTGTCTGTTTGTGGTTTTTCTCAGGAAGGTGGTATCATGCTCTGAAAAGGCCTGTTGTTCACCAGGCAAGGTCAGAGCACTAGCAGACAGGCTAGATTAGTATTCCTGTCTCTGAGTCCCTGGCCCAGGTCCTGGGAGAGGTGGCCCAACGAGGGGGAGACCCGGCCTGGGAGAGTGCCTGTTCTGGGGGGAGAGGGTCTGTTTTGGGCAGAGGGGAGAGGGCCTGTTCTGGGGGGAGAGAGGAGAGGGGAGAGGGCCTGTTCTGGGGAGAGAGCGAAGGGGGCCTGTTCTCGGGGGAAGAGAAGAGGGGAGAGGGCCTGTTCTGGAGGGAGAGTGGAGAGTGCCTGTTCTGGGGGGAGAGGGTCTGTTTTGGGCAGAGGGGAGAGGGCCTGTTCTGGGGGGAGAGAGGAGAGTGGAGAGGGCCTGTTCTGGGGGGAGAGAGGAGAAGGGAGAGAGCCTGTTCTGGGGAGAGGGGAGAGGGCCTGTCCTGGCGAGAGGGGCGAGGGCCCTTTCTGGGGGGAGAATGGGGGAGAACAGAAGGCCAAATGTAGAACTAGTAGTTATTTTGGCAGTAGAACAGCAAAGACAGAGCTGCTACCGAATATAGACTTGTTGTGACTGATAGAGAAGGAAGGTAGATAAACAGGACTGGATGGAAGTTTACATGGATGCCAAACACTTGACTTGGAGTGGACTATTTAACCCTGTACATTACAATACATTGCATACTGTAGGTGTCAAAACATTTAGCCTTTGTGACCATATAAAACCAGTCAGTTTGTGACTCTCTCCTCTGTTGTTTGTGTGACAGATTACCAGAGGCTGATGACTGTGGCCGAGAGCATCACAGCCTTAATGTTCCCTTTCCAGTGGCAGCATGTCTATGTGCCCATCCTGCCCGCCTCACTGCTGCACTTCCTGGATGCCCCAGTGCCCTACCTGATGGGCCTGCACTCCAACGGAGAGGGTGACCGCACCAAACTAGAGCTGCCTCAGGAGGTAACCTATACACTTATGCACCTATGCATAAGTGTTTGCACACACATACGCACAGCTACTCATATACACACACACGCCACACACAAATTGAAATAGATTTTTGAGATTTGTGCATGGAATTGTTTCTCAAGGGTTGTTTACCTTGTTCATTTCTCTCCTCTCCCATCCTCCCTATTCCTTCTCTCCAAAAGGCTTTTTTAATTGGAAACATTCAGCTCTAGCTGAAACCATTTAGTTGGATTCCCTCAGCCCAGCCCTCTTTAAATGCAGCCTGTCAGAGCAATAACAAGTCATTTCTAATCAGATTGCAATGCGTGAATGGTGTTTGTGCTGAGAATACTAACAACGACTTCCCTCTGGACACTCCTGCCAACCCCATCTCCATCTGCAGTCTGATACACCCAACAAAGTGACGGCATGAAATTGGCTAATCTGTAGAGAGAATCACAGGGCCTTACAACACAGATTACAAACCATCCCTCGATCCCTAGCTCTCCAGGCTTGTTTTTGTCCTTCGTTTTGATTAACAGTCGTTTTTCCACCAGATTTAGACAAAGGAGGTGAATTTATTATCAATTTACTTAAATTATTGATTAATTACTTATATAACCCATTGATAAATGGTAAATGGTTGTCGTTAAACATTATTCATGCTTAATGATTGTTCTTAAATAAAATGGGTTTGTGTTTACTTCTTAATGATGGGTAGAGTGTTTCCTTTGTGAGGACAAACAGCCCTCATTAACCATGCTGTAGCTTACCCATGCCTTTACGGTTGATAAAAACATGTTGCTTTGCTACTGTACACAGCAATTCTGCTAAGGGCCCTTCAACACAGAGCCTGGAGGAAGGGTGCTGTGTGTGCAACAAGCTTTTACACATCTGGAGGAAGGGTGCTGTGTGTGCAACCAGCTTTTACACATCTGGAGGAAGGGTGCTGTGTGTGCAACCAGCTTTTACACATCTGGAGGAAGGGTGCTGTGTGTGCAACCAGCTTTTACACATCTGGAGGAAGGGTGCTGTTGCAACCAGCTTTTACACATCTGGAGGAAGGGTGCTGTGTGTGCAACCAGCTTTTACACATCTGGAGGAAGGGTGCTGTGTGTGCAACAAGCTTTTACACATCTGGAGGAAGGGTGCTGTTGCAACCAGCTTTTACACATCTGGAGGAAGGGTGCTGTTGCAACTAGCTTTTACACATCTGGAGCCGGTCCAATGGAAAGAGCTATGATGAATAAAAAGCCTGAGAATTTGTGAATTGAGGACCTATGTCAATCTCAATATTGCCTTATTCATCCATTTCTATATTTAAATCCTAATACTCTTAAGATGAAAGGCAGCAGATCAACAATGGAGGGCTTTTTCAAAAGAGTAGTTTGTCCCATTCAGAGTATCTGTTGACATTATATTACTTTCTTCAGTTAATCTCTTGAAGTCAACCACATCTTTTCTCCTTATGCCTCAATTGGTACTGCTCTGCGTTAAGCCACCTAGTGGAGCAAAGTGGGAATGGTTCTGCTATAACAAGAACATAACTATCACTCAGTTTGCTTCTCTCTGGTGTTCTCTGTTTCACCGACATGTTTACAATGACAGCTAAACAAGACCACCTGTCATTCCAGGCCAACTTGTGTTTCGTGGACATCGACAACCACTTCATTGAGCTGCCAGAGGACCTCCCTCTGTTCCCCAACAAGCTAGAGTTCATCCAGGAGATCTCCGAGGTGCTGTTGGCCTTCGGTGTGTCTCCAGAGGGGAACCCGCTCCACAGCCAGGGCCAGGCCAAACACTGGGGCTTCCGCTCCACCGACCTGGTCACGGACAGACGCAACGGCAACCTGGCCAGCTCCCCCCTCAACTCCTACCTGCTGAGGGAGAACGAGACCATCGCTAGACTGCAGGCCCTGGTCAAGAGGACTGGGGTCAGCCTGGAGAAGGTGAGAGCAGGGCCACAGTCATCCATTTGACTGGAACATATTATTCTAGATAGTCTGCATATACACTGAGTGTACAAAATATAACCATGTGAATCCAGGTAAAAGCCATGATCCCTTATTGATGTCACTTGTTAAATCCACTTCAATCAGTGTAGATGAAGGGGAGGAGATGGTTAAAGTATAAACAATGGTCCACCACCCAAAGGACATCCAGCCTAATCGACACAACTGTGGGAAGCATTGGAGTCAATATGGGTCAGCATCCCTGTGGAACACTTTTGACACCTTGTAGAGTCAACTCAATAATAGGAAGGTGTTCCTAATGTTTGGTATATTCAGTGTAGATTCATACAGATTAATACTGCATGTCTGTCACAGTCTTTTGAAAATGACTAAGGGGTTTGTAGAGCAAAGATACTGTGGTGGGAAAGGCAGTCTATGAGCTGCCCATGTAAGCTGCTGCCGGCTAGCTCAGAGTGTGCTGTGCTCAGCCCTGGTGACGGAGGAAGTCTGTTACATTGCTATCAACAGAAAATTGGCGCCCATACAGAACCTAATTGCCATCTGGTTTGAACACGACACAGAGGGCCGTTGGTAATAGATAGTAATGTTTCAGCAGAATCACATTACAGACCAGTGAATGAATGAATTAGCTTTTAACTCCCGAGAGGAGGTCTCTCCAACTCTCCATATCTGTAGGAGCCCAGAGTAAGCAGCTTATGGACTAGTAGGGGCTAGCATTAGCTTTCTCTGAAGAGATTGCCTGCCCTGGTAGTCTGGTTTTAGCTCCTCAATTCGTGGGTAAGGCTTCAGGTAGGGTCATTGTGGCCATGTCTCACATTAAGGTAACCACCTGATTTAGGATCAGTGGTGTAGAGCGATGAATTAGAGGAGGGCTCAGTAGGTCACATCCCTGCCATCTGATCTGGGCTTCGTAGCCATTACACATCTTCAAGTCTATGCGGACATGTATAGGTGACTCACTCATTGTGTCCTTTTGTCCTGCTCTTGCATGTTGAGATCTGCAACTGTGTAACCCTTTTATTGTAACAGAGGAATGTGTGTTTTCATTTTTTTTGTCAATAAATCAATACATCCTAGACTTCTTCCCCCATGCCCCTATCAGTGCTCCAGCAGACTGTGCTAACATGGAGATAAGAAACCCATTCCCTCTATTGCAGGAATAGGCAACTAGATTCAGCCGCGGGCCGATTTTTATCACAGCGAATGGTCGGGAGGCCGGAACATAATTAAAATCATTTGAACACTGCAAATTGACCACAACTAAGCCCAAACATTGATTGGATTTGATAATAACAATAATTTCATACCTTGATTACACGATCACATATTTCTATATTTTTTTTTCGTGGGAATATTGGTGACCCCTGTTGTCGACCCCTGTTGTCGACCCCTGTTGTCGACCCCTGCTCTATGGCTTTCTTAACTTCTGTCATCAAACCCCTCTTTTTCTTCTTCTTTTTCACTCTCTCTATTTTTCTGTGCTGTGGTTTCCTGACCCGCTGTGTTTCCTCCCCCTCTCCCTCTTCCAGTTGGATGTGAGGAAGGATGCCAGCAGCAACAAGGACCTGAAGGTGCAGTGTGATGAGGAGGAGCTGAAGATGCACCAGCTCAACATCCAGGTGCGAGAGGTCTTCGCCAACCGCTTCACCCAGATGTTCGCCGACTACGAGGTGTTTGTCATCCAGCCCAACCAGGACAAGGAGTCCTGGTTCAGCAACAGGGACCAGATGCAGAACTTTGACAAGGTGAGATCAGAGACTAGATTCCCTATATAGTCCACTACTTTTGATAAGGGGCCTTAGGCTATGGTCAAAAGTAGTGCACTATATAGTCTGCTATCAAGCAGACCACCATAGTCCCTGTGCACAAGAACACAAAGGCAACCTGCCTAAATGACTACAGACCCGTAGCACTCACGTCCGTAGCCATGAAGTGATTTGAAAGGCTAGTAATGGCTCACATCAACACCATTATCCTAGAAACCCTAGACCCACTATATTTTGCATACTGCCCAAACAGATCCACAGATGATGCAATCTCCACACTGCCCTTTCCCACCTGGACAAAAGGAACACCTATGTGAGAATGTTATTCATTGACTACAGCACAGCGTTCAACACCATAGTACCCTCAAAGCTCATCACTAAGCTAAGGAACCTTCGACTAAACACCTCCCTCTGCAACTGGATCCTGGACCTCCTGACGGGCCGCCCCCAGGTGGTGAGGGTAGGTAGCAACACATCTGCCACACTGATCCTCAACACTGGAGCTCCCCAGGGGTGCGTGCTCAGTCCCCTCCTGTACTCCCTGTTCGCCCACAACTGCATGGCCAGGCACGACTCCAACACCATCATTAAGTTTGCAGACGACACAACAGTGGTAGGACTGATCACCGACAATGACGAGACAGCAAATAGGGAGGAGGTCAGAGACCTGGCCGGGTCGTGCCAGAATACAACTTATCCCTCAACATAACCAAGACTAAGGAGATGATTGTGGACTACAGGAAAAGGAGCACCGAGCGCGCCCCCATTCTCACCGACGGGGCTGTAGTGGAGCAGATTGAGAGCTTCAAGTTCCTTGGTGTCCACATCAACAACAAACTAGAATGGTCCAAACACACCAAGACAGTCGTGAAGAGGGAACGACAAAGCCTATTCCCCCTCAGGAGACTAAAAAGATTTGGCATGGGACCCTCAAAAGGTTCTACAGCTGCAACTTCGAGAGCATCCTGACCAGTTGCATCACTGCCTGGTACGGCAATTGCTCGACCTCCAACTGCATGGCACTTCAGAGGGTAGTGCGTACGGCCCAGTCACAGGGGCAAAGCTGCCTGCCATCCAGGACCTCTACACCAGGCGGTGTCAGAGGAAGGCCTTAAAAATTGTCATAGACTGTTCTCTCTACTACCGAATGGCAAATGGTACCGGAGTTCCAAGTCTAGGACAAAAAGGCTTCTCAACGGTTTTACCCCCAAGCCATAAGACTCCTGAACAGGTAACCAAATGGTTACCCGGACTATTTGCATTGTGTGCCTCCCCCCAACCCCTCTTTTACACTGATGCTACTCTCTGTTGATCATATATGCATAGTCACTTTAACCATACCTACATGTACATACTGCCTCAATAAGCCTGACTAACCGGTGTCTGTATATAGCCTTGCTACTGTTATTTTCAAATGTCTTTTTACTGTTGCTTTATTTCTTTACTTACCTACACACACACACCTTTTTTTTGCGCTATTGGTTAGAGCCTGTAAGTAAGCATTTCACTGTAAGGTTGTTGTATTCGGCGCACATGACAAATAAACTTTGATTTGATTTGATTTAGGGAATAGGGTGCCATTTGGGATGCAGTCCCACTCCAGACTCTGAAACATTAATTTGAGTGGAAGTCTTCAATGCGCTTTAAAGCTTTTCATATTAATTGACCCCCAGGAGACCTCACTTCATTCTGTGATGTGATTCTTGTCGATTCCAGGCCTCCTTCCTCTCTGACCAGCCTGAGCCCTACCTGCCCTTCCTGTCCCGTTTCCTGGAGACTCAGATGTTCGCCTCCTTCATCGATAGTAAGATCCTTTGCCATGATGATGAGGACAAGGAACACACGTTGAGGGTGTTTGACTCCCGCGTGGACAAAATCCGCATGCTGAACGTGCGCACGCCCACCCTGCGCACCTCCATGTACCAGACCTGCACCAATATCGACGAGGCGGGTAAGAAAAGAGGAAACCCGTTTTCACACCTATACTAATAAGGGATCTTTGTCTCAGATGGTGAAAGATACTTGTATGTTTTCAAGACACACATGTCTCAAATCCTTCGCTAACAGACGTAACTGTTCTCGTTTTCAGACAAACTCCTTCAAAAGCGATATGAGAAAATTGATTTTGTCTCCCCTGAACCTCACTCCATTGGGTTAGAGATCTACAAGGCTCACCTTAGTAATAATCCATCCTTATTTCACCTTGGTGGCGGGTTATTGTTTGTGCTTGCAATGCATTATGGGAACAATATGATTACAGGGTCTTTCTTCTACTCTGTCTTTGGGAACAGTCAGTAGCACCTGGAATAATTCATGTCAAAATTAATTTAGCTGTTGAATTCTTTCCTCTCACAATAAATTCTTTCAAATTCCTCTCTGTAATTGTATGATTCATTGCATGCATACCAGTTATGTACTAACCTAATACATTAATTACACTGTTATCTACACCGTTGTAATAGTCTTAACTATGTAGCCTGCTGTCATTGGTGCTGATGATGTTGAGTGTTGGGTCTGGTTAGGGATGCAGAATTCCAATAACTTTAAAATAATTTTTTCCAGAAATCCAGGTTGGAAGATTCCGTGAAACAGAACAGAATAAGCAAGAAATCGTGAATCCTCCAACCAGGATTTCTGGAAAACCTGACAATTTTGATAAGCTTTAAAGGAATTTTGCAACCCTAGGTCAGGTGATGATAACTCACAGCATGGAGATGTGGCGGTGAGGAGTCAGAGATGAGATGTGGAGTGGTGGATCTATGTGACTCCTCAGTGCTATGACTCATAGGCACTCACAGAGTGGCTTAACAATGACATAAGACTGTTAAATCCTCTATGACGGTTGGTGCTAATGGATCTGCTGTGACAGTACCTCATCCTCCTCCCCTCTCCGTGTCACCCCAGAGAAGGCCATAGAGATGCGGGTGGTTAAGATCGACCACACGGCCCTGCATCCCCACCTGCTGGATATGAAGATTGGCCAGGGTCGCTACGAACACGGCTTCTTCCCCCGGCTGCAGTCTGACGTGCTCTCCACTGGACCCGTCAGCAACAAGTAAGTATCACACCTCCTCGAGAGACTAATTTACATACTTTGATTGATAATACTGACAAAATATGTTTGTTTTGTCTCTATCTTTGCTATTTGGCTTTTGTGTCTTTCTAAGTGAAGTTGTTTTGTTTGTATGTTAGATGGGCGAAGAGGAGTGCTCCAGCACAGTGGAGGAGGAAGGACAGACAGAAACAACACGCTGAACACCTTTACCTGGACAACGACCAGAGAGAGGTGAGAGGACATTAAGAAGCCCTAGAAATACAGGATTAACATTCCCAAACCATATTCACAGGGATTTTGTCTATCTGTTTTTATGTTATCGTTAGTTTCTTGTCGATTTCTTCCTCACTCTTCTTCATGGCTTGCGTTGTTCACTTCTAAATATCTAATTTAATTAAAGTCTTGTTTGTCCATTTTCTCTTTTACTCTCTATACCTCAATTATTTTCTCTTGACTTAACCTCTCTTTCTGTTTCTGTTTCTATCCCTCTGACACCTACTGTCTCCCTTACATCTACCTACTCTATTTCTCTCACACACTCTCTCTTTGGTGTCTCTCTCTCTCCCTCTCTCTCCGTCTCACACACACACGCTCCCAGCATGTGGAGTGTCTGTTCCCGGAGCTGCAGCTCCTGCTGTTTCTAGACTACTACTGGCTCTCGCAGTCCTTCAGGCCCTGTCTAAAGTCTGTGACTGTGGATGTGGTATGTGTTGGCAGTGGGTTGGGCCTGAGCCTCACACCACGTCCACATGGCCCCTCCCCCCATGTGGTCCTCACTCCCTCCTCCTCCTCCTAGCATCACAGCTTTACCTGATACTCCAGATCACTTTCCAGGGTTTCTTCTCAGGTTTAGGGTTTCACTTTAGGGTGCACTTAACTCCACATTAAGAAAGCAATATTTAGATTGATTTGACAGCATCCCAGAAAACCCATGGCGCTGACACGCCTCCCAGGATGGATGTTAAGGTCAGAAAGGTAAAAGAGAGAAACACATCGTCCATCATAAAATGACCTCAGTACAGGCAGCTCAGCTCATTATACAACTGACTCAGAGTTCCTCCCTCTCCCTCCTCTGGAATGATCAATCCCTCACTGTAGTAGTTACCAGAAATCTATCCACAGTATGCACTGTATACGTTCTGTGGTTGGTTGCCGAGTGGTGTGACCCTCTGTGTTTATGTGATGATGAACATTGAGCCAGATTGATTACTCTCCCTTGGTGTATAGCCTACCCTTCGGCCACTCCATGTGTGTCCTCTCTGACCCTGTCCTCTCTGACCCTGTCCTGTCTGACCCTGTCCTCTCTGTCTCATTACAGAAATACATCCAGGAGGCCAGGAACCTGGGCACTACCATCCGGCAGCCCAAGCTGTCCAACCTCTCCCCCTCCGTCATCGCTCAGACCAACTGGAAGTTTGTGGAGGGTCTGCTGAAGGAGTGCAGGAATAAGGTATGGTAACTACCAGTCGTCCTATATTACGATTGCAATAACCATTGCAGTAGACTATTGCAGTAGACTATCGCATGGATATTGAAATACGACACCTTCAGTGAGTCTCCATTAGTTTCAATGTCACTCAGAAGTATTCTGATGTCAATGACCGTTGCAGTAGACTATTACTTGGATATTGAGATCCAGCACCTGTAGTGTCAACCATCTGGCCTCCAGAGATAGTAATCTCCCTGTACGGTGATGTGTGTGTCCCTCCAGACCAAGCGCATGCTGGTTGAGAAGATGGGCAGGGAGGCGGTGGAGCTGGGACATGGGGAGGTCAGCATTACAGGCGTGGAGGAGAACACACTTATCGCCTCCCTCTGTGACCTGCTGGAGAGGATCTGGAGCCACGGGCTGCAGGTCAAACAGGTCAGCACACACACACACACAAGTATTATTTAAAAACAGTTTATATACACACTAAACACACATATATGCATTTAGGTGCATTCAATGTGCATTCATTCATTCCCGCATCTCCATCTTCATCTGACAGGGTAAATCTGCCTTGTGGTCCCACCTGCTCCATTATCAGGAGAGCAAAGAGAAGACGGATGCAGCACCAGCCGGTTTGGGTCCCCCAGGTAAGCCACTCGTTGAATCCTGAAATGTGATAAATGGACGGTGATGTAAAGCCATAGCCACATCCCTCTCTCTCCTCCCCACATCAGGACTCATCCACAACACAGAGAGACGCAAGTCTGACGCTGGCGCTGCCTTGCCCCCTCTCAAGGTATCCCTGATCAGGGACATGAGGTGAGTCTCCTCATCCATTCACCAGGTCTACCACAGTATCAGTGTCTTCAGATGCTCTGCCTACCGTATATACACTATTTGCCAAGTATCCTCGTGAATATCAATTTCAAGTCATATGGTCTTGAAATGATGGATGGTTGTAAGGGGAATGTTGCAAGTGATACTATACTATTCTGCCTGTGTTGATTGTCCCTTCTCTAGTGGCAGAAGTGGTTCAAATGTATGCCTTCGTACCTCTACGTAGTTTGAAAATAAACCATTTTGAATCAAGGTGAGATAATGATTGATTGATCATTCCTCAGAATGCAATGATTTCAAAGTGTTTTCACTGCCATCTTGTGGCCCACTGACAAAAAGCACTTTCAGTCTAAACAGAATATTATCAATGATTCAGGACCATATGTAGTGGAAAAATATGGACATCAGCCTCATAGCCATGCATCTCAAGCTTTGCAGCAGGCATAAACACTTGATTAGTCTGCTGCCTCAGTTTGTATGATGGCAATTTGCATATACTCCAGAATGTTAGGAAGAGTGATCAGATGAATTGCAATTAATTGCAAAGTCCCTCTTTGCCATGCAAATGAACTGAATTGCCAAAAACATTTCCACTGCATTTCAGCCCTGCCACAAAAGGACCAGCTGACATCATGTCAGTGATTCTCTCGTTAACACAGGTGTGAGTGTTGACGAGGACAAGGCTGGAGATCACGCTGTCATGCTGATTGAGTTTGAATAACAGACTGGAAGCTTCAAAAGGAGGGTGGTGCTTTTTAATCATTGTTCTTCCTCTGTCAACCATGGTTACCTGCAAGGAAACACGTGCCGTCATCATTGCTTTGCACAAAAAGGGCTTCACAGGCAAGGATATTGCTGCCAGTAAGATTGCACCTAAAACAACCATTTATCGGATCATCAAGAACTTCAAGGAGAGCGGTTCAATTGCTGTGAAGAAGGCTTCAGGGCGCCCAAGAAAGTCCAGCAGCGCCAGGACCGTCTCCTAAAGTTGATTCAGCTGCTGGATCGGGGCACCACCAGTACAGAGCTTGGTCAGGAATGGCAGCAGGCAGGTGTGAGTGCATCTGCACGCACAGTGAAGCGAAGACTTTTGGAGGATGGCCTGGTGTCAAGAAGGGCATCAAAGATGCCACTTCTCTCCAGGAAAAACATCAAGGACAGACTGATATTCTGCTAAATGTACAGGGATTGGACTGCTGAGGACTGGGGTAATGTCATTTTCTCTGATGAATCCCCTTTCCGATTGCATCCGGAAAAAAGCTTGTCCAGAGAAGACAAGGTGAGCTCTACCATCAGTCCTGTGTCATGCCAACAGTAAAGCATCCTGAGACCATTCATGTGTGGGGTTGTTTCTCAGCCAAGGGAATGGGCTCACTCACAATTTTGCCTAAGAACATAGCCATGAATAAAGAATGGTACCAACATGCTCCTCCGAGAGCAACTTCTCCCCATCCAGGAACAGTTTAGTGACAAACAATGCCTTTTCCAGCATGATGGAACACCTTGCCATTAGGCAAAAGTGATATCTAAGTGGCTCGGGGAACAAAACATCGATATTTTGGGTCCATGGCCAGGAAACTCCCCAGACCTTAATCACATTGAGAACATGTGGTCAATTCTCAAGAGGCGGGTGGACAAACAAAAACCCACAAATTCTGACAAACTCCAAGCATTGATTATGCAAGAATGGGCTGCCATCAGTCAGGATGTGGCCCAGAAGTTAATTGACAACATGCCAGGGCGGATTGCAGAGGTCTTGAAAAAGAAGGGTCATCACTGCAAATATTGACTCTTTCCATCAACTTCATGTAGTTGTCAATAAAAGCCTTTGACACTTATGAAATGCTTGTAATTATACTTCAGTATCTGACAAAAATATCTAAAAACACTGAAGCAGCAAACTTTGTGGAAATTAATATTTGTGTCATTCTCAACACTTTTGGCCATGAATGTACTCAATGCTTAGCCTTCCGTCTTTGTGTTCTATTTGATTAGACTTGACCTACATTCCTCAAGACCTTCATGTTTGGCCCCTCATGTCTGGTCCAAATGCTATACCAGCAGTGTTGATTTTTACATGTAAATCTTGGTGGCAAATTCCCCAAAATGTTTTTAGATGCATGCCAGCAAAGCCACTACACAACACAACACTAAACAATACATGAATTGCACTATAACGGTGAAAAACGCTGCCCACAAACTGTTAGGGCCTACATAAAGCTGTCCCAACAGCAGAGCTTTCTTTTCAGCACCGTGGAGTGAATCCTTACCACTGCTACACCTGGCAATCAGCGGAGCCTTGTCTGGCAGCAGACAAGGGGGCGACGAGCAGATAAGAGGCAATCTGTAATTTCGATTAAGACATTAATGAGCGAGCTAGGATGGATGTAGTCAATATAACTAGCACTTTTGAAATGTACCGCGACAGAATTTAGAACATGGGCTGTTCTTACAGTATTCTCCCTGTAAACCAAGTCAGAGCCGTAGGATAAATAAAGGGGGCATATGAGCTGACAATGAAAGCTCTTACAATATTCAATGATTATATTTCTCTTAAACAGGCTATAGGCTACGTGAGCACCACCAAGTTAGAACAGTAGGCTAAAGTATGAGGGGGAAAGGGACCAAATTTTTAGGGTAAGGCACATGGGCTACTAACAGCTTACTTAACAACATACACTTTGTGTTACTTTCTCAGCTACAGTATACATATCTTCCTGACATATTACATAATTTATGCAGCAGCATAAAATACATTTTTGGACTGACCTTGATGTGCTGTGTTCACTTGAACAGGAAGGTGGTGCAGCGGTCCCTGTAGGCAAATTTTGTCATCAAACTTTGTCATTAAAGTCTGTCATTCTCTGGATTTATGGTACTTTCAAGACAACTGGGAACTCGGGGGGGGGGGGGGGAACAAGGTTGAATCAAAAACAAGGTTGACATCGGTTATCTTCAGGTCGAAGCTCTAAAGAGAAGCCAGAGTTCCCGACTTGGAATTCCAAGTTGGATTACCAATCAAAACGTATTTTCACAGTCGGAGCTCGTTTATTTCAGATTTCCCAGTTGTCTTGAATATACTGAAGTCTGAGATGTCCTTGTTCCTAGTTTCCAGTTGTTTTGAACACGGCGGAAATCATGCTGGACTGACAGCATGAATGTTTATATTTTTAAGCTTGGAAAAGAGACCCTGAAACCCATACATATCACACACACACTCCACTGAATAGCAGGCTAGTGATTGCTTTGCAGCGCTTGCAGTTAGCCACTGATTCCTTCCAAACAATTCATTGTTGAATTTGCGATTTCCAACTTGTCGTGTAATGTTTATGTCCAATGGCCGATGAGCACCGCTACATTTGATCTATAATTTCTCTTCATATGACAAGGATTGAAAAGGATTTGCCAGTAGATTGTCGACGTGATTCATGATGATGACTGCTTATCTAGCTTCCTAGCTAAGATTTTGAAAGTATGATGTTGACATGATCAGTCCATTCAAAGCTACAGTCAAAGTCATTTTATCTGTGGCCAATGAACTTGAGCCTTCTTGGATGGGCACTTCTTATGTAGCTTGAATTTTCGAGCTCTCCCTGTAGATTTTGCAGTGACACCGTGTCCCCATGAGTGACAGAACACGGAGCCAATCACGGCACAACTAGAGAACATTACCAACCCTATGCTCCATATTTTTCACTGGCTGCCCCACCACCACCACCACAGAAAGCACTGAGCTAGACTGAAACACCTGCATTTTGGAGATGCCTTACTCAAGAAAGCAAAAAAGAGACCATGTTTGTATGAAGCTTTATTAACTCAATGATTTCGTTTTTTACATTGTTTGCAAACTGATATGTGACACGTATTAATGCCAAAATAACATGCAAAACAGGAAACCACAACAACAAAACAATTATATATATAAACAGTATATATACACTGCTCAAAAAAATAAAGGGAACACTTAAACAACACAATGTAACTCCAAGTCAATCACACTTCTGTGAAATCAAACTGTCCACTTAGGAAGCAACACTGATTGACAATACATTTCACATGCTGTTGTGCAAATGGAATAAACAACAGGTGGAAATTCTTGGCAATTAGCAAGACACCCCCAATAACGGAGTGGTTCTGCAGGTGGTGACTACAGACCACTTCTCAGTTCCTATGCTTCCTGGCTGATGTTTTGGTCACTTTTGAATGATGGCGGTGCTTTCACTCTAGTGGTAGCATGAGACGGAGTCTACAACCCACACAAGTGGCTCAGGTAGTGCAGTTCATCCAGGATGGCACATCAATGCGAGCTGTGGCAAGAAGGTTTGCTGTGTCTGTCAGCGTAGTGTCCAGAGCATGGAGGTGCTACCAGGAGACAGGCCAGTACATTAGGAGACGTGGAGGAGGCCGTAGGAGGGCAACAACCCAGCAGCAGGACCGCTACCTCCGCCTTTGTGCAAGGAGGAGCACTGCCAGAGCCCTGCAAAATGACCTCCAGCAGGTCACAAATGTGCATGTGTCTGCTCAAACGGTCAGAAACAGACTCCATGAGGGTGATATGAGGGCCCGACGTCCACAGGTGGGGTTGTGCTTACAGCCCAACACCGTGCAGGACGTTTGGCATTTGCCAGAGAACACCAAGATTGACAAATTTGCCACTGGCGCCCTGTGCTCTTCACAGATGAAAGCAGGTTCACACTGAACACATGTGACAGACGTGACAGAGTCTGGAGATGGCGTGGAGAACGTTCTGCTGCCTGCAACATCCTCCAGCATGACCGGTTTGGCGGTGGATCAGTCATGGTGTGGGGTGGCATTTCTTTGGGGGGCCGCACAGCCCTCCATATGCTTGCCAGAGGTAGCCTGACTGCCATTAGGTACCGAGATGAGATCCTCAGACCCCTTGTGAGACCATATGCTGGTGCGGTTGGCCCTGTGTTCCTCCTAATGCAAGACAATGCTAGACCTTATGTGGCTGGAGTGTGTCAGCAGTTCCTGCAAGAGGAAGGCGTTGATGCTATGGACTGGCCCGCCCGTTACCCAGACCTGAATCCAATTGAGCACATCTGGGACATCATGTCTCGCTCCATCCACCAACGCCCCGTTGCACCACAGACTGTCCAGGAGTTGGCGGATGCTTTAGTCCAAGTCTGGGAGGAGATCCCTCAGGAGACCACCCGCCACCTCATCAGGAGCATGCCCAGGCGTTGTAGGGAGGTCATACAGGCACGTGGAGGCCACACACACTACTGAGCCTCATTTTGACTTGTTTTAAGGACATTACATCAAAGTTGGATCAGCCTGTAGTGTGGTTTTCCATTTTAATTTTGAGTGTACCTCCAAATCCAGACCTCCATGGGTTGATAAATTTGATTTCCATTGATAGTTTTTGTGTGATTTTGTTGTCAGCACATTCAACTATGTAAAGAAAAAAGTATTTAATAAAAATATTTCATTCATTCAGATCTAGGATGTGTTATTTTAGTGTTCCCTTTATGTTTTTGAACAGTGTATATATACAGGACCAGTCAAAAGTCCAAGGGTTTTTCTTTATTTTTACAATTTACGACAGTGTAGAATAATAGTGAAGACATCAAAACTATGAAATATCACATATGGAATCATGTAGTAACCAAAACAGTTACTACACTCTTGACATTCTCTCAACCAGCTTCATGAGGTAGTCACCTGGAATGCATTTAATTTCTATCCTTAATACGTTTGAGCCAATCAGTTGTGTTGTAACAAGGTAGGGGGTTATACAGACAATATCCCTATTTGGTAAAAGACCAATTCCATATTATGGCAAGAACAGCTCAAATAAGCAAAGAGAAATTACAGTCCATCATTACTTTAAAACATGAAGGTCAGTCAATCTGGAACATTTCAAGAACTTTGAAAGATTCCTCAAATGCAGTCGCAAAAACCATCAAGCGCTATGATGAAACTGGCTCTCATGAGGACCACCACAAGAAAGGAAGACCTAGAGTTACCTCTGCTGCAGAGGATAAGTTCATTAGAGATAACAGCCTCAGAAATTGCAGCACAAAGAAAATGCTTCACAGAGTTCAAGTAACAGACACATCTTAACATCAACTGTTCAGAGGAGACGGAGGGAATCAAAGCCTTCATGGTCAAATTGCTGTAAATAAATCACTACTAAAGGATACCAATAAGAAGGGGAGACTTGCTTAGGCCAAGAAACAAGAGCAATGGACATTAGACTGGTGGAAATCTGTCCTTTGAGATTTTTGGTTCCAATCGCCGTGTGTTTGTGAGATGCAGAGTAGGTGAGCGGACGGTCTCCGCGTGTGTGGTTCCCCCCGGGAAGCATGGAGGAGGAGGTGTGATGATGTGGGGGTGCTTTGCTGGTGACACTGTCTGTGATTTATTTAGAATTCAAGGCACACTTAACCAGCATGGCTACCACATAATTCTGCAGCGTTACGCCATCCCATCTGGTTTGCGCTTAGGGGGACTATTATTTGTTTTTCAACAGCAAAATGACGCAAAACACACCTCCGCAATGATTTGTCTACCTTGTTGTCAAGAGACTGGACATTGGCGGGTACTATACTTGGGAGCGGTGAGTGATGTGCCTATCGCCGTTGTTTTGGGTCGCCTACTGGGATCCGATCCATTGTCCTGGGTGGTGGTTCAAACAGAGGATCCGCTTCGGGAAAGTCGTATTCCTGGTCGTAATGTTGGTAAGTTGACGTTGCTCTTATATCCAATAGTTCTTCCTGGCTGTATGTAATAAGATTAAGATTTCATGGGGTAACAATGTAAGAAATAATACATAAAATAATACATAAAAAAACAAAATACTGCCTAGTTTCCTAAGAATGCGAAGCGAGGCGACCATCTCTGTCGGCGCCATATGTCATGAGGCTACATTTATTGTAGCTGGGAACTTTAACAAAGCTAATCTGAAAACAAGGCTCCCTAAATTTTATCAGCATATCGAATGCACAATCCGGGCTGGCAGCATTCTGGATCATTGCTACTCTAACTTCCGCAACGCATACAAAGCCCTTCCTCGCTCTCCTTTCGGCAAATCTGACCACGAATCCATTTTGTTGCTCCCAGCCTATAGACAAAAACTAAAACAGGAAATGCCCATGCTCAGGTCTGTTCAACGCTGGTCCGACCAATCGGATTCCACTCTTCAAGATGGCTTTGATCACGTGAACTGGGATATGTTCCAGATAGCCTCAGACAACAACATTGATGTATACGCTGATTTGGTGAGCGAGTTTATTAGCAAGTACATCGGTGATGTTGTACCCACGGTGACTATTAAAACCTTCCCCAACCAGAAACCGTGGATTGATGGCAGCATTCGAGCAAAACTGAAAGCGCGTACCACTGCTTTTAATCATGGCAGGGTGACCGGAAACATGACTGAATACAAAATGGTGTAGCTTTTCCCTCCGCAAAGAAATCAAAGAAGCTAAGTGTCAGTATAGAGACAAAGTAGAGTCACAGTTCAACGGCTCAGACACGAGACGTATGTGGCATGGTTTACAGTCAATCACGGATTACAAAAAGAAAACCAGCCCTGTCGCGGCCACCGATGTCTTGCTCCCAGTCAAATTAAACAACTTCTTTACTCGCTTTGAGGACAATACAGTGCCACTGACATGGCCCACTACCAAAACCTGCGGATTCTCCTTCACCACGGCCAACGTGAGTAAAACATTTAAACATGTTAACCCTCGCAAGGCTGCCGGCCCCGACGGCATCCCGAGCCGCGTCCTCAGAGCATGCGCAGACCAGCTGGCTGGTGTGTTTACGAACATATTCTATCAATCCCTATCCCAGTCTGCTGTTCCCACATGCTTCAAGAGGGGCACCATTGTTCCTGTTCCCAAGAAAGCTAAGGTAACTGAGCTAAATGACTACCGCCCCATTGCACTCACTTCCGTCATCATGAAGTGCTTTGAGAGACTAGTCAAGGATTATATCACTTCCACCCTACCTGACACACTAGACCCACTCCAATTTGCTTACCGCCCCAATAGGTCTACAAACGACACAATCGCAATCACACTGCACACTGCCCTAGCATTTAACACCATAGTACCCTCCAAACTTGTCATTAAGCTCGAAACCCTGGGTAATGACCCCGCCCTGTGCAACTGGGTCTTGAACTTTCTGACGGGCCTCCCCCAGGTGGTGAGGGAGGAAACAACATCTCCACCCTGCTGATCCTCAACACTGGGGCCCCACAAGGGTGCGTTCTCAGCCCTCTCCTGTACAACCTGCTCACCCATGACTGCATGGCCATGCACGCCTCCAACTCAATCATCAAGTTTGCAGACAGTGGTACAGTGGTAGGCTTGATAACCAACAACGACGAGCCTTGCTACAGGGAGGAGGTGAGGGCCCTTGGAGTGTGGTGTCAGGAAAATAACCTCACACTCAACGTCAACAAAACAAAGGAGATGATCATGGACTTCAGGAAACAGCAGAGGGAGCACCCCCCTGTCCACATCGATAGGACAGTATTGGAGAATATGGAAAGTTTTAAGTTCCTCGGCGTACACATCACGGACAAACTGAAATGGTCCACCCACACAGATAGAGTGGTGTAGAAGACACAACAGTGCCTCTTCAACCTCAGGAGACTGAAGAATTTTGGATTGTCACCAAAAACACTCACAAACTTTTACAGATGCACAATAGAGAGCATCCTGTCGGGCTGTAACACCGCCTGGTACGGCAACTGCTCCGCCCACAACCGTAAGGCTCTCCAGAGGGTAGTGAGGTCTGCACAACGCATCACCGGAGGCAAACTACCTGCCCTCCAGGACACCTACACCACCCGATGTCACAGGAAGGCGGTGTTGAGTCATACAGGACAGCATTCCTAGTGTGGTGTGAAGGAGGTGGTAAAGAGAGCTGGGCTGATCTGTGTGACAGCATGTTACTTCCAGCCTGATTCCCCTGCAGACCAAGCCAGGGAGAGGGTGGTCTGACTCAGGGAGCTGTTTATATTATAGTCTTTTTTTTTTCACTAGGCAAGTCAGTTGAGAACAAATTCTTATTTACAATGACGGCCTACCCATGGCTGTGCTGTAGTCTGTTGTAGAAGTCTACTCTGATCACACGTCTGCACAGACAAACATGTCATGTCTTCTTTCCAAGGATCCAGAATTTTCCATTGGTGCCTTTTCATTTGTGCATTGTCACATTGATATAGGAGCACATTTTAATTGATAAATATATTATATTTGGGTATCTGTACTTTAAATGGACAATAAATGTTGACCAGGTTGCTTCATTCTACATATCAACATTTCATATTTACCTTGCTGTGCTCTTTATTATTTGACATTTATCTAATTCCTCTTCTACAGGAGGTGGATTCCTGTAGTTAGTCTGCAGATTTGCAGATAACCATTGTTTGTCTTACTATACCATTCATGCAATAACAATCTTCATTGTGAATGTTGATATTTTGCTCTGTTGCCATGGGGAACAGAGTGGAGTGGAGGAAATTGGGTTAATTCGTGAGAGTAAGGGAAGAGGGGGAGGGAAAGGAGGGATGAGAGAGGGGGGGGGTGCATGGGGAGCACTTATAGCACAGACAGTGCAGTTCTTACTGGCAGAGGTGGAGTGGAAGGGAATGTGTCTGGACACGGAGGGCATGATAGTGGCTGGGAGCGATGACAGGAGGCTGGCTTAAACACTAGGGAGTCTGGGGCTGGCCAAGGCTTCTTCCTGGCTGGGCTGGCTACCCCCTCTCAGCCCTGCATGCTCTGGAATCTAGAACAGTGGTGAAAACAACATACAGCAGAGGTCTATCACCTTGTTCAGAGGGACTGTCACTTCTCTTGCATCTTATCATATATTAGGTTTGTGGTTTTGTGCTCACCTTGGCCAAAGGATGCAAAACATGCTACAACATTATAGACCATCTCTGAAAGGATGACTGTTTGTATATGTGTGTATATGTGCATTTGTGTGTTTTTTTCTTCTCTGACCTCTGTGCTGTGTACTATATCCTCGGTAGACACATCCAGAACATTGGTGAGATCAAGACAGACGTGGGCAAGGCCAGGGCCTGGGTGAGGCTCTCCATGGAGAAGAAACTGCTGTCCAGGCACCTCAAAAAGCTGCTGTCTGACCATGAACTTACAAAGTGAGCAAAACAACAAGGACCTAGTATACAACTGGCAAATCAAGCTAAACACAAAATGTGTACTTTTTGTAAGAGCCTCTGCTTCAGTAATTGGGATAATACCCCATTCCCTTTCAGTCAGTCTCCTCATAAATCCTCACTAGTTTTTATTGTAATGTCCCACTCAGTCTCACACACATGAATCAACCTGATGTCTGAAAACTATGCATGTATAATACATGAGCTCTTCTGACAGTTCCAAACATCATAGTACAATCATGTATTAAACATTTACAATGTTTTTTTAAATAATTGATGAGATGGTGGTGAAGTGGGTCACGTTCATGATTTATTATGGAGGTATTGCATTGTGATCGTTCCATTACCATTCTCCAGTTGTTTATCAAGGAAAACACATTCATCAGCTACTGATTCAGCCTTTTAGGCTTCAGACTGTTATTGTTCAATCTATAATCATTACATCATATGAAATGCTAAACTGATTTGTTTTGGTGAATTTTTTTGTTTCTTTTGCAGGAAACTATACAAGCGTTATGCTTTTCTGCGCTGTGACGATGAGAAAGAGCAGTTCCTGTACCACCTCCTCTCCTTCAACGCTGTGGACTACTTCTGTTTCACCAATGTCTTCACAACCATCAGTGAGTGCCAGTAAATTAGAATAATAAGACTTATTTCCTGGCTAAACCAATTTCCTGAATTTGAGATGCTTACTGAGAAACATATTGAAGACAGAGGTAGCTCTTGTGACCATTTTATTTAACTAGGCAAGTCAGTTAAGAACAAATTCTTATTTATAATGACAACCTAGGAACAGTGGGTTAACTGCCTTATTCAGGGGCAGAACAACAGATTTTTACCTTGTCAGCTCAGGGATTTGATCTAGCAACCTTTTGGTTTCTGGCCCAATGCTCGAACCACTAGGCTACCTGCTACCATATTGTACTTGACTGAGTGATTTCAGGTTTCCCTCTCTTCTCTGTCCCACAGTGATCCCATACCATGTGCTGGTGATTCCCAGTAAGAAACTAGGAGGCTCCATGTTCACAGCCAACCCCTGGGTGTGTGTGTCTGGGGAGCTGGCTGAGACTGGGGTTCTCCAGATCCCCAAGCACACTCAGGAGATCACCTTTGAGGTTGGTGCTCCCCTCAAGATTGAATATTCCTGGTATTTTGATAATAATATCAATATATATTCACCTTAACATGACTTTTGCCCTTTGCCTTCTCTCGCTATCGCAGTGCCAGAACCTGGGCAAGCTGACCACAGTGCAGATGGGCCATGATAACTCAGGTCTTTACGCCAAGTGGCTTGTGGAGTATGTTATGGTCCGGAATGAGATCACAGGTCATGCTTACAAGTGAGTGATATATTTGGTAGCAGCTGCCTTATGCTAGAGATTTCAGTAGCATTTATTCACAAGAAAGACCCTGTTGAAGCTTTGGCTAACTGTTATATTGTTGTGTGTGTGCGTAGGTTCCCGTGTGGCCGGTGGCTGGGGAAGGGGGTGGACGATGGCAGTCTGGAGAGGGTCCTGGTGGGAGAGCTAGTGACACCAAACTCAGAGAATGAGGACAGAATGTGTCGCACGCCCCCCATGCAGCAGTCCCCTGGAATGATGAGAAGGTTCGTCACCATCTCACCAAACAGCAAACCAAGTGAGTGACCATTCAAATACACTGCAGAAATCGTCATGAATAATAACCAATAATCCTCACCAAGGGACTACACACACAGCACCAAATGTTGATCTCCCGTTTGTCTGCAGTTTTCTCACCGTGGTGTGTTTTAGGGACCACCCTCTCTCTGGTCTCTGGTGGATGTTTGACTGAAAAAAAATCTGTGCGATTCTACATGTAGAATCGTTTTGCTCTCGGTTTGCAAATTATGGCCAGCACACTGTTAAGAGGTGCTAAGTACTCTCGGCTGGCAAATGCTACCGGTGTGTCCATGCCTTTAGATAACTTTTGAGGGTCTTGTGTCTGCTGGCATGGACTGATTTTTTCTTACTCTTTCCCATCATCCAGAGTTGAACACTGGTCAGATCCAAGAGGGAGTGGGAGAGGCCATCAATGGGATAGTGAAGCACTTCCACAAGCCAGAGAAGGAGGTGAGAGACACAACCCCCCCACCACATTGTCTATTATTCATCACAGTGAAGGAGACAGTGGGTCCTCAACCTGTACACTGTCTGTACACTGCAGGCAACACTGATCATAGTTTTACTCACATGTGTTCCAAATGAACACTTTCATATGGACACAACTGATGTGTTGGACCAGGGTACTTTGAAAAGAGACAACATTAGTCACTCTTTTTCTTTCCCTGTCTGTTTTTCTATAGAGGGGCAGTCTGACCCTTCTGCTGTGTGGGGAGTATGGTCTAGTCTGGGCTTTAGAGCAGGTGTTCCAGCATGGCTTCAAATCCCCACGCCTCTTTAAGAATGTCTTCATCTGGGACTTCTTAGGTAAAGCCTCCAAAACACTACTATTACACCTGAATATACAGTATACGGTATCGTCCGTGCCATTCTAATGGATGAGGTTTCTCTTATCAATGTCTTTTGTCTGTGATTTCTCCTTATAGAAAAGTCACAAGTGTACTTTGAGAGTGCTGAGCAGAGGGAGGTGACTCCAGATGAGAACTGGCAAACCAGAGTACGCCACTTCTGCCAATTCATGCGGGCCATCAACAGCACATCTAGGAACATAGGCAAGGATGGGAAGTTCCAGATGCTGGTGTGTCTGGGTGCCAGGTAATATCTTCTCTGTAGCCTCACAAACACTCTCAGAACAACAACTATCATCAGGAACATTTGAATGGGAATTCATTGTACAGCACTAAATGTCCTGGTCAAAATGGCAAATTAGATTGTTTGAGATGTTTTACAAGACATCTTCGATTCAACTGAAAGAGAGGTGTTTTCATTATCTCTCTAATAGCAGCTAGGGTTGCGAAGGGTCAGAAACTTTCCGGGAAATTTTCCATGGGAATTTAAGCCCTGGAATTTGGGGGATTTTGTTTAAATTCCTTAAAAAAATAAAAGTTAGCTTATAACAGTGAACTTCCCCGCCTCCTGTTTCAGTTATTCTCCCTCACACTATGTGTCTGCCTATCCTGTTGGGAGGTTGTGTACATCTATTTTTTATAGTTAAGCACAGCCCTTAGCTGTGGCCAATATACCACAGCTAAGGGCTGTTTTTATGCACAACGCAAAGCAGAGTGCCCAGATATTTTATTTAACATTTATTTATTTAACTATGCAAATCAGTTAAGAACAAACTCTTATTTACAATGATGGCCTACCCCAGACGACACTGAGCCAATTGCACACTGCCCTATAGGACTCCCAATCACAGCCAGAGTTGATACAGCCTGGATTTTAACCAGGGACTATAGTGACATCTCTTGCACTGAGAAGCAGTGCCTTAGACGGCTTTGCCACTCAGGATACACCTCTTAGCCATGGTATATTGGCCATATACCACAAACTCCCGGGGTGCCTTATTGCTATTATAAACTGGTTACCGACGTAATTAGAGCAGTAAAAAGAAATGTTCTGTCATACCCGTTGTATACGGTCTGATATACCACTGCTGTCAGCCAATCAGCATTCAGAGCTTGAACCACCCAGTTTATAATCCCACTTTAAGCTTCCACACACTAGTTCAAAACATACAAGTATATATCCTACTAATTATGACACCTCAGACTTCCTCTTTCTCCCTCAAACCTTTGTGGCAGAACAGGGCTTGGTAGCTCAAATGCATCTGCCACTTTAATGAAATATCTTCTCTTTGTTCTTTGTCAAAAATCTTTTTAAGTGGCACATAGCGAGACCAGACATGCCTAAATGCAACATAAATAATGCCTCAGTCATAACCAAGCTTGAGCCCTTCCTATCCTGTCTTTTAGCAGGTATGAGGATTTACTAAAAAAGTTCCCTGAAGTCAATCTGGTAAACTTCCTGTTTCTCTCTGCTCTTCCTAGGGACCATTTGTTACACCACTGGATCGCTCTCCTCGTAGACTGTCCAATCACAGTGCAAATGTACGAAGACACAGCACTGATAAAGGACCGCTCATTGGTAAATTCTCTGATCAGAGTGCTACAGACTTTGCAGGAGTTCAACATTACCCTAGAAGCTTCACTTGTCAAAGGGATCGGTATCTAGGCCCTCCTTCGTTCACACCAATTGGACCTGACTAAGGAAGACTGTTAGGGACCACTAAAGAACAATTTAACCTTTTTATGCAGAAAGAGACTTGAACAATTAAGGGACGATTTCTGGCTTATATTAAAGCTACTGTTACATTTGCCATATATAAAGTGTAATGAGCCTTTCAAAATGTGTTGTTATTTTTATCCTTAATAATGTTGCTGTTAGACGTTAAGAATATGTTTTCTATTACGATCCATGACTTTCACTTTGTTGAAGAAGATAACCCACCTGTTGTATACTACTTTATTGAAAGCTAAATATTTTCATTGTTATTGTGAACTGCTGACAATGGCTATATTCTAAAAAGGAAAACAAGGAACAAAAACGGTTAATATATTTTCGGAGAAGAACAGTATTATTTTGATATGTCTGTCAAGTTGCTTGCTCTGTTCTAATTCTAACTGTCAGAATGCAGAGCTTGAAGCAAATGATGTAGAAGTATGTTTTATAAGTATGAATATGACATGGTATAGATGTTTGTGTAGGGTGGGAAACTGATTTACCTACATCAATATGACAGTGTGTACGTTTGGATCAACCACACTGGAAGTACCATAGGATGCAACTATTTTATATGGATAACTTGGCCTAAGAAGAGGCTCCTGAATAAGATAATGTAGCGTATGCTAGTGATTCACAATATGTATTCAGTTGGAGAGGTATCACTATACGGCCATGTCAGTGCTTCACACTTGACACACAACTCTTCAACAGTACAGTACTCATCATAACCATGGCTTGGTAGAAAGTGAGTCATTTATAAAATGACAGCCTTTGTGTAAATACCTCTAACCAGTGCATCCTTCTTTCCAACAACTTCTCATTATTCCTCACCTGTTCTGCCCATTCCTGGCAGGTTTACAACATCATGTCTGTTCAGTAGTGAAAATTGTATGAGCTGATTGCCAGTTAAATTAATAATGTGTGGTACATATGGTTGCTATAAAAGGCCAGATTCAAAATAGAGCAAACGATTCTCATCTGAACTGTTGGCGTTTCTGCTATGCAATATAATCCACATCACACAAAAAAAATCAACCCAAGATCTAGATGAGAATCATTGGACCTCCTCCATTTTTCTTACTGTGCAGCATAGGATGATGAATAACAATAGCAGTTTGATAGAAGTAGGTGTGAAGGATGTCTTTCCTGTGCCAATGTCTGGATTGTGTTGGTTGTACTATTCCATGTACAATCGACATGAGCATCTTGGGAGATATATTTTTGTTTTTCAATACTGTTGTACATTTGACATAGCCGTATAATGTAGTGTTTACTAAGTGAGGAAATGTGTACAGTGTAAAAAAATAAATAAAGAATAAAATTACAGAAATGCAGTAATGGATATGTTTATTGTATTTTTATTGAAGGATTATAACTGACTGGAATGGTGTCACTATAAATTGTTATATGGTTATTGAACTTTACCAAGCAGAGAAATCAAACACTGATAACAACACTTGTAACAACAACAAATGCTAGTTTTAAAATGTAAACAAACTCATTCGCGCCATTTCAAATACTTGTTTTTCTTGTCCATTCATACGTTGCTGATACGATGCTTGCTGGGACATGGAGTCTAGTGAGGTGTTGAATACATAGGATTAGACGGAAATCATTTCCATATTCACTACTACAACCAGAATCCCATATTGTTAAATACCATGCATAGTGTGCTCCAATTGGCTGAACTACTTCTGTTCAAACGGACACGTTACACTCCTAATATGGTGTTTCTACGATGGAACGCTTTATTATCATTTTTTTTTATGCTAATGTCATTCTAATACCCAGCTGTATGCAGTAGTAGTAGTAAGGCATGCGCAGTGTGTAAAAAGACAACGGCGAAGATTCAAAGTTTTTGTTCGGTAAGTCTACTGTTATTTACCCTTTACGTTTTAGAAATTAACGTGAACGCTAATGTTTTACAGCTCTTACATTTAATTTTAGTCTGTCGCGTGCGAACTATATCTGCACGGGGGTCATTGTAACAATGGGAGAGCATGGATATGGAGCGTGGCGTGGTAGCTAGCTAACGTTAGCAGGCTAGCTAACAACAATAGTCAGATTGCTATTTGGCGCTCTCAGCGGGCGAATGTTTGAATTTAAAGGGAAGGAAACGATATAAATTATTGTGCGTTTTAAATCTTCCAACAACAATTTCATTTGAAATTATAAGACAAGCCAGTGTTGCTCAATTCACTTTTTTTGTGCCGCATTTTTTTAAATGACTGTTCGTCCGCTTTTTGTTTCTTCACTGGAAGGAGTTTTCCTTCCCCGCTTTTTGTTTCGGATTCCCCAAGTAACTGAGAATCACTTTCCCGACAAAAACATATCAGTTCTAAACACAGAAACGATCAAAATTGCAGCACGAAAAGCATAGTTCATTTATTACCAACGACCCACTGTTGTAATTTGTCGAGTATTTGTAGTAGCCAAGTTAGCTAACGATGGCGTCATTACTAGCGATTGCCAGATGCTGCCATTCTATTTTAGTGGATTGCTTGCAAGTGGCAATGTACCGTTGGTGTATTGTAATCTACTAAATGGAATAGCTAGCTTGCAAAAGTTGGCTAGATTTAGTTGTTTTTTTTGAGCACACATTCAACCAATTTCATAATTTGGTTCCTGTCCCGCGAGCTTTGTCCCTCCAGTCAGGAAACAAAAAAGCGCGATGGGAGTCGTTGCCTATAACGTTAATTGTGTGTGCATAATAACGGGGACGTTGGCTAAGTGATAGTCATTAATCGGTATAATAGCTTGCAGGATTGATAAAAGGCGTATCTAAATGCAGAAAGGAAAGTTTTTTTTGTGTGTACTTCGTATAGCAAATTTTGTGTAGTTAAAATAGGTTAATCGTCAATAAATATGAGAACTTCGCATGGAGACAAGCTATCATGGATAGCTAAAATTGTAGAATACGGCTTCTAAATGGAACTAACTCAATGTTTTGACCACATGTAGTGACCCGCCCCTTTCCACCAGGGGAAAGCATTACAGCAGTAATGTTACAGTGCTATTACTATTCTGCATTCAATGGATGGCATCCTTTGGTAATCTATTTGTTATTTCTCTGTAGGGTTCCCATTGATCATCATGTTTGGTTTTCACAAGTCTAAGATATATCGCAGCCATGAAGGATGTTGCATTTGCAAGACCAAGTCCTCCAGTTCACGCTTTACTGACAGCAGCAGATATGAAGAAACCTTCAGGCTATGTTTTGGGTATGCTTTAAGTCTTAATGACATGATAACATTGCATTCATCAAATTCTTATTTTTTTATGGAGTATTAAACACTCCACTTTTATTTCTGTGTTGTATATTCTAATTCATGTTAGTGCAGAGTTTGCACCAGTTTTTGTCCCAGTGATTGTATGCCATACAAGGTTAAACGAGTGATGGTCAATAGATTGAAAGTTACTAGGCCTGATTTAGATTGTTTTGCTGTCTGAAGAACAACGATGTTAACTTTGCAGTGCTTCAGAATATGATTTCATATATAAGTTAAGGTTCTGTCTGTTATTTAAAGATGTTTACTGATTTGCTTGAGGTGTTTTCATTTTCTTGATTATTTATCAAGGTTGTCAGAGGATCGTGTGGGAGACATCTGCAATGCCTGTGTGCTGTTAGTAAAAAGATGGAAAAAACTGCCAAAAGGCTCTAAGAAGAACTGGAACCATGTATGCACCAACTTGTTATTTTAGTTCAATGAGGATTCACTGTGATTTTTCATGTAATTGATGCTGTGTGGAAGTTGAGTGATTGACATGTATTACTGGTATATGACATTAGGTTGTGGATGCAAGAGCTGGGCCTGGCTTCAAGCTAACCAAACCCAAGAAGATGAAGAACAGTGATGGGAAGAAGAAAAACAAACTGAAGAGGCTTCACAAATTCAAAAGACAAAGTAGGTCACTTGTTAAATCAACAAAATTATAGAATATTATCTACACCGTCAACATTTTTAAACCACTGAGTTATACTGCGTAAGTCTTTGTTTCACTTTAGTCACTAGGCCCTACTTGGAGGATCCAGGTAGACATGCAGATGTTGCCTCTAAGTCATGTACCATGAGAGAATGCCGCCACAAATGGTCCTGTTTGTCCTTTCAGACTCGGATGCCCACAGCACAACCTCCAGCATGTCTCCATCCCAGTCCCCCAGCTACGAGTCAGATGACGGCTCAGATATTGAGTCCAAACAGAGGCGCCCCACTCCTTCTGTCTTTTCCTTCCTGGACCGTTCTTACTGGAAAAGGTATCTCAATAAAGTATATGAAATTGAAGTCTGTCTGGAAAATCTCAATTTCATTTAGTACTGTAATTTATCTGGGACAATTCTGCAGAAATGATTTGCTTTTTGGACAAACTATTGAATGGATACTTCATCCTCTTCCCTGTAGGCAAAAGGTGTGCTGTGGGATTGTGTACAAAGGGCGTTTTGGTGAGGTGATGATTGACCCGCGTCTCTTCAAGCCCTGCTGCAGCTCCAAGAAGCAGGAGACATTGATTCCCATGCAGGACACGCACCTTCCCCTTCCCGCCATTCACCCCCCGCCTCTCCCGCTACCAGAGGCCCTGAAAGAGGACTGGTGATGGCTCTTGAGCACCCTCTTGGGGTGACCATGACACCCTACAAGTTGTCTCCAGTGGCAGACTACCCCCCCCCCCCCAAAACCATTCCCTATTAGTTCACTGTGCATTTAGATGGCTAAATGATTTTCCTATTTTTGCTTTGATATGTGTATTTGTAATTTTTTTTAACATATAATTAATTTTCTTGTCTTTCTTTTTTTTAAAGAACTAAAAAGAACCAAAAAAAAATGTTTTTATAAATGCATTAGTTGTACTATTTATAGGATGAGGCCGAATTCTATTTGGCCTTGAAGGGCACACTATTCAGGTCTGATTAATTTGGTTTGCAACATTTAAAGCGTATTTTCTGTGTTACGGTTACCAGCATTTGTATATATTATGTTATTTTTGCCAGCATCCAGACGTGTTTTTTAAATTTTTACTGCTGTCTAATTGGCAATGAAGTATTCTTGTACTGATATGCAAGACTCCACCAGCTAGATTTCTAAAACCAGCTTATTTGCATTGATGGAATGGACATTTTAAGTCTTGTACTTGTTTTCCCCTGACACTCAAGCAGATTTAATTCGATTTATAGCATCTTAATATATAAAGGGTTATGGGCTAAGAGTATTTAGGGGTCTTCAGTGAATTTATACATTATGAATGGCCTTTTTAAATGTATACATGCATGTGTTATCACACTTTCCCACACATGCATGGTTTGGAAAGCACTGAGTAGTATTGTATGTTGTCAGATGTGTTAACACTCCGTACCATGAGCGTATCTATTGCTTTTCCAGCAATTTCATGCAAGTGAATCATGATAGATTGAGTTCGACCAAGCATGCCGAACTCATCTTTGTCTTGGAATGAAAACCAGCAATTATTTATTTATAGTCTTCCATGAGCTGAAAATGCACATTTTTATAACCATATGTTGAAGTGTTCTTGTATATACACTTGTGAGTGTTTTGGCTATGAGAACTATTTTAAATTACAATGCATCTTTTTAAACAAACCACTAAATGTGTACAGATGTGGAAATATTTAGATTGAGGCATTATTTTATGGCATCACTTGTAACTTATTCATTGGTCAATAAGTGGCTAGCCTAATCCCCAAGTTTGTCACAACACTTCAGGGGGTTGTGTTTGGTAAGGTACAATGCATTAAAGCTTTAGCAACCAATTATGAAAATTAGCAGTGTGGTGTTGGACAACTTCCGGCAGTAACACAGTTTGTGCCTGCTGAATACCACCCATATCTTTGTCCTATGATTTGAAGGCTAAAGCAATACATACACTATTAATGTTCTGTGTTTGTTGGCATCTTGTTATTCTGTTATTGAACGTGTATTTTATATTTTACAGAAGCAAATCAAAGCTGAGACTATGCAGACATTTTGAATGTGAGAAATTACCAAAATGTTAAAGGAGCAACATTTGTAAGTCCATCTCCGCTTCGTAGCAAAATTGTTTTTTCTGCGTTTCATTGTTTTAAATCGATATTTCAGAATTATAATGCGGCTTTACCTCGAGCGACAACATACGTTTCTGGTTCGTTTTCTATACATTTCTGGTCGGTGGTCGAGTCAAACCAATCAGGTGTGTACCTCTTAAATAATGCACAGTTTTGCAGTAAGTGGCGTGAACTATTTTCAGTTTGTTGTCAGACATGCAGACCGGTAGCCTGAGTGCCAGTCTGTCTGTTCTGTCATGCCAACTTCTTGTTACTCATTGTCATGCCAAACATTATATAGCTTGACACTGATATCAGTGG